>NC_132908.1:26118665-26434252 GCF_047675955.1 Chlorocebus sabaeus
AAAAAATACAAAAAAATAGCCAGGCGAGGTGGCGGGCGCCTGCAGTCCCAGCTACTCGGGAGGCTGAGGCAGGAGAATGGCCTGAACCCGGGAGGCGGAGCTTGCAGTGAGCTGAGATCCG
Source organism: Chlorocebus sabaeus (assembly GCF_047675955.1). Taxonomy (NCBI): domain Eukaryota; kingdom Metazoa; phylum Chordata; class Mammalia; order Primates; family Cercopithecidae; genus Chlorocebus; species Chlorocebus sabaeus. Next base: position 26,118,787 of record NC_132908.1, read on the forward strand.
GCCACTGCACTCCAGCCCGGGCGGCAGAGCAAGGCTCTGTCTCAAAAAAAAAAAAAAAAAAAAAAAAAAAAAAAGAACAAAATAAAAATCCTACATAAAAAATTAGCTAAATGCTCAAAAACATCCCAAGAATGCCAAATGCCTTTTCACTTTCATTTTTATATACAAATCACCTCTCACTGCTGCAAATGAAGAGTGTAAGAATGAAAACATGTCCCACAGGCCTCCATCTGTGTGTTCAGGACAGTAAGAGTTTGGGACTAAACTCATGATTCTAGCAGCAAACACTTTTTTTCTTTTTAAAGAAGGAAATATTGCATAGAACCCCACCATGTAAAGCAGACTAAATGAGAAACTGCTTAATTAATAAGGGTAGAGGAGGGGTTCTCAAACGCCTGTCTGTACTCCCAAACCTAGTACCTGTGACACCTTCAAGAATCCCTACGGGCCTACAGAGCACCAGAAAAGCCCAGTGCTAAAGCCATTCCCAGCTTTGTGATTCTGGTTCTAACAAGTCTAGAAAGTTTTGGGGGGGGTAAAAAATGGTTGCTAAAAAGACTGGTTTGTACATTCTCTCTCAAGTATCTTTCAACCGCGAGCCCCATCACCACTGCCACCCAGGGTCTTTGCTACCTGACCACCAGGGGTGACTAAACCATTTCATCACCTGGCCCTAACCTAGCTGACTTACTGTCCCCACCTCACCATCCAGAGCCACCCACCTATCCTCTGCCTCAGCCAAACCCAAATTCACCCTTTCCCCTCCACATAACAGTTCCATGTCTTCACACACGCTATTTCCTCTAATATGCTCCTGACTCCTTGAAAACATCCCCACCTCTGTGAAGCCTAATGCAGTCCCCCTATCCCCACCCTCAGAGCTCCTCACTCCTGGGCTTCAACATGATACCGATCACAATGAACTGAAATTACATCTTTTACTCTCATACAGAGATGGCAAGACAACTGGTGCCACCTTAAGGGAAGACAAGTTAGCAATATTTATCACATTTCAAACGCAAAGACAACTTCACCCAGCAATACACTTTTGGTGATTTTTCCTCCCAAGTTTAGGTGTAAAGGATCTTCATGTCAATGCCGTTTGTAAAACAAAAGATTGGAGACAACTTAAGTTTCCATCAAGGCAGGATTGGTTAAATAAAGTACATCCACACGGTGGAACACCTTCTAATTATGAAAAACAGTGAGTAAGCTCTATACATATACATATATAGAACCATGAAAACCACTCACCTAAAAACACATTTCCCCATACCCAAGGATCCCAGTTAAACATGGCCAGGCATGGTGGCTAACGCCTGTAATCCCAGCACTTTGAGAGGCCAAGGCGGGCGGACCACTTGAGGTCAGGAGTTAGAGACCAGCCTGGCCAACATGGTGAAACCTCGTCTTTACTAAAATTACAAAAATTAGCCAGGTGTGGTGGCACGAGCCCGCAGTCCCAGCCACTCGGGAGGCTGAAGCAGGAGAATCGCTTGAACCCAGGAGGCGGAGGTTGCAGTGAGCAGAGATCACGCCACTGCACTCCAGACTAACAGAGACTCAGTCTCAAAAAAAAGAAAATGTCAAACACTGAGAAAGAGATGCCTGGGGATTTTCTCTGCTTGTCCTTGTCATCCCAAATACCACTCTCGCTCTTAAGCAAAACTCCGCACATTTCCTACGGTCTTATGTACCAGACACCGTCACAAACATATTCATTCTTTAGGATGGTTATTTTTTTTGATAACACAGAAGAACTTGCACTTACCTGCAAGTTCTCCAATTTGCACTCCAAATCAAGGTAAATACCTAGAAGTTTCCTGTTTATTCCACCATGGAATGTGCTGCCTGCCATTCACTGCCTTTCACTCTCCAAGCCCCATACTTTTCCCATCTTTGTCTCTATTTTAGGTTCCATCCTACCCCAAGGTCTATAACCCTCTGTCCACTGGCAGTAACTATTGGTATAAACTATTTCTTCCTAGTGGCTGGGGCATGGGACATCCTGGGCAATTAAATATGCTGAATTCAAGACTGTTGCCATAGATGGATTTCAATTTTCAAAACAGAGATTAAATTCAACTTTTACTTAATCTACATCATCTTTTTATGTATTAGGAGATAAGGAAGGACCATATAGTGTATGATAATTTACATAAAATATCCAGAATAAGCACATTCATGAGATAGGAAGCAGACTTGTAGTCACCAGGGGCTGGGGCGAGGGAGAAAGGGGAATGACTGCTTAATGGGTACAAGTTTCCTCTGGAGTGATGAAAAAGTGTGAAACTAGAGTGGTGACTCTTGCACAACATGGTGAATGCACTTAATGTCACTGAACTGCATACTTTAAAATGGTGACGTTTTATGTTATGTGTTGCTATAGTCTGGATGTGGTTTGTCTCCACCTAATCTCATGTCAAAATTTGATCCCCAATGTAGGAAGCAGGGCCTAATGAGAGGTGTTTGGGTCATGGGGGTAGATCCTGATGAATAAATTAATGCCCTCCCTGGTAAGGAGTTGGGGGGTGAGGGTAAGTATATTCTCACTCTCCTAGTTCCTGAGAGCTGGCTGTTTGAAAGGGCCCGGTGCCTCTCCTCTCACTCTCATCCTTCCTCTCTCACCCTGTGATCTCTGCACACAGATTCCCCTTCACCGGCCACCAGGAGTGGAAGTAGCCTGAGTCCCTTACCACATGCCCTATCTTGAACCTTTCAGCCACCAAAATTGGGAGCCAAATATACCTTTTCCCTTTACAAACTACCCAGCTTCAAATACTCCTTCAGCAACACAAAACAGACTAAAACATGTAACATTTTAAGGCCGAGGCAGGTAGATCACTTCAGGTCAGGAATTCAAGACCAGCCTAGCGAACATGGTGAAACCCCGTCTCTATTAAAAATACAAAAATTAGCCGGGCATGGTGGTTCATGCCTGTAATCCCAGCTACTCGGGAGGCTGAGGCAGGAGAATCGCTTGAATCCGGGAGGCAGAGGTTGCAGTGAGCTGAGATCACGCCAGTGCACTTTAGCCTGGCTCAAAAAAAAAAAAAAAAAATGTGCATTTTACTATAGCTTTTTGAAAAGTAACTAACTTAAGACTAGAAAAAATATGTTAAGACATTATTTCTAATACATTAATGTAAATATAAGGGATACCTAAATAAAGCTTAAGGGATCTGTCTCCTATAAACAGACAAAAAATAAAATCTAACTTGTTAGTAAGTTTCCTACATAAACACACAGAAAAAGATACTGAGGAACAATAATGAGAAGCCATTATTTAACCTATTAAATTAGCAACAATTTTCTTAAGATTATCCAATACTGATGAGTATATTTATCTACAGCTGATGGGAAGAAAAAACTCAAGTAACCTTTCTGGAAAACGTGATGAAGAGCCTTAAAAATGTTCAGACTAAGGCCGGGCGCGGTGGCTCACGCCTATAATCCCACCACTTTGGGAGGCCGAGACGGGCGGATCACGAGGTCAGGAGATCGAGACCAGCCTGCCTAACACAGTGAAACCCCGTCTCTACCAAAAAAATACAAAAAACTAGCCGGGCGAGGTGGCGGGTGCCTGTAGTCCCAGCTACTTGGGAGGCTGAGGCAGGAGAATGGCGTAGACCCGGGAGGCGGAGCTTGCAGTGAGCTGAGATCCGGCCACTGCACTCCAGCCTGGGCGACAGAGCGAGACTCTGTCTCAAAAAAAAAAAAAAAAAAAAAAAGTTCAGACTAGGCTGGGCGCAGTGGCTCACGCCTGTAATCCCAGCACTTTGGGAGGCCGAGGCAGGCAGATCACGAGGTCAGGAGTTAAAGACCAGCCTGGCCAACATAGTGAAACCCCACTCTACTAAAAATACAAAAAAATATTAGCCAGTCGTGGTGGTGGGCGCCTGTAGTCCTAGCTACCTGGGAGGCTGAGGCAGGAGAACTGCTTGAACCCAGGAGGTGGAGGCTGCAGTGAGCCAAGATTGTGCCACTGCACTCCAGCCTGAGCAACACAGACAGACTCTGTCTTAAAAAAAAAAAAAAAGAAAATTGTTCAGACTACATCTAAAAAAAACACAGCCCTCAGACCCTTGGGCCTTTCTGGGAATCTGTCCTAAGGCAATTTTCTAAAATACATACAAAGTTTTTCGCAAAGACATTAATCACATTATTATTTACCATGGCAAAAAAAACAGAACAAAGAACTGCTTAAGAATCCATGCAATGCAGTATTATAAAGCCACTGCAAATATTTATAAAATATTTAATGATCTGAAAAGCCACTTACGCTATAAAGCGGAAAAGGCAGAAGAAAAAAGTGCATTTACAGTGTAATCTCAACCATATTTAAAAAGTAAACAGGAAAAAAGACAAGAAGGAAGCAAATCAAAATGTTATTAGAGATTGAATCCAATGGTAGTAATTTCTTTTTTTTTTTAAGTTATCAAATATTCTACAGACTTCAAAATACTTTTTATAATCAGGATAACAACTACTAAGCAAAATCAAGAAGTGGCAGAGAAGATTTTGTGTTTCTACAGTAGCATCAGTACCTACTGATTGTCTAGCAGTACTAGAATGAAGAAGGCACAGAAACTGAGCTAAATTATTGGTCACAAGGCCAGGAACACCGGCTCACACCTGTAATCCCAGCACTTTGGGGGGCCAAGGCAGGAGGATTGCTTGAGTCCAGGATTTTAAAACCAGCCTGGGCAATATAGCGAGATCATATGCTGATATAAGAAAAAATAATAATTTTAAAATGAAAAAAAGAAAAAAAGACACTTTAAAAAAAATAAATTGCTGGTCACAAATGTTGGAGGGCTTGGCTGCTGCAGTTTTGTTTTTTGTTTGTAAGTACCTATGGGAGAAGAGCATACAAAAACTCCCTACACTATTTCTGCAACTTTTCTATAAGTCTTATATTATCTCAAAATTACATACTTAAAATAAATAAATCCGACCAGGCGCAGTGGCTCACACGTGTAATCCCAGCACTTTGGAAGGCCGAGGTGGGCCGATTACCCGAGGTTGAGAGTTCGAGACCAGCCTGGCCAACATGGTGAAACCCTGTCTCTACTAAAAATATAAAAATTAGCCAGGCGTGGTGCCGCATGTAATCCCAGCTACTTGGGAGGCTGAGGCAGGAGAACCGCTTGAACCCAGAAGGCGGAGGTTGCACTGAGCTGAGATCATGCCATTGCACTCTAGCCTGGGCAACAAGAGTGAAACTCCGTCTCAAAAAAATGAAATTAAATAAACCCTTTTTATAAAAAATGTTTTATTTAAAAGGACATGAGCCTGTGACACAGCCTCAGGAGGTCCTGATGACATGTGCCCCTAAAATAAAAAAATCCTTGATAGATCACTCAATTTATCTTTCTCTAAAAACAAAACGCAGATGAATAATTTCCTGGACAATAACAAAGCACTTGGCTCACTACAACCTCCGCCTCCCGGATTCAAGCAATTCTCCTACTTCAGCTTTCTGAGTAGCTGGGATTACAGGTGCACGCCACCACGTCCAGCTAATTTTTGTATTTTTTCAGTAGAGACAGGTTTTGCCATGTTGGTCAGGCTGGTCTCAAACTCCTGACCTCAGGTGATCCGCGCACCTCAGCCTCCCAAAGTGCTGGGATTACAGGCATGAGCTACCGTGCCCGGCCTTTTTTTTTTTTTTTTTTTTTTTTTTTTTTTTTTTTTTTTTGACAGAGCCTTGTTCTGTCACCCAGGCTAAAGTGCAATGGTGCAATCTCAGTTCACTACAACCTCCACCTCCTGGGTTCAAGTGATTTTCCTGCCTCAGCCTCCCAAGTAGCTGAGATTACAGGCACCCGCCACCACACCTGGCTAATTTTTGTATTTTTAGTAGAGATAGGGTTTCACTTATGTTGGCCAGGCTGGTCTCCAACGACTGACCTTGTGATCCGCCCACCTTGGCCTCCCAAAGTGCTGGGAATACAGGCATGAGCCACCGCACCTGGCCTCCTCATGAATTTTTTAAAAGGCCTTCCCTGGGCCAGGCACGGTGGCTCACTCCTGTAATCCCAGCACTTTGGGAGGCCAAGGCGGGTGGATCACCTGAGGTCAGGAGTTCGAGACCAGCCTGCCCAACATGGTGAAACCCTGTCTCTACTAAAAATACAAAAATTAGCCAGGCGTGGTAGTGGGCACCTGTAATCCCAGCAACCTGGGAGGCTGAGGTAGGAGAATCACTTGAATCCAGAGGCAGAGGTTGTAGTGAGCCAAGATCACGCCACTATGCCCCAGCCTGGGCAAAACAGAGGGAGACTCTAGCTCAAAAAAAGAAAGGGAAAGGAAAGGACAGAACTTCTCAGGTCTGATTATTAGTCAGTTTAGAAACTAATGATTTTTCTTCCAGCTCCATTTGTCTCATAAAATACCTTTAACTTTTCAGGGAGTCCTAGACCAGAGATCTTTTTCATTATAACCTTCATATAAACAGCAGTAGGCTGCTCTAATGGAAATGAACCTATTGTATATGCTAAGCCTAATGGGCTTACCTGAATTAAAACTCAAAGAAATCAAGCAATCTTCCTTTTTGTTGATGTCCCGTAATATGGACCAGCTACCACTGTGCCCTTTTTTTTTTTGAGACGGAGTCTTGTCTGTCACCCAGGCTGGAGTGCAGTGAGCCAAGATCGCGCCATTGCACTCTAGCCTGGGCAACAGATAAAGACTCCGTATCATAAAAAAGAAACCTAGTGATCTAGAAAAAACACGGGCCTTGGAGTTGGAATCTTAGAACTGAATCCTGGCTCTGTCAACTCACTAGGTAATTCTGATTTTCGTTGTTTTGTTTTTTTATTTTCTTAGCCCAGCTGAAGAGAACAGTAGGTAACTTTGGACAAGTTACCTAGCATTACCCATCCTAGGCCTCAGCGTCCTTATCCTCCCTCAACTATAAAATGGGAACATAATACCTACCTGGCAGGGTGGCTGTGAGAGATTAAATCAAGGACCCTACGCAGTATGCATGAGAGCCCCTTAACGATGACTTGCACAGAGTGCAATTATGAAACACAGACCTTTTCTCCCTCTACATCCATTTCTTTCCCTTCTCATTAGCCTCTTTCACCCCCTCACTTCTCTGCCCTGTGTCTTTCTTTGATTAAGATCTACAAGGACCTCACCTCACTCCACTCCTACTCTTTTCATTGTTCCTCCGTGGTTCTTCTAGTAGCAATTAGCTTTGGGGCTCCCCAGTAAGCACACCCCCACCCCCAGCACTTGTTCTAACAACTTTCCCTGCTCACCTGCTACCCACCTCCATCCACCAGGGTGAAAAATACAGTTATCTGAGCTTGCTGGTTGCACGGATTTTGGAAATACAAGGTGTTTACTGCTTTCATACTCTATTTCAATCTTACCACCCTCTCCAAATACTACTACTATCAGTTACTAACCTCAAGGGTCCACCCTGACCTGCTTGGGTTTATTTTTACACCTGACTCTTAATTACTCATGTATCTGCTGAATGCTCACTAGGCACTAGAGAGGCAAAGCAGAGTCAGACGCACTCTGCTATGGGCTCTTAAAGAGAAAGAACTAATCCTCCTCACCCCCAGGCTTGCAGTGGGAAGGAGGAGGAGGGAACAGGGAAGGAGGCAAGAGTTCCACATTTTGCTCTTGAAACTTCTGAACTGTCTGACACTTACTGTAAGAATGTAGTCTTGGCTGGGCACAGTGGCTCATGCCTGTAATCCCAGCACTTTGGAAGGCCGAGGCAGGAGGATCGCAATGTCAGGAGATCAAGACCATCCTGGTTAATATGGTGAAACCCCGTCTTTACTAAAAAAACAAAAAATTAGCCAGGCATGGCAGCATGCATCTGCAGTCCCAGCTACTTGGGAGGCTGAGGCAGGAGGATTGCTTGAACCCGGGAGGCAGAGCTTGTAGTGAGCCAAGATCGCGCCAATGCACTCCAACCTCGGCGACAGAGCGAGACTCTGTCTCAATAACAATAATAATAATAATAATGATGATGATGATGATGATGTAGTCTTGTCATTCTTATATTAACAAAAACAAATAACTCAAAATAATAAAAGCCAAAAAATACCAAACTATAATCGAAGGTGACCTATGTTAAACTAGCAGCTGGAAAGCCTCAAAGAGGCAGTGTTTATGGCAACCTTGAGATGTCACGTAAGTTTCATTTGCAAGGAAAAAAAGGGCACTAGAGCACAGGGAACAGCATGAGTAAAGGCAGACAAGTATGAAAGTGCACTGAGTGTTCTGGGAATGACAAATAGTTTGCTGTGGCTGGAAAACAAGGTGTAATTTGGGAAGTCTTTCAAAGACACTCCAAATAAATCACTTTAAGTATTTAATGAACCATCTTCATCCTTACTAAGAGACCTTAAAGTAAGAAAGAAACTTAAAATTCAGGGCCCATGTTGAAAACTTGGTCTCTAACAACAGTGGGAACCCTCTGCTCTGAATGACTGGGGTTCACGTGGCATGATCACACCTGAGCTCTATAAGGCAGCTCAGCAGTACGGAAGATGGACAGAGGGACGCAGAACCTGGGAGAGAGGACTGGTCATGATAGCAACAACCAAAGCAAGAGACAATGACAGCCTGATCAAAGGAGAGGGAATGGAGGGAAAGGCCAGGGTCAGGACACAGATATGTTAGCAGCAGCATCAACAGGTCTGGAAGCAGGGGGGCTTGTAGAAGAGGAAGTTAAAGATGACTCAGGTTAATTGTTTGACTAGTTAGAAAATGAGGTCATTAACAGAACCAGGGCACGGCAGAGGAGGCACTAAACTGAAAGGAAGATGATGGATTTGCTTTAAGACACATTTAATTTGATGTTGTCAGAACACTGGATATCTACAGCTGGTAAGGGTTTAGTTTTCACTGGTACACGGGTCATAGCTGAAGCCACGGGAGGCTAAACCAAGAGACTAATATCATGGATGCCACAGGAGCCAAGAAGAAAAGTGTTTCAAGGGAAGAAAAGGAGATCAGTGGCTGCCAAAGGCCACACAGAGAGGTCAAATGACCTAAGGATTGAAAATATGCATTAAACAGAACTCAGCACACACAGGTTACACATCATCTTGAAAAGTAGTGAAGAAAAAAAGTCAGTCTGCTGGCCGGGCACAGTGGCTCACGCCTGTAATCCTATCACTTTGGGAGGCTGAGGCCGGAGGATCACTTGAGCCCAGCGGCTCGAGGCCAGCCTGGGCAACATGGTGAAATCTCGTCTCTACAAAAAATACAAAATTACCCAGGCGTGGTGATGCATGCGTGTAGTTCCAGCTACTCAGGAGGCTGAGGTGGGAGGATTGCGTGAGCCCCAGGAGACAGAGGTTGCAGTGAGACATGATTACTCCACTGCACACCAGCCTGTGCGACAGAGTAAGACCCCATCTCAAAAAAAAAAAAAAAGTCAGTCTGCAATGGGTTGTAGAATGAATGACAGGGGGAAAGGAGAGGTAGAAGGTTGAAAAAGTAGAGGCAGAGAGGGCTGGGCGCAGCAGCTCACACCTGTAATCCCAGCACTTTGGGAGGTTGAGGCAGGCGGATCATGAGGTCAGAAGATCAAGATCATCCTGGCTAACACAGTGAAACCCCGTCTCTACTAAAAAATACAAAGAATTAGCCGGGTGTAGTGGCGGGTGCCTGTAGTCCCAGCTACTCGGGAGGCTGAGGCAGGAGAATGGCGTGAATCTGGGAGGCAGAGCTTGCAGTGGGCCAAGATCATGCCACTGCACTCCAGTCTGGGGAACAGAGACTCTGTCTCAAAAAAAAAAAAGTAGAGGCAGAGAGTGGCAACCACACTTTCAGGAATTCCTGTCCTTTCAACACAGCCTATGCCATCACATCTTCCTTGGCTTAGACAGATATGTTTGACAACGCAACTACTTAAGATCTTCAACAACATTCTCCTGCCCAGGGCCAACTACCTTCATCTCAACAGTGCCACAACTGTTCACCTACCTACAGAGATAGCCACTTTCCATATTTCATCAGCACATGGCCCATCTCCTGTCATCGCTTCCTATCAATTTACCTGTTATCGCTTCCATTCCTACCAAATCCAAATCACCAACTGATTAAAACTTTCTACTACTCCCAATCGCCAGGCTACAGGCTTCCAAAATCAGCTTGTGCTTTTCCTTCTTCCTCATCTCTTAACTCTGGAATCAGTTTTAAGTGACAACTCCCTTGCCCAGGTCTTCCTCTCAACCACTAATTACACATGCAAGAACACGCAGGCCCTTGTCACATCCACACAGGCATGGTGTAACATCTGGTTTCCTGCATCTAACCTACACACAGCAGATTGAGTTTCCTTTAAGGAAAAATCATCCAACAAAAGAAAGCCAAACTCCCTAGGGTAGTAGTGGAGACCCCCCATCATCTAGCCACAAACTACCTTGATAGCCTTCTCTCCAACTGCTTCTTCAAATCCGTCTCTTCCAAAACTTCCATCCATGCTAGAGAGCCTAGTTTACTCCCTCCCTAAAGCTCCCTTTGAACACACAAGACCTCAACAACATCCCTACCACAATTTAATTGCCCACTATGCCAAGAATTGCTCTAGACTCTTGGGACACACGAACAAATGAGAGATTCCCTAGCTTTACAGAGCTAACATTTTAGCAGGAGACAACAAAAGAATGACCTCGTTAATAACATTAAGTATATAAAATATTAAAAAATTGTACAAAAAGAAGTAAAGCAGGATGTGAGGGACTGGAAGTGCTGAAGTGGCATCAACATTTTAAACAGGGTGGTGAGGACAGGCCCCACTGGAAAAGTGACTCTTGAGGCTTAAAAGGTTTAGTCGAGCAGATTCTCAGGGAGAGCACGGTCCAAGCAGAGGCAGGGAGCCAGGCCAAAGGCCTGGAGCAGGAACATGCCCAAAAGGTCTGAAGAGTAGTAACAAGGCCAAAGGAGCTGCAGCAAAGCCAGAGAGCGAAAGAAGCCGAGCTAGAGGGGAGATGTAACCCGTCGTCTCACAAACCAGCTTGGATGTCAAGCAGGCAGCTGGAGACTAAAGAACTGGAGCTGAGGAGAGAGATGTTGGGTTATAGGTGTCCTGGATTAAGACACTAAGTTCGAGGCCTAGAGTGTTCCGGCTATGAGATGAGAAAGAAACAACCTGCACTACAGGAGGAAAATGAAGAACACACTTTAGTGTCCCAGCAGCCAAGTGACGAAAGGCTGAACTGCAGAAGGGATACTCAACTTGTCTGATGCTACTGACAGGTCCAATAAGATGGGGAATGAGAGCTAACCACTGGATTTAGCAACACTGGTAGGAGGGACCTTGATAAGTGAGATTAAGAGAGAATAATGCCAGGTGTGGGGGTTCACACCTATAATCCCAGCATTTTGGGAGGCCTAGGCAGGGGGATCCCTTGAGCCCAGGAGTTCGAGGCTGCTGTGAACTATGGTCACTCCACTGCACTCTAGCCTGGGCGACAGAGCGAGAGCCTATGTCTAAAATTAATGAGCGAAAGGGAAAGTGAGGAATTAGAGACCAAGTACAGGCCACTCTTTCCTGGGGTTTTGCTGCAAAGGGGAACAGAGAAATAGAGCAATAACTGGCCAGGAAAGTAGGAGTTAAGGTTTCAGATTAAAAAATCATGTTTGTGTACCATATGTATATGTGTGCATAGGTATGCATATAAAGCCCTAGAAAGTCCTACGCACCCAACAAACGTTTATTTCCTTCACTCTCACTTCACACTTATCATTTCCTATTATCTTTGTTGCTATATATCTGACCTTTGTAACTGTCTGCAAGAAACTTTCACTTGCAAGGCCCTTTCTTTGTCCCAGTGTCAAACTCTTCCTCATTCCTCATCCTTCAAGACTCAAATAGCCCCTCCTGGGAAGACTTCCCTGACTCTTCTCAGCCAATCTCTCTCAGGTCGGTACCTATGCAATCTTTGTACCAATGCCCCTTTGCATCAACACATTCTTCTACTATCACCTGTATCACAGTCTCTTGTATTTTCAGAGTATGTTGTCTTATCTTCCCCACTAAACTGACTCCCAGAGGGCAGGGGCAGTATTAAATATTACCCTGGAAGTGTAACGGGTATGAGCACTGACTCGCTATGTGACCTTGGGAAGTTGCCTAACCTCTCAGTGCACTGAATGTCAGCTTTAAAACGTGAAATTAAAACTGCCTTTAAGCCAGACACAGTGGTTCACGCCTGTAATCCCAGCACTTTGGGAGGCCCAGATGGGTGGATCATCTGAGGTCAGGAGTTCAAGACCAGCCTGGCCAACATGGTGAAACCCCATCTCTACTAAAAATACAAAAATTATTCAGGCGTGGTGGTGCGCACCTGTGGCCCCAGCTACTCAGGAGGCTGAGGCAGGAGAATCGCTTGAACCCAGGAGGTGGAGATCGCAGTGAGCCGAGATCACACCATCGCACTCCAGCTTAGGGATAGAGCAAGACTCTGTCTCAAAAAAAAAAAAAAAAAAAAAAAAAAAAAAAACACTGCCTCTACCTCCTGGAGTTGTTTGGGATGGGAAATGGGTTAATAGATGTAAGATGCCTGGCATACAGAAAGCAATATATACACATACACACACACACACACACGCACATGCACATACCACATACACACATACATATTAACTATTATATTGTTATATTGTAACCACAGCACCTAGGGTTGTAAACTTCATAGCAAGAAGTCAATACATTATTTCATGATTATTTGGCCTAGTGTAGTGGCTCACTCCTGTAATCCTAGCACTTTGGGAGGCTGAGGCAAGAGGACTGCTTGAGGTCAGAAGTTCAAGACTAGGCTGGGAAACAAAGCAACCCCCACACTCTACAAAAAATAAAATAAAACAGTTAGCTGGGCATGGTGGCATGGGCCTGTAGTCCCAGCTACTGAGGAGGCTGAGGTGGCAGGATTGCTTGAGACCAGGAGATTGAGGCTGCTGTGAGCTGTGACTGAGGTGCTGCACCCCAGCCTGGACAACAGAGCAAGACCTTGTCTCAAAAAATAAACAAACATACAATAAAAATAAAAATCAATAACAAAAACTCTGGCTTAATCTACCTATTTCTTTATACTACATTAATTTTGCTGACCACATTTTGGTTTTATCAGGTGATTTGAACCATATCATACACTAATTTTTTCAGAAGCTATTCAAGTCATTTCTTGAAAGGTAACTTTTTCTCCAGACTATCTCTAATGCTGTGACTGACATACAAAACCTCTGGGTACCACTGAACCTTTCCCTGCCATCTCCCTGCACCAAGTCTTCTTCCTATCTCTCAGAGCACAGGATACAACGCAATGCTGTGGGTGAACAAGTGGATGACACGCCATGCAAGTGGCTAAATTTCAGTTCTGATTCTGCCTCCATTATAGGGGCCACTCATGGTAATTGATATTAGAAAAATAAGGCCAGGTGCGGTGGCTCCCACCTGTAATCCCAGCACTTTGGGAGGCCGAGGCAGGCGGATCACCTGAGGTCTGGAGTTCGAGACCAGCCTGATCAACGTGGTGAAACCCTACCTCTACTAAAAAATACAAAAATTAGCCAGGTATGGTGGTGGATGCCTGTAATCCCAGCTACTCAGGAGGCTGAGGCAGGAGAATCACTTTAACCTGGGAGGCAGGGGTTGCAGTGAGCCGAGATCGCGCCACTGCACTCCAGCCTAGGTGAAAGAGCAAGATGCCATCTCAAAAAAAAAAAACAGAAAAAAGAAAAGAAACCTTAGCAGGCAATTCAATTTCTTTTTTTTTTTTTTTTTTTTTTTGAGAGGGAGTCTCGCGCTGTCGCCCAGGCTGGAGTGCAGTGGCCGGATCTCAGCTCACTGCAAGCTCCGCCTCCCGGGTTTACGCCATTCTCCTGCCTCAGCCTCCCGAGTAGCTGGGACTACAGGCGCCCGCCACCTCGCCCGGCTAGTTTTTTGTATTTTTTTAGTAGAGACGGGGTTTCACTGTGTTAGCCAGGATGGTCTCGATCTCCTGACCTCGTGATCCGCCCGTCTCGGCCTCCCAAAGTGCTGGGATTACAGGCTTGAGCCACCGCGCCCGGCCGGCAATTCAATTTCTAAGCAACTAAAAAAGAACTCAATTTTGCACACAATTTTCATAGTAAGCAACAGCTCACTCAATACTAAGTAACAATTTCTCAGAGAAGTAGTGGGAACCTCTAATATGTCACACCACTTAAGAATCCATGGGGCCGGGGGCTCACGCCTGTAATCCCAGCACTTTGGGAGGCCGAGGCGGGTGGATCACAAGGTCAGGAGATCGAGACCACGGTGAAACCCCATCTCTACTAAAAATACAAAAAATTAGCTGGGCGCGGTGGCGGGCGCCTGTAGTCCCAGCTACTCAGGAGGCTGAGGCAGGAGAATGGCGTGAATCCAGGCGGCAGAGCTTGCAGTGAGCTGAGATCGCGCCACTGCACTCCAGCCTGGGCGACAGAGCGAGACTCTGTCTCAAAAAAAAAAAAAAGAATCCATGGGAATGCAACCAAAAATGATTTAATCCAATTCAGTTAAAGTATGCTAGCTCTTCCTGTAATTCTATACTAAAACTATAAATCTTTTTAAACTGGTTCTGAATGTGAAGGTCAAGAGGGATAGTGTAAGCGAAATTCCCCATGCTCCCTATGCCCCACCACTATCTCTCTAAGCAAACAAAATACAGGTGGAGGACTCTCCTGATCTTCCTTCCCATGAGGCAGCACCCAAAGAGCACAGGCTCCTGAGTAGAGCACTTTGGGTCTAAATGCCAACTCCACCACTTGTCAACTAGGAATCCTAGAGCAGGTCTGTCCATCTCCCCCTCTGGCAGGAACAGCCATAGTGGAACCTAGCAGAGTTGGTGGAGTTTACTGATACTGAATGACTAAGAGAAAAAGTAGGTCAGGCTCAGAGGCTCACGCCTATAATACCAGAACTTTGGGAGGCCGAGGCGACTGGATCACCTGAGGTCAGGAGTTCGAGACCAGCCTGGCCAACATGGTGAAACCCCATCTCTACTAAAAATACAAAAAAAAAAAAAAAAAAAAAAAAAACTAGCCGAGCGTGATGGCAGATGCCTGTAATCCCAGCTACTCAGGAGGCTAAGGCTGGAGAATCATTTGAATCCAGGAGGCAGAGGTTATAGTGATCCAAGACTGCACCACTGCACTCCAGCCTGGATGACAGAGTGAGACTCCATCTCAAAAAAAAAAAAAGAAAGACAGAAAAAAAAAAAGTAATGAGTGAAGAATAGCTAGCACATCAAAGATGCTTAGTAAGTGGTAGTTTTTATCACATTACACCACTTTCAAGTCTTATTAGAGTTGAAGATTTAAAAAGAAGATATTAAAAAGGCTCAAACTTATGCCAACTAATACCCTTAAAAGTAAAAATGTTAAGTCAGCAAGAAATGGAGAGGAAATAATTTCCTGGAATAAAGAGCTGGGATCCCAGAGTAAAGACCCTCCGCCTATAAGACACTCGCCAGGCAATAGTTTCCTTACCTTTGGGGGACAGGGCCTACCCCACCCAAGCTCCTGACCCTGGGGTACCTACAGATGAACCACTGTGTCAAGTGACACAAAAAGGACAATCCCATTCACATCAACTATGGCCACCCCCTGTGTACTTAAGTAACTGAGGTCTAGGTGACAAAAACTTTGACTTGCAATATACCCCAGAAAAAATGCACATGGGGTTCATGAAGCCAACTACTTTACAGTTCATTACTCAAAGGTGGTCATTCCCATGATGCTCTACTGACTGTCAACTAAAATGAAACCTGAATACAAGGGTGCTGGGCTAGCTCGGTCAATAACAAAATTCTGTCCAAGGGTCCTAAAGCAATGCTGTAAGTTTCCCAAGGGGAGGAATGTGTGTCTTGTTAATCTGTACATGCCCTAGGCCCTGGTATATGGTGGCTGCTGAAAATTCACTTGTAAGATCTGTACACTCATATTCACAGCAGTATTATTCACAATAGCCAAAGGCTGGAAGCAACCCAGGTATCCACTGAAGGATGAAAGGATATACAAAATGTAGCACACACACACAATGGAATTCAGCCTTCGAAAGGAAGGAAGCTCTGACACACGCCATGATATGGATGAAACTCGAGAACACTGTGCCATGTGAAATACGCCAGTCACAACAGGCCAAATACTGCATGACTCCACTTATATGAGCTACCTAAAGCAGTCAAATTCATAGAAAGAGAAACTAAAGTTGGGTGGGGGAGAAACTGAAAAAAGAGGGGTATAGGTTGTTTTGGGAAAAAAACCTTTGGAGATAGATGGTGGTGATGGCTGCACAACAATGTAATGCTCTTAATGTCACTGAACAGCACACTTAAAAATGGTTAAAATGCCAAATTTTAATTACGTATATTTTACTACAATTAAAAAAACACAACTTAAAAAGTATATTGAGGCCGGGCATGGTGGCTCATGCCTGTAATTCCAGCACTTTGGGAGGCTGAGGCGGGTGGATCACCTGAGGTCAGGAGTTCGAGACCAGCCTGACCAACATGGTGAAACCCCATCTCTACTAAAAATACAAAATATAGCTGGGCATGGTGGCGCATGCCTATAATCCCAGTTACTCGGGAGGCTGAGGCAGGAGAATCACTTGAACCCGGGAAGCAGAAGTTGCAGTGAGCTGAACTGCACCACTGCACTCCAGCCTGGGCAACAAGAGCTACACTCCATCTCAAAAAAAAAAAGAAAAGAAAAAGTATACTGAAAGAAGAAATGAAGGGAGGAAAGAGTGCTACTTTCATCAGGCACTAAATGTTATACCTCATACCTCTAGATTATTATTTAGATAATTCCTATGCCCAAATTTCATAGTTGAGGAAATTGGAACTGAGAGCTTAACTGATTTGCCACAATTCATACTTTGTAATACATATGTTAAAATATATAGACTCAGCTGTGCATGGTGGCTCACGCCTGTAATCCCAGCACTTTGGGAGGCTAAGGAGGGCGGATCACTTGAGCTCAGGAGTTCAAGACCAGCCTGGGAAACATGGTGAGACCTCATCTGCACAAAAAATTAGCCAGGCATGGTGGCGCACAGCTGTAGTCCCAGCTATTTGGGAAGCTAAGGTGGGCGGGTTGCTTGAGCCCAGGAGGTCGAGGCTGCAGTGAGCCATGAATGTGCCACTGCACTCCAGCCTAGGAAACAAAGCAAGACTCTGTCTCAAAAAAAATAGTAATAAAAAAACACATACACTATACATACAGCATATACTGTACGGTGCTGCTCAGGATTAATGGCGTACTTTATCCAGCTGGCCGTAAGCTCCATATCTCAGGACCTACACACTACCCACAGGCCTTTTGAATGTTTCGAAAATTCCACAGGCCTTAAGGTCTGTATCACGAAAGATATAGCTATGTCCCTTTCTCTATTATACCACTAACTTGGCAGGGGTAAAATGGGTGAAACTGAGGAGAACAGCTCCACCCCTCGAGGTGTTCAACCACAGGCTGGATGATCCACTACTCACTAAGGGCTTACTATGTGCCAAGAGCTGGGGCAGATAAGGGGTTCAGACAATTTGGTCTTTGAGGGAGCTGTGTCTACCGCAATAGATAGATAAGGCTCAGAAATAATTACAAGAGCAAAAAGACAAATGCTTAACAAAGAGATGTGGGTGCACACATTTAGGGGAGTATTGAAAGTATCTATCGGTCTAGAAAACCTGAAAGGTATCTTCAGCAGAGATCAGAGCATGTAGAATAGCAGCCTCAGTGTCAAAAGATCCCGACCATTCCTGACCTTGCCATCACCTGCGCAAGTGACCTCTGTAAATCCCTCTCTGTTTTTCCATATATAAACCTACACCTGGATGAGATGTTTCTCCTACAATCACCCAGCTCTCTAAGTGTATTAGAGATGCCTAGGTTCAAAGTCAGACGCCTAGGTTCAAATCTTAACACTGTTAAAAAGTCGCTTGACCTTGAGCTGGGGAATTAATTGCTCCGTGCCTCAGTCTCCCCACTTCCGAACAGAGGATTGGTGTGATCATTAAATACTACTGCACGTCAATCACTTCGCGCAGGGCCTTGCCAAGTAGTAAGCCCTCAACAAACGATAGTTATTGTCCGGAGGAGCTGCAGGAGGCAAACACCAGATGCAAGGCTTGTGCCTACAGCGCTCCCAGGGCCCTCCCAGGCCTGAGCCATCATCCCTGGGGGGATGGGAGCACAGGGCCGGGGCTGCACACTCTGCTCGCATGTGTCACCGGCCAGGCTCCGCACGCGCCTCTCCCCGCCATGGGGAGAGTAGCGATGGTTCAGCAGCCCCGGGGCCCATTCCCACCCCTCCGGTAGGGCACCCCAGGAGGGAAAGGGGCTCCAATCCCACTTACCATGCTGGCCGGGGACGGGGCGGCTCAGATGAGCTGGTTTTTCGGCTTCGGACACGTCCCGCTCGCACAGTTCAGGTCATGGTCCCGGCAGACTCGGGAAGTCCCCCACCCAGGCAAAGACAACCCCTTCCCCACCAGGCCCCGAGGGGACCCTCTAAAAAGGGCAGGGCCGCCCGGGTCGCCTCATCGGGGGCCCCTGAGACAATTCATCCAGACCCACCCGCCCCTCCCCAAGGAAACTGAAAAAGCAGGAAATGAGACTCGGATGCCGGCGAGGAGGGCGGCGGCTCGGGACCCCCGCCCGGGCCCGACCCCCGCGGGGGAAGCTGCGGGCCCAGGCAGGGGCTCCCCGGCCTCCGCGGGCAGAGGTGGCGGCGGGCCCGGCCCCGAGGCTGAAGGGGCGGAGGCTGACGGGCCTCGACTGCGCGGCCCAGGCGGCCGGCTCAGGGGAGAGGCCCGGGGACCCGCGCTGTCCTAGCAGACTCAGCCCACACGGCCGCTGCCGCCGCCCCCCAGAGCATCCCTGCGAGCACCCGCCCTGGAGCCGCCCGCTAGTACCGCGCGGCCGCCCCCGACCAACAGCCCCAACGCGCCGGAAGTGGCGAGCGCCGGGCGGCCCCACAGCGCGGCCGCCGGGCTGCGGCGCTGGAACCGGACCAATCCGGAATCGAGCGGGGCGAGCGGGAGGAGGGGGCGGAGGGCGGAGGGCGGGGCCGCACCTGACGGCTCCCACAGGCCCCGCCTTCTTGCCACGCCCTCTCTTGCCCCGCCTGCTGAGCCCACCGCCCGTCCGTCCACGCGGGCCGGCAGCCATCTTGGTAAAGGGAACCCGGGCTGCCATTTTAGTAAAGGCGTGGTTTCTGTTTCGCTTTCTTCGCCCATTCATTCCGCAAAGCTTTAGTGAGTGTCTTTTACGTGCGGAGCATCGAGCTGGCAGCGTGGCGACACAGGGCCTCATGGAGCTTACATTCATGCAGTCCACACACTCTTGCCCAACTATATTCCAGGTGCTGCTGTGGGTGCTAGGACCGGGGAGATAAACATAACTTCAATAGTCAAGGTGCTGACGGGGGCAGAGAATGTGTTGGATTCATGTTCCTATCCTCCAACCCACATTACTCATGAAAGTGCGCATCTTTATTTTGTTTTATTTTTAGGGAGAGGATCTTGCTCTGTTGCCCAGGCTGGAGTGTGGTAGTACAATCATGCCTCACTGCAGCCGCAACCTCCTGGCGCGCCACCATGCCTAGCTAAATTTTTTTATTTTTTTCAGAGATGAGGTCTTTTGATGCTCGGGCTGGTCTGGAACTCCTGAGCTCAAGCAGCTTTCCAGGGATTACAGGTGTGAGTCATCCAGCCAGGCTGAAACTGCTAATATTAAGAAACAGAATCAGGAAACTATCCCAAACAGCTGAGGTTGAGACCGCGGGTGTGCCTACTACATAGATTGCAGCAAATCTATATAACCCAATGGCTCTTGTCAACCTTAAATAACGAGATTGAGAAAATAGTATTAAGTATAGGATTTATTCAAGCCCAAAGCTTGACTATGGCCCACCAGAAGTATAGTCCAATTAGCGGCAGTTACAAATGGGGTTTGTTTAAGACAGGGTCCTGCTGTGTCGCTCAGGCTAGAGTGTAGTTGTTGTGTTTTGTTTTGTTTTTTTTTTTTTGAGACAGAGCCTTGCTCTTTCGCCCAGGCTGGAGTGCAATGCCGCAATCTCGGCTCACTGCAACCTCCGCCTCCCGGGTTCAAACGATTATCCTGCCTCCTCCTCTCGAGTAGCTGGGACTTACAGGCACCTGCCATCATGCCCGGCTAGTTTTTGTATTTTTAGTAGAAATGGGCTTCACCATGTTGGCCAGGCTGGTCTTGAACTCCTGATCTCAGGTGATTCACCAGCCTCGGCCTCCCAAAGTGCTGGGATTACAGGCGTGAGCCATCCTGCCCAGCCTCAAGTGGGTTTCTACGGAAAAAAGGGATAACATAAGGTTGAATAGGAATGGTGAGAAAGGGGGGAAAATAACATAAGCTATTGCCTATACATTGTTCTTTCTATCACAAATTTCAGGAACCTGAAGGAAATGGGGGAGGCAGCTAGTCTGGAACAAAATGTCTTTGAACAATTGTCCCCGGGCATGTGGAGGTGGGAGTGTGCCCGAACTCCCATACACAAGTCTCAGTGGACCTGACAAATTTTGCATACTTCACATAACTCAAGACTGCCCTGAGCTATTTTTCTTTCCTCCCAAACCTCAGTGTGATCTGAATCAATTCACTCAGAAGGACTGTTAAAACAAGGATTACTCGCCCCACTCGTAGGTTTGAAATGGGGCTGAATAATTTGCATTTCTAACAAGCTCCCAAATGAAGATGATGCTGCAGGTCTGGATACCTACCACATTTGGAGAACCACTGATAAAACGTTTTCCCACTGAAAGCGATAGCTTTCAGGGGTTTTTGTTTGTTTGTTTGTTTTTTGTTTTTGTTTTCTGTTTGAGAAAGTGGCGATCGTGGTTCACTGCAGCCTCAACCTCCTGGCCTTTTTTTCTTTTTTTTAAATGAGACGGAGTTTCGCTCTTGTTGTCCAGGCTGGAGTGCAATGGCACGATCTCGGCTCACCGCAACCTCCACCTCCTGGGTTCAAGCAATTCTCCTGCCTTAGCCTCCCAAGTAGCTGGGATTACAAGCCCCCACCACCATGCCTGGCTAATTTTTTGCATTTTCAGTAGAGACAGGGTTTCACCATGTTGGTCAGGCTGGTAGTGAACTCCCGACCTCAGGTAATCCACCTGCCTCATCCTCCCAAAGTGCTGGGATTACAGGCATGAGCCAATGCGCCCGGCCATCAAGCACCTTTTTTTGGAGAGGGAGTTTTACTCTTGTTGCCCGAGCTGGAGTACAATGGCGCGATCTCGGCTCACTGCAACCTCCGCCACCTGGGTTCAAGTGATTCTCCTGCCTCAGCCTCCCGAGTAGCTGGGATTACAGGCACCTGCCACCACACCCAGCTATATTTATTTTTGCATTTTTAGTAGTGACGGTGTTTTGCCGTGTTTGCCAGGCTGGTCTCAAGCTCCTGACCTCAAGTGATGCGCCCACCTCGACCTCCAAAAGTGCTGGGATTACAGGCATGAGCCACCATGCCCAGCCTCAAACACATTTATTTTATCAAATCTTTATTGTTGTCCACTAAGTGACAGTCACTACTTCAAGGATTCAATGCTGAGCAAAACAAAATATATGTGTGCCCTGATGGAATTTAAAGACAAATTATTTGTAAAGTATACAATAATGGATCGGTTATTATGATAAGAGCAATGAAGGAAAAATGTAAACTAACATGATATAACTTTAATATAGTTTACACGCTAATAAGGTCAAGGAATCTAAAATAATCTGGCGGATTAGGATGGGGAGGAAGTCAGGAAGTAACATTTCTTTAAGCTTTGGTCTAAAGAAGTAGGAATTTGCTAGGCAAAGAGAGGGCGCATAAAATATTCTAGGCAGTAGAAACAGCGTATACAAGAGAAGCCATCTCGGCAGGTAAGCAGATGAATCAGAACCAAGGCCAAGTCACTTTCTTGGCTCAGTCTAGTAGGATGAGCGAAAGCTTTGGGATGAGACTCATGTGGAGTGGAATCCAGCTGTTAACTTCACTAGCTAGGGTATCTTGAGTAATTGACTCTCAAGTTTTGGTTTCCTTACTGTAAAATTGAATGAGATAACAGAAATGCAACTGACTCACTTAAGGGTATGCCTTTGGGTTACATAACTCGCATAACTGGACTTCCAGAGATTCAGTAGCTCTGGCTGGGTGTGATGGGAGACCTAGATCCATTCCTCTAGGATTTTCTTTTTTTTCGTGTGTGGTTGTGTGTGTGTGTGTTTTGTTTCGTTTTGGTTTTTTGAGACAGGGTCTCAGTCTGTTCTCCATGCTAGAGTGCAGTGGCACAATCACAGCTCACTGCAGCCTCGACCTCCCAAGCTCAAGCAAGCCTCCCGCCTTAACCTCCCAATTAGCTGGGACTACAGGTGTGCACCACTATGCTCAGCTGATTTTTTTGTTTTTGTTTTTCAGCAAAGACAATGTCTCACTATGTTGCCCAGGCTGGTCTCCAACTCCTGAGCTCAAGTGATCTGCCCACTTCGGCCTCCCAAAGTTCTGGGATTACAGGCATGAGCCACCACGCCTGGCCATTCCTCTAGGACTTTCTTGCTCTGCTCGTCTCCATTATCAGGCTTGTTGTCAAGGTGGTTGCCAGGAACAGCCAGGGCCACAAAATTCCCTGTTCAAATCCAGCAAAAGAGAGCACCTTTTAGCCGGACACAGTGGCTCACACCTGTAATCCCCAACACTTTAGGAGGCTGAGGTGAATGGATCACTTGAGGTCAGCAGTTTGAGACCAGCCTGGCCAACTGGGGAAACCCCATCTCTACTTAAAAATACAAAAATTAGGCCGGGCATAGTGGCTCATGCCTGTAATCCCAGCACTTTGTGAGGCCGAGGCGGGTGGATCACCTAAGGTCGGGAGTTCGAGACCAGCCTGGCCGACATGGAGAAACCGCGTCTCTACTAAAAATACAAAAATTAGCCGGGCGTGGTGGCACATGCCTATATTCCTAGCTACTTTGGAGGCTGAGGCAGGAGAATCGCTTGAACCTGGGAGGCAGAGGTTGTGGTGAGCAGAGTTCGCACCATTGCACTCCAGCCTGGGTAACCAAGCAAGACCCTGTCTCAAAACAAACAAACAAACAAACAAAATGAGAGCTTGAGAGAGATACTGGCCATTGAAAGAGCTACTCTGGAGCTTGGTGGCACATGTGACCCAAGATTAGCTAATCAGGACATCACACTCCCCAGGCCATGGTGACTGGTTCAAGAATAGGCATGCAACTCATTCAAAGCCAAAGGGTTTATTTTCCTACAACATTTGTGGGAGACGCATATGCCCTTCTCTCCACCAGGCTTCAACCTGGAAAAAGGGAAAACCTGGATATGCCAGGGCCCCAGTCAAGGAAGCAGAACCAACGAATAGAGAGAAACTGAATTCTGTGGTATTCACACCCTGAATCCACTATATCTGAAGTTCATCCAAACCTTTGGATGGCGTTTTACGAGACAATACATTCTTTTTTTTTCTCCTTTGACTGTTAGAGTCCAAACTTTAGGGTCCCCACCTCGTTACTTTCAGTGAAAGAGTCCGGACACAGTGGAAGACAGCTTGGAGTAGGACAAGGACTGAAGACTGCAGCAGCTGGGTGAACTTCTATTCATCCATCAAGACCCAACCCAAAGGTTACCATCTTTGTTACTTCCTCCCCATTTCCTCGTACACTTAGGAAGTTCATACATACCTCATAATGTGCTATAATTATTTGGGTGGCTGTTGCTGACCCAGGCAGTGGACAATTTGCTTGATTCTTATTCACTTTAAATACTTCATTTTTAGCAAAAGGCTTGGCACAAAGCTAATACTAACTCACTGAAGGTTTGTTGAATGAAAAACTAACTGCAGGAGATCAGGGCAGTAGCAATAGAAATAGGCAGGCGGAGATGGCTGGGGGCCATCCCTGCAGTGCCAACTAAACATAATAGCAGCCTTAAATCTTTTTTTGGAATAAGACAGGCTTGAAATTAATATTAATAACAAAATGTTATTTAGTTGACTTGAAGAAAATCCTTGGAGTCAAATTTATAATAGCTGTGACTTATCGCATGCCTCATGTGCCAGGTGTTTTATATACATTAAATTAAATCTTCATCCCAGCCTGGCAATGGAGCTATGATGTGGTGACTCCACACATCCAGTTTATTCTGAGGACTTGAAAGCAACTCCAGGGGATTCTATAAGCCAATCATAGCAGTTCCGTCCTCCTTCACTATGGCTAGACTGGGCGGACCTATTTTGAATTGTAGTTTCAAACTCCTGGGCTCAAGTGATCCTCCCACCTCAGCCTCCTGAGTAGCTGGACTACAGTCACTCTGCCCAGCTAATTTTTTTTTTTTTTTTTTATGTAGAGACAGTGGTCTCCCTAGGCTGGTCTCAAACTCCTAGGCTTGGCCAGGCATGGTAACTCACGCCTGTAATCCCAGCACTTTGGGAGGCCGAGGTGGGCAGATCACCTGAGGCCAAGAGTCCGATACCAGCCTGGCCAACATGGTGAAAGCCCGTCTCCACTAAAAATACAAAAATTAGCCAGGCGTGGTGGCAGGCACCTGTAATCCCAGCTACTTGGGAGGCTGAGGCAGGAGAATCGTTTGAACCTGGGAGGCAGAGGTTGCAGTGAGCCGAGATCGCACCACTGCACTCCAGTCTGGGGACAAGAGCAAGACTTTGTCTCAAAAAAAAAAACAACTCCTAGGCTCAAGCAATCCTCCTGCCTCAGCCTCCCAAAATGCTAGGATTACAGAGATGAGCTACCGTGCCTGGCCTCCATAGCCAGGATCTCTCTGAGCCCCACCACAGTTCTGTGAGGATCTCAGAAGGAAGAAAGGGTGAGAGTCTGGCAGCCTTTGTAGGTGTTGGAAACTCACTGTCTGCATAGTCTGGCATTCACGGTCTTTGAAGGCCTTCACAGCTCTAGAGCCAGACTCTCTGAGTTTTCACTCAGCCTGTGTGACCTTGAGCAAGTCATTTAAACTCTTTGTAACCCGAGTTTCCTCATCCATAAAATAGGAATAATACTAGTACCTACTTGGCTGGGTAGGTACCTATTTCAACCAAATTCTGTGAGGAAAATCAAATTAGGATTCAAAATATTGACAAGGGAGCCAGGCACAGTGGCTCATGCCTGTAATCCCAGCACTTTGAGAGGCCAAGGCGGGTGGATCACTTGAGGTTAGGAGTTCAAGGCCAGCCTGGCCAACATGGCAAAACCCTGTCTCTACTAAAAACACAAAAATTATCCAGGCATGGTGGCACATGCCTGTAGTCCCAGCTACTCAGATGGCTGAGGCAGGAGAATCACTTGAACCTGGGAGGTAGAGGTTCCAGTGAGCCAAGGTTGTACCACTGCACTCCAGCCTGAAAGACAGAGGAAGATTCTGTCTCAAAAAAACAAAAGAAATGTTGAGAGAGTCTCACTCTGTCACCCAGGCTGGAGTACAGTGGCATGATCTCAGCTCACTGCAACCTCTGCCTCCCAGGTGCAAGCGATTCTCCTGCCTTAGCCTCTTGAGTAGCTAGGATTATAGGCATGCACCACCATGACTGGCTAATTTTTGTATTTTTAGTAGAGACGAGGTTTCACTGTGTTGGCCAGGCTAGTCGTGAACTCCTGACCTCAGGTGATCCCCCCGCCTCGGCCTCCCAAATTGTTGGGATTACGGGTGTGAGCCACCATGCCTAGCTGACAAGGGCACTATTTTTAAAGGGTGGAGTGTAAGGAAACCCTACAAAGGAAAACACAACACATGAGGTCTAGTAACAGCATGATTATTAGTACTTCTAAGCCTGCAGGGACAAGAGGAGGAACGGGGCCAGAATCTGGAAAGGAAGAATTGTGTGAGAGCAGCTGAAGGAAGCAGCCAATCAAAGCGATGCTGTGGGGAAAACGCCAGTGAAATAAACACGCTGACCTCACTGTCCACTCTCTTGCTAATCTCCTGCTGGGGGATCCACATTGGGTAAGTGCAGCTGCAGCCAAGGGAGCAAGGGAGCCTGCTGATGTAATCCATAGAGATCAACCTTCCGGGCACAGGGCAGGCAGCACAGGGCAAGTGTGACAGCAGGGGAGCACATGGAAGAGATCCGGCCGCCCACCATGACCACGGCAAAGCACAGGAAGTGTTTAGAACTGTGTGGGTGGATCAGTCGGGTCAGGAGTTTGAGACCGGCCTGGCTAACATGGTGGAACCTCGTCTCTACTAAAAATACAAAACTGAGACAGTTGTGGTGATGCATGCCTGTAGTCCCAGCTACTTGGGAGGCTGAGGCAAGGCTGAGGGAGCAGAACTGTTTGAACCCAGGAGGCGGAGGTAGCAGTGAGCTGAGACCGCTCAACTGTACTCCAGCCTGGGCTTTCTTTGAGACTCTACCTCAAAAAAAAAAAAAAAAAGAACTGTGCTTGAATATTACAAGACTTTTTTTTTTTTTTTTTTTTTTTTTTTTTTAAGAGAGACAGGATCCCACTCCATTGCCCAGGCTGGTGTACAGTGATGCAATCATGGCTCACTGCAGCCTCAACATCCCAGGCTCCAGTGATCCTTCCACCTCAGCCTCCTGAGTAGCCGAAACTACAGGCACGTGCCACTGCGCCCAGCTATTTTTTATTTATTTTTTGTAGAGACCAGTCTCACTATGTTGCCCAGGCTGGTTTCAAATTCCCGGGCTCAAGCAATCCTCCCACCTCAGCCTCGCAAAGTGCTGGGATCACAGGCATAAGCCACCACACCTGGTCAAGATTTTCAATAAATTTTAGTTATTAATCACTATATCCATCCCAGCTTTTCTTTTTTTTTGTTTTGTTTTTTTTTTTTTTGAGATGAAGTCTTGCTCTTGTCCAGGCTGAAGTACAATGGCACGATCTTGGCTCACTGCAACCTCTGCTTCTTGGGTTCAAGTGATTCTTCTGCCTCAGTCTCCAAATTAGCTAGGATTACGGGGTCCTGCCACCATGCCCAGCTAATTTTTGTAATTTTAGTAGACGGGGTTTCAAAATGTTAGCCAGGCTGGTCTCAAACTCCCGACCTCAGATGATCCACCCATCTCGGTCTCCCAAAGTGCTGGGATTAGAGGTGTGAGCTACTGCACCCGGCCTCCATGCCACCTTTCTAACTCCCCTCCATCTACAAGCCCAGCAACCTAGAGTCCTCATAGCTCCTGGAAACAGCAGACTCTTTTTTTTTTTTTTTTTTTTTTTGAGACAGAGTCTCTATCACCCACGCTGGAGTGTGTTCTCTGCTTACTGCAACCTCTGCCTCCCTGGTTCAAGTGATTCTCATGCCTCAGCCTCGTTAGTAGCTGCGATTACAGGCATGTGCCACCACGCCCAGCTAATTTTTGTGGGTTTTTTTTTCTTCAGTGGAGATGGGTTTTCACCATGTTGACCAGGCTAGTCTCGGACTCCTGACCTCAGGTGATTAACCTGCCTCAGGCTCCCAAAGTGCTGAGATTCCAGGCATGAGCCACCGCACGCGGCGGACTCTTTCATGTCTCGGAGCCAAGGCTCATGTTCTGCTATTTGGAGTGTCCTTTTCCTCATCCCTTTCCCTTCCTTTTAAATTCTTACTCACCCTAAAGACCCAACTCAAATGTATCCTACTTCATGATTTCCTGGCGTAGAGTAAATGAATGTTTGCAAACGTCCATTGCCATGATTAGTGGAGACATTTTGCCTGAATGAAGCCATCCTCACAGGATTAACAAGAATTCTGCACAGAAATACAGTTAAGCATTAACCAGACTGCACTTTGACCCACTTCCTTGTACCCAAAAGTCACATGGCACTAGATACTGACCACTTGCATCCCTGTTGCTCTTTTAGATAGGATTTCTGATATTAGAATCATAAGGCTTTTTTTTTAAAGAATAGCTTAAGCAGATTTCTTTTTGAGACGGGGTCTTGCTCTGTTGCCCAGGCTGAAGTGCAGTGGCGAAAACATGGCTCACTGCTGCCTTGACCTCCTGAGCTCAAGTGATTCTCCAGCTTGGCCTCCTAAGTAGCTGGAACTACAGGAACCATGTCTGGCTTTATTCTACCCATTTCCTTGATCAAAAGGGAATCTGACCAGGCACAGTGGCTCATGCCTGTAATCCCAGCACTTTGGGAAGCCAAAGTGGGAGGATCATATGAGCCTGGAGGTTTGACACCAGCCTGGGCAACATAGTGATACCCAATCTCTACAAAAATAAAAATAATTAGCCAGACATGGTGGCATGTGCCTGTAGTCCAAGCTATGTGGAGGCTGAGGCTGGAGGATTGTATGAGCCCGGGAAGTCGAAGCTGCAGTAAGTAGTGATAGTTCCATTGCCCTCCAGCCTGGGCAACACAGAGAGACAAGAAACGGGGGGAGAGAGAGAGAGAGAGAGAGAGAAGAAGGAGAGTGGGGGTGAGCAGAGAAAGAGGAGGAGTTGGGAGAGAGAGAAGGAAGGAAGGAAGGAAGGAAGGAAGGAAGGAAGGAAGGAAGGAAGGAAGGAAGGAAGGAAGGAAGGAGAGAGAGGAAGAAGGAGGAGGAGGAGGAGAGTGGGGGAGAGCAGAGAAAGAGGAGAAATTGGGAAAGAGAGAGAGAAGGAAGGAAGGAGAGAAGGAAGGAAGGAGAGAGAGAGAAAGAAAAAGAAAGAAAAGAAAGAGAAAGAAAGAAAGAAAGAAAGAAAGAAAGAAAGAAAGAAAGAAAGAAAGAAAGAAAGAAAGAAAGAGAAAGAAAGAAAGAAAGAGAAAAGAGAGAGAGAAAAGAAAAGAGAGAAAGAAGGAGGGAGGGAGGGAGGGAAGGAAGGAAGGAAGGAAGGAAGGAAAAAAGGAAGGGAGGGAAAGTGGGCTGGGCGCAGTGGCTTACGCCTGTAATCCCAGCACGTTGAGAGGCCAAAACTGGCAGATCACCTGAGGTCAGGAGTTCAAGACCAGCCTGACCAATATGGTGAAACCCTAAAATTACAAAATTTTACTCTAGTTTTAGTCTCTACTAAAATTACAAAAACTAGCCAGGCATGGTGGCGTGTGCCTGTAGTCCCAGCTATTCGGGAGACTGAGGCAGGAGAATCCCTTGAACCCAGGTGGTGGAGGTGGCAGTGAGCTGAGTTCGTGCCATTGCAGTCCAGCCTGGGTGACAAAGACAGACTCAGAGAGAGAGAGAGAGAGAGGAAGGAAGGGAGGGAGGGAAGGAAAGGGAAGAAGGAAGGAAAGAGGAAAGGAAAGGAAAGAGGAAAAAGGAAAAAGGAAAGGAAAAAAGAAAGAAAGAGGATGGGAGAGAGAGAGGGAGTGAGGGACGGAGGGAGGGAGGGAAAGAAAGGGAGAAAGAGAGAGAGTGAGGGAAAGAGGAATGAGTGGAATGGAGTATGACTTCCAAGGTTAGATGGCTAAAATTTTTAGAGCTTTTGCCTGACACTCTTAAACCATTCCCTCTAGGGCAAGCCAGCCACAGGTTAGAAGTCTGATTACTTGAGAATGCCATGCTGGAAGGAAGTTCTGGCTAACCAATTGCTAAGACCCCGTGAAGAATGAGGATGCTGCCTGACCAGCGTCCACGCTTGCAGCTAGCCCAACTGAGGTGCCAGATGTGAGTGAAGAGTCCATCTTGGATGATTAAGCTCAGTCATGACTTCTGGAGGCTCCAGCCCCAGCCCTCCTGACTGTAACTACATGAGAGACCCCAAATGAGAATGACCCAGCTAAGGCCAGTCAGTCTTCAGAATAGTGAGAGACAATAATACATTGTCATTTTAAATTTGTTTGAGACAGGATCTTGCTATGTTGCCCAGGCTGGACTCAAACTCTTGGCCTTCAGTGATCCCCCTACCTAAGCCTCCCGAGTTGCTGGGAGTATAGACACACACATCACCAGGCCCACCTAATTTTTTTCTTTTTTGTAAAGATGGGGTCTTACTGTGTTTCCCAGACTAGTCTTGAATGTCTGACCTCAAGCAATCCTCCTGTCCTGGCCTTTCACAGTGCTGGGATTACAGGTGTGAGTCACTGTATCTAGCCAGAGCTCTTCTCTTGCAGGACTATGAAAAATCAGTTGCCCATAACTCCAGTCAACCAACTGATAGGCAGCCGCCCAACATCGAGACCTGGCCCATCATCTGCTAACAATATGCTTAAAAGACAGGAAGTAGGCCGGGTGTGGTGGCTCACGCCTGTAATCCCAGCACTTTGGGAGGCCCAGGTGGGCAGATCACCTGAAGTCAGGAGTTCGAGACCAGCCTGGCCAACATGGTGAAAGCCCGTCTCTACTAAAAATACAAAAATTCGCTGGACATGGTGGCACACGCCTGTAATCCCTGCTACTCAGGAGGCTGAGGCAGGAGAATCGTTTGAACCCGGGAGGTGGAGGCTGCAGTGAGCCAAGATCATGCCATTGCACTCCAACCTGAGCAACAAAGTGAGATTCTGTCTCAAAATAATAATAATAATAATAAAGAAACAAAAAAAGAAAGGTGGTACCTGAGACTCATGTTCATTAAGAGCACTCCTCGCCGGGCACGGTGGCTCATGCCTGTAATCCCAGCACTTTGGGAGGCTGAGGCAGGTGGATCATGAGGTCAGGAGTTCAAGACCAGCCTGGCCAAGATGGTGAAACCCCATCTCTACTAAAAACACAAAAATTAGCCGGGCGTGGTGGCACTTGCCTATAATCCCAGCTACTCAGGAGGCTGAGGCAGAGAATTGCTTGAACCTGGGAGGCAGAGATTGCAGTGAGCCAAGATTACGCCACTGCACTCTAGCCTGGGTGACAGAGCGAGACTCCATCTCAAAAAAGAAACAAACAAACAAAAACAAAAAACCCACTCCCATCCAACCGCAAGACATACTCACATCTTCCAAGAACTTCAGGCAATTTTCAGATGATGAGATCCCTCAGAGCTTGAACCCAACCTCTCATCTTCACTTTTAGCTGGTTGTTGGAACAATAGATTTCTTTTTTCTTTTCTTTTCTTTCTTTCTTTTTTTTTTTTTTTTTTTTTTTTTGAGACAGAGTCTCGCTCTGTTCCGCAGGCTGGAGTGCAGTGGTGCAATCTCAGCTCCCCGCAACGTCCACCTCCCAGGTTCAAGAAGTTCTCCTGTCTCAGCTTCCCGAGTAGCTGGGACTACAAACATATGCCACCACACTTGGATAATTTTTTAATTTTTTGTAGAGACAGGCTCTCACTGCATTACTCAAGCTGGTCTCAAACTCCTAGGCTCAAGCAATCCTCCCACCTTGGCCTCTCAAAGTGTTGGGATTACAAGCGTGAGCCACCATGACTTTTTTTTTTTTTTTTTTTTTTAAGGGAGATGGGGTCTGGCTGTGTATCCCAGGCTGGAGTGCAGTGTTGTGATCTCAGTTTACTGCAGCATTGAACTCCTGGACTCAAGAGATCCTCCCACATCAGCCTCCTGAGTAGCTGAGGTTACAGACACAAGCCCCTACACTAGCCTATGCTTCTTTACTAAGAATTAATGAGGATACAGAGGATACAGATAATGTATACATGAGGATACATTACTGACCCCATAGCAAATAACCTAACCTTTCACCCCTTTTTTTTTTTTTTTGAGACTCATTTTGTCACCCAGGCTGGTGTATAGTGGCACGATCTCAGCTCACTGCAACCTTCGCCTCCTGGGTTCAAGCGATTCTTCTGCCTCAGCGTCCCGAGTAGCTGGGACTACAGGTGAGCGCCACCATACCCAGCTAATCTTTGTATGTTTAGTAGAGACAAGGTATCATCATGTTGGCCTGGCTGGTCTCTAACTCCTGACCTCATGATCTGCCTGCCTCAGCCTCCCAAAGTTCTGAGATTACAGATGTGAGCCACCGTGCCTGGCCCACGTTTCAGCTTTTTTTTTTTTTTTTTTTTTTTGATAGAGTCTCGCTCCTCTCATCCAGGCTGTAGTGCAGTGGCACGATCTCGGCTCACTGCAACCACTGATTTTGGCGCACTGCAACCTCCACCTCCTGGGTTCCAGCGATTCTTCTGCCTCAGCCTCCCAAATAGCTGGGACTACAGGCACAGGCCACCATGCCGGGCTAATTTTTGTATTTTTAGTAGAGACAGGGTTTCACCATGTTGGTCAGGCTGGTCTTGAACTCCTGACCCTCGTGATCCACCCGCCTCAGCCTCCCAAAGTGCTGGGATTACAGGGGAAAGCCACAGTGCCCAGCCCTCAGCTTTTTTATTCCTCCATACTTTCTGCTTTTTTCACAATTTTTCATCAACTGGGCTACTGCTAGCTCATTTTTTCCTGAGCCCCTCATCTCCCATAATGCCTGTCTATCCGGGGCATCTTCCCTCCCTTCAGAATTTCACTACAAATCTCACATTTCTCTCCCACTATTTTTTTTTTTTTTTTTTTTTTTGAGACGGAGTCTTACTCTGTTGCCCAGGCTTGAGTGCAGTGGCACAATCTCAGCCCACTGCAACCTCTGCCTCCCAGGTTTAAGCAATTCTCTGCCTCAGCCTCCTGAGTAGCTGGGATTACAGGCGCCCGCCACTGTGCTTGGCTAATTTTTATATTTTTAGTAGAGATGGGGTTTCACCATCTTGGCCAGGCTGGTCTTGAACTCCTGACCTCATGATCCACCTGCCTCAGCCTCCCAAAGTGCTGGGATTACAGACATGAGCCACCGCAGCCCGCCGACTCTCCCCACTATTATGCAGAAATGGGACTCAGCATTGCCCTAGATGCTGCCCCCCCATTTGCATATCCACACTCTTGGTGCTCAGCAAAGCAAAAGACCTTTACATTAACAGAACACACTATCCTGGCTGGGCGTAGATGGCTCATACCCGTCATCACAGCACTGTGGGAGGCCAAGGTGGGAGGATCGCTTCAGCCCAGGAGTTTGAGACCAGCCTGGGCAACATAGCAAGACTCCCTCTCTACCAAAAAAATTTCTAATATTGGCCAGCCATGTTGGCACCTGCCTGTAGTCTCAGCTACTTGGGAGGCTGAAGCAGGAGGATCCCTTGAGCCCAGGAGTTTGAGGCTGCAGTGAACTATAATTGTGTCACTGCACTCCAGCCTGGGTGCCAGAGCGAGACTCTCTCTAAAAAAAGAAAGAGGTAGGGCACAGTCACTCATGCCTGTAATCCCAGCACTTTGGGAGGCCAATGCATGTGGATCACGAGGTCAGGAGTTCAAGACCACCCTGGCCAATATGGTGAAACCCCACCTAATATAAAAATTAGCTGGGCGTGGCGGTGCGCGCCTGTAGTCTCAGGTACTCGGGAGGCTGTAGCAGGAGAATCACTTGAACCCTGGAGGCTGAGGTTGCAGTGAGCTGAGATCACGCCACTGCACTCCAGCCTGAGCGGCAGAGCGAGACTCCATCTCAAAAAAAAAAAGAAAAGAAAAGAAAAGATGGAGGTTTTCATGCCAATGTTATAAAGGAATTTGCCCATGCTTTCTTCCACTGCTTTTCTACTTTTTTCTTTTTAGCAGGTAAATCTTTCATCTACTTGGAGTCTCTCTTGGTGTCCAGTATGAGGTATGAATCCTGTTTGCTTTGTTTGTTTGTTTGTTTGTTTGTTTTGAGACAGAGTTTCACTCTTGTCAACCAGGCTGGAATGCAATGGCATGATCTCGGTTCACTGCAACCTCCACCTCCCGGGTTCAAGCGATTCTCCTGCCTCAGCCTCCTGAGTAGCTGGGACTACAGGCGCCCGCCACCACGCCCGGCTAATTTTTCTATTTTTAGTAGAGATGAGGTTTTACCATGTTGGCCAGGTTGGTCTCAAACTCTTGACCTCAGGTAATCCACCCACCTCGGCTTCCTAAAATGCTGGGATTACAGGCGTGAGCCACTACGCCCAGTCCAGGCTGTTGTTTTGAGACTGGAGAAGCCAAACCCAAACCAAGGACAGGTGACTTTGTTACCAGGAAGAGGCCAGGCCAGTTGCCAGGACTTGATGCATGGAGCAAAAGAATTGCCTGGGACTGGCCGCGTTTAGGCTCCAAGACAGCAGAAGGCAACACCATGTCCCAGTAGGGGTAATGGCAAGAAGCAGAATCAGGTGGCAAGCCCAGGGTCCCAGCCATCAGAGGGACAAGGAGGGCAGGAAAAGGGAGGGGGATGCTACTTCTGCACTTCAGACAAAACCTGCCTGTGGCCTGACCTTTGGGACTCCGGGCCTGCTGAGCCTCAAGGTCACTGTTTCCCTGAGCCCTACTTTCCTGATACACAGAGACAGGTGAGAGAGCGTCCTTACTTTCAAAAAGTTCTTACTGGCTGGGTGTGGTGGTTCACACCTGTAGTCCCAGCTACTCGGGAACTTTAGGTGGGAGGATCGCTTGAGGCCAGGAGTGAGCAAGGCTGCAGCGAGCGATGATTACCCTGGGTGACAAAGCAAAACCTTGTCTCTTAAAAAAATATATAAGGCTAAGCACGGTGGCTCATGCTTGTAATCCCATCACTTTGGGAAGCTGAGGTGGGCAGATCTCTTGAGCCCAGGAGTTGGAGACTACCCTGGGCAACACAGGGAAACCCCATCTCTACTATAATAATAAAAAAAAAAAAAATTAGGAGTTAAATACATACATAAGATTCTAATTCTTTTTTTTTTTTTTTTTTTTTTTTAAGATGGAGTCTCGCTCTGTTACCAGGCTGGAGGGTGGAGTGCAGTGGCTCAATCTTGGCTCACTGCAACCTTTGCCTCCTGGGTTCAAGCAATTCTCCTGCCTCAGCCTCCTGAGTGGCTGGGACTACAGGCACGCACCACCACACCTAGCTAATTTTTGTATTTTTAGTAGAGATGGGGTTTCACCATGTTGGCTAGGATGGTCTAGGATCTCTTGACCTTGTGATCTGCGCGCCGCGGCGTCCCAAAGTGCTGGGATTACAGGTGTGAGCCACTGCGCCCGGCCTAAGGTTCTAATTCTTAAAGAAGAGTCACATGTATCAGCCAAGCATTCTAAGACCAAAAGCAGAATAAAATAAAGGTCAAGAGACTGTGAACAGCCAGCCACAGTGGCTCACGCCTGTAATCCCAGCACTTTGGGAGGCCAAAGTGTGTGGATCACCTAAGGTCAGGAGTTTGAAATCAGCCTGTCCAACCTGGTGAAACCCCATCTCTACTAAAAATACAAAAATCAGCCAGGCATGGTGGCACGCACCTGTGGTCCAAACTACTCAGGAGGCTGAGACAGGAGAATCACTTGAACCCTGGAGGCAGCGATCACAGTGAGCCCAGATCGTGCCACGGCACTCTAGCCTTAGCAATAGAGTGAGACTCCATCTCAAAAAATAAAATAAATAAAAATCAAGAGACTATGAATAATGCATCCTAACTTTCAGGAGGGCTTCATGTAGGAGGTGATGGCATTTGAGCTGAGCTTTAAAAAATTGTTGGGTCAGGCGCGGTAGCTCACGCCTGTGGCTCAGCTCACACTGAAGCAGGAGAATGGTGTGAACCCAGGAGGCAGAGCTTGCAGTGAGCCGAGATCAAGCCATTGCACTCCAGCCTGGGCAACACAGTGAGACTTCGTCTCAAAAAAAGAGAAAAAATTGGCCAGGGGCGGTGGCTCAAGCCTGTAATACCAGCACTTTGGGAGGCCAAGACGGGCGGATCACGAGGTCAGGAGTTCGAGACCATCCTGGCTAACATAGTGAAACCCCGTCTCTACTAAAAAATACAAAAAAACTAGCCGGGCGAGGTGGTGGGTGCCTGTAGTCCCAGCTAATCGGGAGGCTGAGGCAGGAGAATGGTGTAAACCCGGGAGGCGGAGCTTGCAGTGAGCCGAGATGCGGCCACTGCACTCCAGCCTGGCCGACAGAGCGAGACTCCGTCTCAAAAAAAAAAAAAAAAAAAAAAAAAAAAAATGTTGAGTTTTCAACAGGTAGAAAATTACTTTTTTTTTTTTTTTTTTTTTTTTTCCTGAGACAGTGTCTCACTCTGTTGCCGGGGGGGTGGAGTGCAGTGGTGCAGTCTCGGCTCACCTCAACCTCCACCTCCCATGTTCAAGTGATTCCCCTGCCTCAGCCTTCCGAGTAGCTGGGATTACAGGAGCCTGCCACCATGCCCGGCTAATTTTTTTTGTATTTTTAGTAGAGACAGGGTTTCACAATGTTGGCCAGGCTGATCTGGAACTCCTGACCTCAGTGATCTGCCTGCCTTGGCCTCCCAAATTGCTGGGATTACAGGTGTGAGTCACCACACCTGGTCTAAGAATTACTTTTAATTCTAATAGCATTAATTGTATACATCATCTTAGGGAGAAGTGATGTCTTTATGCCGTTGACTTTGCTCTTTCAAGAATAAGTCTGTCATCCTGTGAGTTCTGGTCTTCTTTTGCCTTCATCAGCAGCATTTTAAAGTTTCCTTCATATATATTTTATGCATTTCTTGTTAAATCTATTCTTAGGTCTTTCATCTTTTGTGTTGCTATTGCAAATGGGGTCACCCCTTCCATTACACCCTCTAAGTGGTTGGTGTTGGTATTAATAAGAAAGCAATTGATTTCCTTTTTTTAATCTTGGACCCAGCTAAGTAACTGAAATTTTTTTTTTTTTTTTTTAAGATGGAGTCTCGCTCTGTCGCCCAGGCTGGAGTGCAGTGGCTCGATCTCAGCTCACTGCAAGCTCCGCCTCCCGGGTTCACTCCATTATCCTGCCTCAGCCTCCCGAGTAGCTGGGACTACAGGCGCCCGCCACCACGCCTGGCTAATTTTTCTGTATTTTTAGTAGACAGAGGGTTTCACCATGTTAGCCAGGATGGTCTCGATTTCCTGACCTTGTGATCTGCCCACCTCGGCCTCCCAAAGTGCTGGGATTACAGGCGTGAGCCACCGTGTCCAGCCCTGAATATTTTTATCATTTTTTTTGCAACAAATTCACTTAGGTTTTCCTGGTATAAGACTGTATCATCTGTAAATCATGTTAATTTTATCTCCTTTTTTCCATTTTCTTCTCTTAATTTTTTAAAAAATGTATAGAATAGCAACGAAGTCTTGCTCTGTTGCCCAGGCTGGTCTCAAACTTCTGACCTCAAAGAGTCCTTCCACCACAGCCTCCCAAAGTGCTAAGATTATAGGCCTGAGCCACCACACCTAGCTACGTTTTCCATTTTCCAGAAGTGACTAAAAATAAAATGTTTCAGACCAGGCGCAGTGGCTCACTTCTGTAATCCCAGCACTTTGGGAGGCCAAGGCGGGTGGATCACCTCAGGTCTGGAGTTTGAGACCAGCTTGACCAGCATGGAGAAACCCCGTCTCTACTGAAAATACAAAATTAGCTGAGTGTGGTGGTGCATGCCTGTAATTCCAGCTACTCGGGAGGCTAAGGCAGGAGAATCGCTTGAACCTGGGAGGTGGAGGGTGCGGTGAGCTGAGATTGTGCCTTTGCACTCCAGCCTGAAAAACGAGCGAAACTCCATCTCAAAAATAAATAAATAAATAAAATGCTTCACCCCTGCACATTCAGTGAGGAGAAGAGGAGAGAAATCTGCATTTATTATAGTACTTCATAGCTGTTACATATGTCCTTCCCTTTTCTTTCTCCCTTTATTGATTGATTGATTGATTGATTGGTGGGTTGATTGATTTGATTGAGACAACCTCTTGCTCTGTCACCCAGGCTGGAGCACTGTGGCAAAATTATAACTCACTGCAACTTCTGGCTCCTGGGCTCAAGTGATCTTCCCACCTCAGCTTCCCAAATAGCTAGGACTACAGGCATGTGTCACCACACCCAACTAATTTTAGTATGTGTAGATACTAAATTGAGACTCTGTCACCAATAAATAAATAAATACAGTTGGTAGGGATTGAAATAAAAGGTCTGCTATCCTCTAGCCAAGGTGAGGGGCATATGATCAAAACTAGGCCAGATAAATCCTCCCTTCTGGAAATTTTTTTTTTTCTTTTGAGGTGGAGTCTCTCTCTGTCATCCAGGCTGGAGTGCAGTGGTGCAATCTCGGCTCACTGCAACCTCTGCCTCCAGGGTTTGAGCAAGTCTCCTCCCTCAGCCTCCCAAGTAGCTGGGATTGCAGGCACGCACCACCACACCTGGCTAATTTTTGTATTTTTAGTAGAGATAGGGTTTCACCATATTGGTCAGGCTGGTCTCAAACTCCTGATCTTGTGATCTGCCCACCTCAGCCTCCCAAAGTGCTGGGATTACAGGCATGAACCACCACGCCCAGCCTGGAAATTTTAATATTGAGACAAAGAGATTGAAATGACTGGATGACAGTTCCAAAACGAGTGCATGCTCTCCATGACCAGTCCTCCCTTCTAGCCTCCACAGCTGCTCATTTCCAAGCTAGCTGTCGACTTTATGAGCATCCCATTTCCTTCCGAGAAATCCATTTTTGCTTGAGTTGGCCAGAATTGATGTCAGGGTAGGCTATGCCGGTGTAACAGGTAATCTAAATTCCCAGGAACCAGGCACAGTGGTTCACACCTGTAATCCCAGCACTTTGGGAGGCTGAGGCAGGAGGGTCACTGGAGCTCAGGATTTCGAGGCCAGCCTTGGCAACATAGCAAGACCTCATCTCTACAAAAAATTTAAAAATCGGCTGCATGTGGTGGCACACACCTATAATCCCAGCTACTCAGGAGGCTGAGATGGGAGGATCACTTGAGCCCTGGAGGTGGAGGTTTCAATGAGCCATGATCACACCACTATACTCCAGCTGGGTGACAGAGCAAGACTCTGTCTTGGAAGCAACAAATCAATCAATAACACTTAAAAATAAAACCCCAGTAGTTTAACGAAGGAGAAGCCTATTTCTGGTTCACGTCATAGTCACAGTGGGTTGGCAGTGGGGCTCCGCTCCACAGTTATTCAGGGACCCAGGCCCTTTCCATCTTGGGGCTTAACATTCCTCTAGGTCTTTGGACCTACATCAGATCTTCTTCTGGAAGGGTTTTAGGAGAAAGGCCTAGAAGCAACATATATCACTTCTGCCCTCACTCCATTGACCAAAACTTACTCATATGGCCCCATCCAGCTGCGGGAGGGGCTAAGAAATAATGTAGTCTAGCCATGTGCCAGAAGAAAAAAAGAAACTAGGCTTGTCGCTATTGCTTGCAAGCAACCAAAGTGTATTTTTTTTTTTTTTTTTTTTTTTTTTGAGACAAGTCTCACTCTGTTACCCAGGATGGAGTGCAGTGGTGCGATCTCAGCTCACTGCAACCTCCACCTCCCAAGTTCAAACGATTCTCCTGCCTCAGCCTCCCAAGTAGCTGGGACTACAGGTGCCCACCACCATGCCTGGCTAATTTTTGTATTTTCGGTAGAGACGGGGTTACACCATATTGGCCAGGATGGTCTCGATCTCCTGACCTGGTGATCCACCTGCCTCGGCCCCCCAAAGTGCTGGGATTACAGGCATGAGCCACCACTCCCAGCTGCAAAGTGTATCTTTAAAAAAATTTTTTTTTCATTAAAATAAAATAGAGACAGGGTCTTGCTGTGTTGCCTGGGCTGGTCTTGAACTTCTAGCCTCAAACAATCCTTTGACCTCAGCCTCCTAAAGTGCTGGGGTTACAGGCATGAACAACCACGCCCGGCCAACCAAAGTGTTTTTGTTATTATTGTTGTTGTTGTTGTTTTATTTTTTTTTGAGACGGAGTCTCACTCTGTCGCCCAGGCTGGAGTGCAGTGGTGTGATCTCGGCTCACTGCAACCTCTGCCTCCCAGGTTCAAGCGATTCTCTTGCCTCAGCATCCCAAGTAACTGGGATTACAGGCACACGCCACCACACCTGGCTAATTTTTGTATTTTTAGTAGAGACAGGGTTTCACCATATTGGCCAGGCTGGTCTCAAACTCCTAACCTTGTGATCTGCCTACCTCGGCCTCCCAAAGTGCTGGGATTACAGGTGTGAGCCACGACACCCAGCCAGTGTATCTTAACTTAAACACTCACCATTGTATTCATTGTATTTTCAGTCCATAGCCCCATGCCTGACATAGAATGTGTACTCAATAAATATTTATTGATTGAACAAACAATTGAACGACACATCACGATGGTCTGAATGTTTGCATCCCCCCTAAATTCATATTTTGAAATCCTAACTCCCAATGCAATGACATTAGGAGGTGCAGTCTTTGGGAGGTGACCAGGTCATGGAAGTAGAGTCCTCATGATTGTAATTAGTCCCCTTATAAAAGAGGTCCCAGAAAGCTGCCTTGCCTTTTCATCCATGTGGGGACACAGCTGGAAGGTGCCATGTAAGAACCGCAGGCCCTCACCAGCCTGAACTTTCCAGCATCTTGATCTTGGACTTGCCAGTCTCCAGAGCAGTGAGCAATAAATTTCTGTTGTTTGTAAGCCACCCAGTTTATTATCTTCTTTTTTTTTTTTTTTTTTTTTTTTTTTTTTTTGAGATGGAGTCTCGCTTCATCGCCCAGGCTGGAGCGCAGTGGCATGATCTTGGCTCACTGCAACCTCTGCCTCCCAGGCTCAAGCGATTCTTGTGCCTCAGCCTCCTGAGTAGCTGGGATTACAGGTGCCCATCACCAAGCTGGCTAATTTTTTTGTATTTTTAGTAGAGATGGGGTTTTGTCATATTCGCCAGGCTGGTCTCGAAGTCCTGACCTCAGGTGATCCGCATGCCTCAGCCTTCCAAAGAGCTGGGATTCCAGGAGTGAGCCACCTCGCCCAGCCAGTTTGTGATCTTTTGTTATTGAAACCTGAATGGAATAAGGCACACGTTATGTTGTTTAATCTTCACAGCAATTCTCATAGGGCTCAGAATACTTCAGTAACTTGCCGAAGGTCATCCAGCTAGTTAAGTGACAGAGCCAGGATGCAAGGCCAGCGTTCCTTCCATCATCCCATGCTGCCACCCAAAAGTCCATCAATGAGCTAAGCTCTGTGCTAAGAGCTATGTGGAAAAATTCAATCAATAAGAGCTAGCCACTGGCCTGGAGGAGTTAACTTCAAAAGAGAAAAATTGAGGAACAGCCCAAGTTTGCCAAGATTGAAAGACCATCTCAGGACAATAACAGATGAGATGGCATGTACTTCAGTGCCAAATGTACTGCGCTGGCAAATGTGGAGAAGAGAGAGGTGCACTTTGGGCTGAAACCAATGGTCTGGGAAAGCCTCAGAGACAAGGCAGAGTACAAACATCAGGAAAAGCTATGGATGCATAAATTCTCCCAGGGGCCGGGCGCGGTGGCTCAAGCCTGTAATCCCAGCACTTTGGGAGGCCGAGACGGGCGGATCACGAGGTCAGGAGATCGAGACCATCCTGGCTAACACAGTGAAACCCCGTCTCTACTAAAAACACAAAAAACTAGCCGGGCGAGGTGGCGGGCGCCTGTAGTCCCCGCTACTCGGGAGGCTGAGGCAGGAGAATGGCGTAAACCCGGGAGGCGGAGCTTGCAGTGAGCTGAGATCCGGCCACTGCACTCCAGCCCGGGTGACAGAGCAAGACTCCGTCTCAAAAAAAAAAAAAAAAAAAAAAAAAAAAAAAAAAATTCTCCCAGGGAGACTTTGGATTCAGACCCTGGTCAATCAGTGCATGGCGATGGATCTGACCGCAGGCAATTTGGGCTTTAGATCTCAGCCTAGCTGCCTGCGTACCACAGTGTTTTCATCACGGGCTGAAATTCTCGAGACTTTTTTTAGAGAGAAAGGTAATTCCAGTTGACTTTAACAAGAGGGATCCACACCTGAGGCAAGGAGTTCGAGACCAGCCTGGCAAACATGGGGAAACACATCTCTACTAAAAATAAAAAATAAAAAAATTAGCCTGGCGTGATGGCACACACCTGTAATCCCAGCTACTTGGGAGGCTGAGGCATGAGAATTGCTTGAACTTGGGAGGCAGAGGTTGTAGTGGGCCAAAATCATGCCACCACATTCCAGGCTGGGCGACAGAGTGAGACTCTGCCTCAAAAAAAGAAAAAAGAGTTGGAGGATCTATTCTAATTCGCATATATTAGAAGTCTAGGTGTAGGTGGCCTTCAGGCATAGCCTGATCCAGGGGTTCTACCATGTCCTAGGGACTTGGTCTCTCTGTCTCCTAGCTTTCTTTTTTGTTGCTTGTTTTTTGGTTTTTGGTTTTTGGTTTTTGAGACAGAGTTTTGCTTTTGTTGCCCAGGCTGGAGTGCAAT
Source organism: Chlorocebus sabaeus (assembly GCF_047675955.1). Classification (NCBI taxonomy): domain Eukaryota; kingdom Metazoa; phylum Chordata; class Mammalia; order Primates; family Cercopithecidae; genus Chlorocebus; species Chlorocebus sabaeus. The sequence continues at coordinate 26,160,868 of NC_132908.1, forward strand.
GGCGAAGTCTCAGCCCACTGCAACCTCTGCCTCCTGAGTTCAAGCAATTCTCCTGCCTCAGCCTCCCAAGTAGCTGGGATTACAGGCACCTGCCACCATGCCTGGCTAATTTTTGTATTTTTAGTTGAGACGGAGTTTTATCGCATTGGCCAGGCTGGTCTCAAACTCCTGACCTCAGGTTATCTGCCTGCCTCGGCCTCCCAAACTGCTGGGATTACAGGCATGAGCCACCATGCCCACCCTCCTAGCTTTCACTTTACTCTAGGGCATACTTCCCCTATTGATGGATCCTGGCTATTCTAGACTGTTATTCTCTCAGGATTAAGTCTAAAGGAAAGAAAGTTTCTCCTCCTGAATTGTTCTGGAAAGAGTCCTAGGACTTACTCTGGTTGACTTGGCTTGGGTCATCACTTTTTACTGACTGAAACCAGATCTGAAGTCCACGGGACATATGTTCCATGTACCAACCCTATCTGTACTCTGTCACCTCTCCATTTCCAGGCCCTGGTGACTTCAGCTGAGGGAGACTGTATAAATGAGAGACTAGCAAAGGGACTTCTCAAAGAAGAGGAGCTGGCCAGGCATAGTGGCTCACGCCTAAAATCCCTGCACTTTGAGAGGCCAAGGTGGGTGGATCACCTGAGATCAGGAGATCGAGACCAGCCTGGCGAATATGATGAAACCCCATCTCTACCAAAAATACAAAAATTAGCCGGGTGTGGTGGCAGGCACCTGTAATCCCAGCTACTCGGGAGGCTGAGGCAGGAGAAACACTTGAACCCGGGAGGCAGAGGTTGCAGTGAGCCAAGATGGTGCCACTTTAACTTCACTCCAGCATGAGCAACAGAGTGAGATGCCGTCTCAAAAAAAAAAAAAAAAACAAAAAACAAAAAAGAAGAGGGGCCCTGAGCCTGGCTCCACGCCTCGGAGCAGTCAGGAACCTTCCCAGTACATCATGACTGTCTTAGTCTATTCAGGCTGTTGTAACAACATATACTGGGTAATTTACCAACCACAGATATGTATTGCTCACAGTTTTGGAGGCTGTGAAGTCAAGATCAAGGTACTGGCCGATTTGGTGAGGGCCTGTTCCTCATAGATGCCACCTTGTTAACCTTGTTACTGTGTCCGGAAGAAGTGGCAAACAGGGTCTTTCAAACCCTCTTTTTTTATTTTGAGAGAGTCTCACACTGTCGCCCAGGTTGGAGTGCAGGGGTGTGATCTCAACTCACTGCAACCTCTGCCTCCCGGGTTCAAGCGATTCTCCTGCCTTAGCCTCCCACATAGTTGGGACTACAGGCAGCGTGCCACCACACCCAGCTAATTTTTTTGTATTTTTAGTAGAGACGGGGTTTCACCGTATCAGCCAGAATAGTCTCAATCTCCTGACCTCGTGGTCTGCCTGCCTCGGCCTCCCAAAGTGCTGGTATTACAGGTGTGAGCCGTGAGCCACAGCGCCCAGCCACTTTTTTTTTTTTTTTTTGAGACGGAGTTTTGCTCTTATTGCCCAGGCTGGAGTGCAATGGCACAATCTCGGCTCACCACAACCTCCACCTCCCAGGTTCAAGCAATTCTCCTGCCTTGGCCTCCCCAGTAGCTGGGATTACAGGCATGTGCCACCATGCTTGGCTAATTTTGTATTTTTAGTAGAGATGGGGTTTCTCCATGTTGGTCAGGCTGGCCTCGAACTCCCAACCTCAAGTGATCTGCCTGCCTCAGCCTCCCAAAGTGCTGGGATTACAGGCCTGAGCCACCGTGCCTGGACTTCTTTTTTTTTTTTTTTTTTTTGAGACAGGGTCTCACTCTGTCACCCAGGCTGAAGTGCAGTGGCACAATCTGGGCTCACTGCAGCCTCCGCCTCCTAGGCTCAAATGATTCTCCTGCCTCGGCCTCCTGAGTAGCTGGGATTACAGGTGCATGCCACTTCTGCCCTACTAATTTCTTGTATTTTTAGTAGAGACAGGGTTTCACCATGTTGGCCAGGTTGGTCTTGAACCCCTGACCTCTAATGATCCACCCGCCTCAGCCTCCCAAAGTGCTGAGATTACAGGTGTGAGCCACTGCATCTGGCCACACTGCAGTCTTTACCTTCCGGGCTCAGGTGATCCTCCCACCTCAGCCTCCTGAGTAGCTGGGACTACAGGCATGCACCACCACACCCCGCTAATTTTTGTATTTTTTGAAAAGAGAAGGTTTTGCTATGTTGCCCAGACTGACATTGAACTTCTGGGCTCAAGCAATCCACTGCCTCAGCCTCCCAAAGTGCTGGGATTACAGGTATGAGCCACCACACTGGCCTAAACTTCTTTTATAAGGACACAAATTCCATTCGCTAGGGCAGAGTCCTCATGACCTAATGACCTCCCAAAGGCCCCAGCCTCCCAATGCCATCACCGTAGGGGTTAGGGTTTAACATGTGAATTTTGGAGGGACACAAACATTCAGACCATAGCAATGACATATCCTGTAGAAGACTTCTAGTAGACGGGTCTGGACTTCCCTCAAACACTCAGTTTATGAGCTCTGCTGTTGAGAAAGGGGGACCAAGGCAAGGTGGTGGGTCCTAAGGTTGACAATAATTGGAGGACTATCTCCATCCTACAGCCTGTCTGAAGGATCAAGAGTTTCCATTCAGTATGCCGTGAACATTACCTTACACACCTGACTCACTCTGAAAATTAGAGCCTGGCATGGGAACCCTCAGGACAGAATTGGTGGCAGGACCTGGGCTGAGCATGATGGAAGGACAGTTAGAAACGGTCTTGCATCCATGTGGTTCAGAGTTCAAGATGGGAGGCTGAGGCAGAAGAATCACTTGAACCCAGAAGGCAGAGGTTGCAGTGAGCCAAGATCATGCCATTGCACTCCAGCCTGGGTAACAGAGTAAGACTCTAAAAAAAAAAGAAAAAAAAAGAAAATTCAAGATGCCTGTCACTCTGTCACTGTCTGGGCATAGTTTGTGACAATAAAGAGAAAAGCATTTGTGTTAATTTAATAACATATATACATTAGGAATGCTTTTAGCAGCAAGTAACAAAAGTCTAGGTATAGGTGGCTTTCAGGCATAGCCTGATCCCAGGGGCTCCTACCATGTCCCAGGGATTATGTTTACTTAAAAATGGGGTTTATTTTTCTTTCTCAATTGTAGGTAAATGATACTATATAGACATAGCTGCTTATGATGCCATGACATCTGTATGATTCTCTTAGCCTTTTCCTCATGGTTGCAAGATGACTGCTGTAGCTCCAGCATTGTGTTCACGTTCTTTTTTATTTATTATATATATATTTTTGAGATGGAGTTTTGCTCTTGTTGCCCAAGCTGAAGTGCAGTGGTATGATCTTAGCTCACTGTAACCTCCACCTCCCGGGTTCAAGCAATGCTCCTGCCTCAGCCTCCCGAGTAGCTGGGATTACAGGTGTGCACCACCACCCCCCAACGTAATTTTTGTATTTTTAGTAGAAACAGGGTTTCACCATGTTAGCCAGTCTGATCTTGAACTCCTGACCTCAGGTGATCCACCCGCCTTGGCCTCTCAAAGTGCTGGGATTAAAGGTGTGAGCCACGGTGCCCAACCATGTTCACATTTTAAGTAGGAAGCAGAAGGAAAGAAATGACGCCAGCCACACCTGGCCCCCTTTTTTTCAAGTAAAGTCAAAACTTTCCTGTAAATCTTGAACAGCTTTCTGTTCCTATCTTATTGACCAGGACTGGGAAATACCACCTCCTTAAGCTTCAAGAGAGGCTGGGAAAGGGAAAATGTAGCTTTTCTAGACCCTATAGTGGCAGTAGCAAGAAAGAGGGAAGTGAGGAATGCCAAATAGTGCCAACCACAGGATACTTTACTGTAAATATGGCAGGATAATATTTTCTGAGACACGAATTGATGTTTTCTTTAATTTCTTGATTTTAAAAACCTTTACTATTATTATTACTATTATCATTATTATTATTATTATTATTAATTTGTAGAGACGGAGTCTGACTATGTTCCCCAGACTGGTCTCAAACTTCTGGGCTCAAGTGATCGTCCCACCTCAGCCTCCCAAAGTGCTGAGATTACAGGCGTGAGCCACCATGTCAAGCCTGATATTTTATTTTCTTCTTTCTTCCCTACTGTTAATCCAAAACCTGTCTTTGTCTCACATTCAGTAGATAAATGGGAGAGGGTGGAAAGCAGGTAAAATCCATGAGTTTCAGGCTTTTGTATCCCAACAGCTTAAGTCCTTATTGGACAAAGTTAAAGGCCAAACATAGGACTTGTCACTTTCAGATGCCCCTGGGGTAGAGAGAAAAGAGAAAGGCAGAGGGGAAGTAATGGGAAAAAAAGAGATAGTTTGGGAAATTTCAAAGGGAGAAGCTCTGAACTCTACTTCTTGGGGGAAAAGCGATGAGACCCCAGAGAGATGCTTGAGAAAGTCCAGAGCAGATGGGACCAGGTGTGGTGGCTCATGTCTGTAATCCCAACACTTTGGGAGGCCAAGGCAGGAGGATCACTTGAGCGCAGGAGTTGGAGACCAGCCTGGGCAACATGGCAAAACCCCATCTCTACAAAAAAATACAAAGGTAAGCTAGACATGGTGGTGCACACCTGTAGTCCCAGCTACTCGGGAGGCTGAGATAACAGGATTGCTAGAGTCCAGGAGGTTGAGGCTGCAGTGAGCCATGATACACCACTGCACTCCAGCTTGAGGGACAGAGCAAGATCCTGTCTCAAAAAGAAAAAAAAGAGCAGAGGGGAGAATGCTTCACACAATGCCCTAGTTCTCAGCAGGCATGAGAGTAGTGGAACATTCTCTGAGCCTTGAGCATGGTCCTGAGAGGTGGAAGGAGCTGCACAGACAGAAACAAGCAGCCTGTGTAAGCTGAAAGCCAGGGAGTCGATGGCTGAGGGGTGATGTCTCAGGCACACCTGCATGGACAGAGGACTCAGGACGGACACTCCCACCATAGTTTGGCACTTCGAAAGTTACCAAGAAATATACACATTCACATAGAAAGGTGAAAATGCCATCCTAGCTTGCAATAGAAATTATGCCTAGTGGCCAAGCATGGTGGCTCATGCCTGTAATCCCAGCACTTTGGGAGGCCAAGGCAGGTGGATCACCTGAGGTAAGGAGTTTGAGACCAGCGTGGCCAACATGGTGAAACCCCATCTTCACTAAAAATATAAAAATTAGCCAGGCACAGTGGTGTGCGCCTGTAATTGCAGCTACTCAGGAGGCTGAGGTGGGAGAATAGCTTGAACCAGGGAGGCAGAGGCTGCAGTGAGCTGAAATTGCACCACTGCACTCCAGCCTGGGCAACAGAGCGAGACTCTGTCTCAAAAAAAAAAAAAAAAAAAAATGAAAGGGAAGGGAGAGAAATTATGCTGACTTATGGAAAAGGTAAGAAAGTTCTTCATGCCTTCTTGAGTATGTGGTCTGAGATCATAGTCTGTGGCAGAGACCACTGGGTACCTCTCCCGGCATCCATTCTCCCCCTCCTCCTTAGGAATAAACTTTTACTTCTAGCTGGGTACATTTCCCAGCTTCCCTTGCAGCTAGGTGTCATCATGTGACTAAGCGGTGGCCAATAAGATGAAAGCAAAATGGCTTTATGGGATTTGTAGGAAGTTACCTTAAAAGGAAGGAACATAAGCTTTGTCCCCACTTCCTTGTTGCTTGGAGTAAGGCAGTTCCAGCAGCCACGTTGGCCCAAAAGGTGACCTTGAAAATAGAAGGCGGATGAGAAAGTGGAGCGTGAGACTCTGTGTTGTGGCCATAGCATCTTGGACCACTTGCCTTCATATGTATTTGACATGAATAGGAAATGCACTGCATTAGTTTGTGAGGGCCGCCATGACAAAAAACAGCCGGCTCTCCACATCCTCAGGTTCTGTAACCACAGATTCAACCAAACACAGTTCAAAAATATCTGAAAAAATAAAAACAAAAACGGTAATAGGCTGGGCACAGTGGCTCACACCTGTAATCCTAGCACTTTGGGAGGCCGAGGCTGGAGATGACCTGAGGTCAGGAGTTTGAGGCCAGCCTGGCCAACATGGTGAAACCCCATCTCTACTAAAAATCCAAAAATTAGCAGGGTATGGTGGTGTGTGCCTGTAATCCCAGCTACTCAGGAGGCTGGGGCATGAGAATCACTTGAACCCAGATGGCGGAGGTTCCAGTGAGCTGAGATCATCCCACAGCACTCCTGCCTAGGCAACAGAGCGAGACTCCATCTCAAAAAAAGAAAAAAAGAACAATACTAGGCTGAGTTCAGTAGCTCACACCTGTAATCCCAGCACTTTGGGAGGCCAAGGCAGGGGAATCACTTGAGGCCAGGAGTTTGAGACCAGCTTGAGCAACAAAATGAGACCCCTATCTCTTCAGAAAAATTTATAAAAATTAGCTGGGCATGGTAGCACACACCTGTAGTCACGGCTACTCTGGAGGTGGAGGTGGGACAATCAATTGAACCCAGGAGTTCAAGGCTGCAGTGAGCTATGATTGTGCCACTGCACTCCAGCCTGGGCAACAGAGACCGACCCTGTCTCTAAAAAAAAAGAAATACAATACAATAAAATACAATAAAAAATACATAGCATTTGCATTGTATTAAGTATTCTTTTTTTTTTTTTTTTTTTTTTTGAGACGGAGTCTTGCTCTGTCGCCCGGGCTGGAGTGCAGTGGCCAGATCTCGGCTCACTGCAAGCTCCGCCTCCCGGGTTCACGCCATTCTCCTGCCTCAGCCTCCCGAGTAGCTGGGACTACAGGCGCCGCCACCACGCCCAGCTAGTTTTTTGTATTTTTTAGTAGAGACGGGGTTTCACCATGTTAGCCAGGATGGTCTTGATCTCCTGACCTTGTGATCCGCCCGTCTCGGCCTCCCAAAGTGCTGGGATTACAGGCTTGAGCCACCGCGCCCGGCCTGTATTAAGTATTCTAAGTAACCTAGAGATGTTTTAAAGTATACTGCATAGATTATTTTCAAATAATATACCATTTTACATGAAGACTTGAACATCTGCCGATTTTGATATGTGGGAGGTCCTGGAACCAATCCCCGGGGACACCAAGAGACAACTGTACCTCAGACTAGGAGGTTTAAACAAGAAAAATTTATTTTCTCATAATTGTGGAGACTAGACATCCAAGAATAAGGTGTCGGCCGGGTTGGTTTCTCCTGAGGCCTCTCTTCTTGGCTTGTAGATGATCATCTTTTTAAATTGTGTTTATTTATTTATTGACTGAGTGCAGGGGACTTTATTGATGGTACACAAAGCAGGGCTCCCTAGGCTCCTCCCTCTTCAGGGAGTCTGCATGGAAACTGTGAGGAAGGGAGATTCTCATTGTGATGGGGGACTGAGTGTGGCAGGGATTCCCCAGCAGTGAGGGCCTCTCTCTTCCTCTCGTGCTCTTGCTAGGGCTGGTGGTCCAGGGGTCTTACTCCTTGGAGGCCATGTGGGCCATGAGGTCCACCACCCTGTTGCCGTAGCCAAATTCATTGTCATACCAGGAAACAAGCTTGACAAAGTGGTCATTGAAGACAATGCCAGCCCCAGCATCAAAGGTGGAAGAGCGGGTGTTGAGGTTGAAGTCAGAGGAGACAAGGCTGGTGTTCAGTGTAGCCCCAGATGCCCTTGAGGGGGCGTCGGACTCCCACTTCATCACCTTCTAGATGTCGTCGTATTTGACAATTTGACAGGTGTTTCCAGGTGGCAGGTCAGGTCCACGACCAACACGTTGGCAGCGGGGACATGCAAGGCCGTGCAAGTGAGCTTCCCATTCAGCTCAGGGATGACCTTGCCCACAGCCTGGTCAGCACCAGTAGAGGCAGGGATGATGTTCTGGAGAGCCCCATGGCTGTCACATCACAGTTTCCTGGAGGGGCCATCCATAGTCTTCTGGGTGGCAGTGATGGTGTGGACTGTGGTCATGAGTCCTTCGGCAATACCAAAGTTATCATGGATGACCTTGGCCAGGGGCGCTAAGCAGTTGGTGGTGCGGGAGGCATTGCTGAGGATCTTGAGGCCGTTGTCATACTTCTCATGGTTCACGCCCATCACGAACATGGGGTTGTCAGCAGAGGGCGTAGAGATGATGACCCTTTTGGCTCTCCCCTGCAAGTGAGCCCCAGCCTTCTCCATGGTGGTGAAAATGCTGGTGGACTCCACGACAGACTCAGCACCAGCATTGCCACATTTGATTTTGAAGGGATCTCGCTCCTGGAAGATGGTGATGGGATTTCCCCGTTCTCAGCCTTGACAGCATGGTGGAATTTGCTATGGATGGAATCATACTGGAACATGTAGACCATGTAGTTGAGGTCAATGAAGGGTCATTGATGGCGACAATATCCACTTTACCAGAGTTAAAAGCAGCCCTGGAGACCAGGCGCCCAATACGACCAAATCCATTGGTTCTGACCTTCACGTTCACCATGCTGTCCCAGGGATGTGAGAGAAGATGCAGCTGTCTGTCGAATGGGAGGAGCAGAGAGCCAATTTTGTTTTTTTAAGAAACAGGCTCGGCCAGGCGTGGTGGCTCACGCCTATAATCCCAGCACTTTGGGAGACCGAGGTGGGCGGATCACCTGAAGTCAGGAGTTCGAGACCAGCCTGGCCAACATGGTGAAACCCTGTCTCTACTGAAAATACAAAAAATTAGCTAAGCGTGGTGGCTCACGCCTGTACTCCCAGCTAGCTGGGAAGCTAATGCAGAAGAATCGCTTGAACCCGGGAGGTGGAGGTTGCAGTGAGCTGAGATCGTACCACTGCACTCCAGCCTGGGCAAAGAGTGCGACTCAGTCGTAAAAAAAAAAAAAAAAAAAAAAAGGCGGGCTCTCACTGTGTTGCTCAGGCTGGCCTCAAACTCCTGGCCTCAAGCAATCCTCCTGCCTCAACCTCCCACAGTATTGGGATTATAGGTTTGAGCCACCACAGTGAGCCTTAAATGGTCATCTTCTTCCTGTATCTTCACACGGTCTTCCCTCTGTGTGTCTGTGTCCTAATCTCCTCTTCTTTTTTTTCTTTTTCTTGAGACTGAGCCTTGCTCTGTCACCCAGGCTGTAGTGCAGTGGCGCCATCTCAGCTCACTGCAACCTCTACCTCCTGGATTCAAGCAATTCTCTGGCCTCAGCCTCCCAAGTAGCTGGGATTACAGGCACTCACTACCATGCCCAGCTAATTTTTTTCTTGAGACAGTGTCTCACTGTGTCATCCAGGCTGGAGTGCAGACGTGTGATCTCCACTCCCTGCAACCTCCACCTCCCCGGTTCAAGCAATTGTCCTGTCTCAGCCTCCCGAATAGCTGGGACTACAGGCACATGCCACCATGCCCAGCTAATTTTTGTATTTTTAGTAGAGATGGTATTTCACCATATTGATCAGGCTGGTCTCGAACCCCTGACCTCAGGTAATCCACCCACCTCAGCCTCCCAAAGTGCTGGGATTATAGGCGTGAGCTACTGTGCCCAGCCCTAATCTTCTTTTCTTATAGGGACACCAGTCATATTGGATTGGGACCCCCCCCCCCCCGTGACCTCATTTTCACTTAATTACCTCTTTAAAGGCGCTATCTCCAGATACAGTCACATTCTGAGGCACTAGGAGTTAGGATGTCAACATATACATTTGGAGGGGGACACATTCCAGCCCATAATACACACTTGTTAGCAGGAGTCAGGCCTATCCTGCAGCGTGGCTCTGGAAATAGCCTCCTGCCCTTTCTCAGCCTGTTTCCTCTTTTGTAAACCAGGGGCTTCCACTGACGGCGCTCATGGCTGCTGTTGTGCACTGTGCTTCTTAAAAGCTCCGTCTGGGGCTGATGTTTAGCTAAATTTAGGGCCAATCTGTCCCCATCGTGGGCTTGGTGGAGCTGAAGAAGGGTGTGGGTGGACTCACAAACAGATGGCTCCAGGCCTGCAGGTTCCCCTCCTCCGGCTGTGCTAAAGGTCTCCCTTCCTCTCCTATGGTGAGGCTCCAGGAGTGGCTCAGGCCCTCCACTGGCCACCGACCATCCTCCAGGCTGCACTCGGAGGACCTGTGCACAAGGCCTGTTCCCAAGGCCAGCCTCCGCCCGTTGGCCCCAAGCCCAGTCTGCCCTGGACCTCAGCAAAGGGATGAGTTACACTTGACAAAGAACAGTGCTAGGTGCCTTTCATGGTTAGCTCGAGAACCCCCATTTTATGAATGGAGAAACTGAGGCAGGGTCAGGCACGGTGGCTCACACCTGTAATCCCAGCAGTTTGGGAGGCCGAGGCAGGCAAATCACTTTAGGTCAGGAGTTTGAGACCAGCCTGGCCAATATATGAAACCCTGTCTCTACTAAAAATACAAAAATTAGGTGGGTATGGTGGTGGACATCTGTAATCCCAGCTACTCAGGAGGCTGAGACAGGAGCATCACTTGAACCTGGGAGGTGGAGGTTGCAGTGAACTAAGATCATGCCACTGCACTCCAACCTGGGAGTTAGAGTGAGACTCTATCTCAAAACAAAACAAAACAAAGCAAAATCGAAAGAAACTGGAGGCCAGACGCAGTGTCTCACGCCTGTAATCCCAGCACTTTGGTAGGCCGAGGTGGGTGGATCATGAGGTCAGGAGATTGAGACCATCCTGGCCAACATGCTGAAACCCCATCTCTACTTAAAAATACAAAAAGTAGCTGGGTGTGGTGGCGCATGCCTTTAATCCCAGCTACTCAGGAGGCTGAGGCAGGAGAATCACTTGAACCAGGGAGTCGGAGGCTACAGTGAGCCGAGATCTTGCCACTGTGCTCCAACCTGGCAACAGAGCGAGACTCTGTCTCAAAAAAAAGAAAAACAGAAAGAAAAGAAACTGGGGCAAACACCTACACTTACACCTGGCCTTGAATCCCACCTGCTTCCACCTTCTCAGGAACTTCTCACTTCTGTATTTCAATCACTTGCAATTGAATCCATCTCATTAATGTTTTATTTATTTACTTATTTGTAGAGATGGGGGATCTCCCTATGTTGCCCAGTCTGGTCTGGAATTCCTGGACTCAAGCGATCTGCCCACCTTGGCCTCCCAAAGTGCTGGGATTATAGGGGTGGGCCACCACGCCCAGTCAATCATTCTGTATATTAGACAGAATAGTCGTTCATTTGTGTTATGACTTGCAAATATTTTTTCCTAGTTTGTCATTTTCCTTTTGACTCTATTGAGGTGAAGGAGACATAGGCTCTTGAGTACATTTCTGATGGCTTGTGCAAAATGCTACCGCTCCTGTGATTGACAATTTGGCATTATCTAGCAAAACTGCAAATGCATTTATCCTTTGACTCAGCAGTCTCATTTCTGGCATTTCTGGGGATGTTTTTTCCTGATCAGATAGCTCATGTTTTCTTTTTTCTTTCCTTTACTTTTTCTGAACACTCCTGGGAATTTATGCTATAGAGCTACTTGACATGAATGAAAATGTGTGTGTGTGTGTCTGTGTGTGTGTGTGTGTCTGTGTGCCTGTGTGTGTGTGTCTGTGTGTGTCTGTGTGTCTATGTGTGCGTCTGTGTGTGTGTGTCCGTGTGTGTGTGTTGCTTGGTACTATCGACTTTCTTTTTAGAAGACTGGAAACAGCCTAGGGAATCATCAATAGGGAACTGATGAAACAAGCTATGGTAAATCCACAAAACGGAATATTTTGTTGCCATAAAATAATGAAGAAGGCTTCTATGTATTGTAATGAAAAGAGCTCTAGGATATACCTTTAAGTGAAAAAAGCAAGGAGAGGCTGGGCACAGTGACTCGTGCCTGTAATCCCAGCATTTCGGGAGGCCAAGGAGGGTGGATCACCTAAGGTCAGGAGTTCGAGACCAGCCTGACCAACATGGAGAAAACCTGTCTCTACTAAAAATACAAAAATTAGCTGGATATGGTGGCATGTGCCTGTAATCCCAGCTATTCAGGAGGCTGAGTCAGGAGAATCGCTTGAACCTGGGAGGTGGAGGTTGCAGTGAGCCAAAACTGTACCACTGAACTGCACTGCACTCCAGCCTGGGTGACAAAGCGAGACTCTGTAAAAAAAAAAAAAAAAAAAAAAAAAAAAACCTAGGGACTGGGTGCTACTGGTGAGTAAAGCCAGGAAGGCTGCTAAAACACAGGACAGCCCTCTACGACCCAGAATCATCCAGCCCAAATGTCAACAGTGACAAAGTAAAGAAACCCTGGATTAGCATTTTTTCTGACATCAAAGTTAAATCCAGTGGACTTTTGTTTTTAAGTCTTTATCTATCTTGGCCTCTGAAGGAGTGTTCAGGATCGTTGACTCTCCTTCCTTCATGCAAAGCTGAATCCTGTGACTTCTGCGATGATGCTGGCCTCCCTTCCTCCATCCCCTTTGCAGGCTCATCCTCCTACATGGCAATTAGATATCGGGGTTCCTGGAGGCGAGTCCTAGGCCCTCTTTTTGTCTCACCCCAGACTGACCCTCATTGATCCCACCCACTTTGACTTTGTTTTTGGTTTGTTTCAATAGAGATGGGGTTTCACCATGTTGCCCAGGCTGGTCTCGAACTCCTGGCCTCAAGCAATCCTCCAGCCTCGGCCTCCCAAAGTGCTGGGATTATAGGTGTGAGTCACTGTGCCTGGCCTTGGTTACCATCTCTACACCAATGAGTCCCGCAATTATACACAACCCAAACCTCACCTTGCAGTCAATTCCATCCATCCAACTTCCTGCTCCACAACCTCGCCTAGATGTTTCCAAGGCCCCTGGGGCTCATCAGGAGGACAAGCTTGCCTTCAGGGTCCTCCGTACCCAATCCTCTTTTGGTGTCCCTATTTCAGTAATTAGCAAAACCATCAATCTAGATCCGCAAGCAAGAAGCCTAGAAGTCCGCCGGGCAGGGTGGCTCACGCCTGTAGTCCCAGCACTTTGGGAGGCCGAGGCAGGTGAACTACTTGAGGTCAGGAGTTCATGACCAGCCTGACCAACATGGTGAAACCCCATCTCTACTAAAAATACAAGAAAATTAGCCAGGCGTGGTAGCGGGCACCTGTAATCCCAGCTACTCCAGAGATTGAGGAAGGAGAGTCACTTGAACTTAGGAGGCAGAGGTTGCAGTGAATCAAGATCACGCCACTGCACTCCAGCCTGGGCAACAGAGTGAGACTCCATCTCAAACAAAACAAAACAAAACAAAACAACAAAACACACACACACACACAAGTTGTGATTTTTGTGAGCCACCGCTCCTGGTCAAAATAGCCCTTAGATTTTTGAGTGACACAGAACTGAAGGAATTGAAGGTAAGCTACAGTTGCTACCTGGGGAAGGAGGGTCACAGGCAAAGGCACAGAAAATGCAAAGACCCTTCAGTAATAAGAGAAGATGAGTATCGTTCCCCACATACTTACTGGCTATTTATATTTCTTTATTTCCATTTACCTTACATTCTTTGCTTTTTCCTTTTTTTTCTTTTTTCTTTTCTCGTTTTTTCATTTGTTTGTTTTCTTTTATTTTTTCTTTTCTTTTTTTTTTTAGATACAGTCCCACTCTGTTGCCCAGGCCAGAGTGCAGTGGCAGGATCTCAGCTGCCATGTAACTGCAGCCTCTGGCTCCCAGATACAAGCAATTCTCCTGTCTCAGCCTCCCGAGCTGCTGGGACTACAGGTGCCTGCCGCCATGTCCAGCTAGTTTTTTTGTATTTTTGTAGAGACGGGGTTTCACCGTATTGGTTAGGCTGGTCTCAAACGCCTGACCTCAGGTAATCCACCCACCTTGGCCTCCCAAAGTGCTGGGATTACAGATGTGAAGTTTGTTTTCATTTTTGTTTTTGTTTTTTGAAACAGGCTGGAGTGCAGTGGCACAATCACAGCTCACTGTAGCCTCAAACTCTTGGGCTCAAGTGATCCTCCCACCTCAGCCTCTGAAGTAGCTGGAACTATGGGCAACCACCACCATGCCCAGCTAATTTTTTTGTACTTTTTTGTAGAGATGGAGTCTCACCATGTTGCCAGGTTGATCTTGAACTCATGGGCTCAAGCAATCCTCCCACCTCAGCCTCTCAAAGTGCTGGGACTAATGACGTGAAAACGTGAGCCCAGCCTGCTCTTTTTCCTATTGAATTCACAGTGCTTTTCTTTCTGATTTGTGAGAACTAATTTTGGTTTATGGATATTACCCCTTATCTGTCCTTTGCATTACACACTTTTAAAATCATTTGCTATTGGTGTTTATTTTGTATATGGTAGTTTTTGCTGCATAGACAATTTTCCATTTTTTTAAGTCAAAAAAAATTTTTTTTTTTGAAATGGAGTCTCTGTTGCCCAGGCTGGAATGCAACGGTGTGATCTCAGCCCACTACGATGTCTGCCTCCCAGGTTCAAACGATTCTCCTGCCTCAGTCTCCCAAGCAGCTGGGATTACAGGTGCCTGCCACCACACCCGGCTAATTTTTATATTTTAGTAGAGAGGGGGTTTCCCCATGTTGGCCAAGCTGGTCTCAAACTCCTGACCTCCAGTGATCTGCCCGCCTCGGCCTCCCAAAGTGCTGGGATTACAGGCATGAGCCACAGCGCCCAACCTTTTCTAGTCAAATTTATGATTTCTGAACTTGGTTTCTCACCTGGAAAAGCCTTTCGCATTGAAATTTTTTTTAATCATTTACATTTTATTCTAATTCTTTTATAGCTTTATTTTTAACTTTGAAATCTCTGATCCATCTGTTGTTTCCTAGGGTTTAAAGAGTAAGGTATCTAGTAACTATGAATACAGCTTTATATTTCTCCGAAGACCATCGAGTAGCCCGTCTTTTCCTCACTAATTTGCTTTGTTTTTGTTTTCTTTTAGAGACAGGGTCTTGCTCTGTCGTCCAGGTTGTACTGGAAGCTCACTGCAGCCTCAAACTCTTGGGCTCAAGCGATCCTCCAGCCTCAGCCTCCGGAGTAGCTGGGACTACAGGTATGTGCCACCATGCGCAGCTAAGTTTTTTATTTTTTTAGAGTCCAGACTTTACCATGTTACCCAGGCTGGTCTCAAACTCCTGGGCTCAGTTGGTCCTCTCGTCTTGGCCCCCGAAAGTGCTGGAATTACAGGCGTTAGTGCCACACCCGGCCCTGCCTCATGACCTGAACCGCCCCTGTGTCGGGTGTTAAGTTCAAATCTGTCCCTTTCGTAGTCATCTTTGCAATGCTGAGGCCGCAACTATGCAAACCACCTTAGCCGCTCTCTGCTAGACTCCCTGCTAGAGGCAGAGTGCGACGCTGGGCGAGTGAGGACACCAGGGTCCTTCCTGTTCCCGTGACCCTGGAGCAATGGTGATGCTACTGGGTGGCCCTCCTACCCAGTACTTTAGCCCTCCCACCACTTGCTCTTCTCTCCCCTTACCAAGTCCTCTCAAATAAACATACTCTAAGCCAGGTGCAGTGGCTCACGCCTGTAATCCCAGCACTTTGGGAGGCCAAGGCAGGCGGGTCACCTGAGGTCAGGAGTTCGAGACCAGCCTGGCCAACGTGGTGAAACCCCGTCTCTACTAAAAATACAAAAATTAGCCGGGCGTGGTGGTGGGTGCCTGTAATCCCAGTTACTGGGGAGGCTGAGGTAGGAGAATCACTTGAACCCAGGAGGCAGAGGTTGTAGTGAGCTGAGATCGCACCACTGCACTCCAGCCTGGGCGACAGAGCAAGACTCCATCTCAAGAAAATAATAATAATAATGATAATAAAATAAAATAAACATACTCTGAGTTAAACAGCATGTCTGTCTTCCAATGCTGCCTTGAAACAAACTCTGCAGCACTTCTCTTCCTTTTCCAACCAGATTGCCATCCTAAAGATGTCTGCAGAGGAATTCTGAAATGGATCTTACTCTCTGAAATGAGAGCTGAAGCCGAGCATGGGGGCTCATGCCTTTAATCTCAGCACTCTGGGAGGCTGAGGCAGGAAGATCACTTGAGCCTAGGAGTTCGAGACCAGCCTGGGCAATATAGGGAGACCCCATCTCTATTTAAAAAAGTAAAATAAAATAAAAAAATAAAAATAAAAAAGGGGGCCTAGCACGGTGGCTCATGCCTGTAATCCCAGCACTTTGGGAGGCCAAGGCAGGCAGATCACGAGGTCAGGAGATCAAGACCATCCAGGCCAACATGGTGAAACCCCGTTTCTACTAAAGATACAAAAATTAGCCAGGCGTGGTGGCATGTGCCTATAATCCCAGCTACTCAGGAGGCTGAGGCAAGAGAATCGCTTGAACTCAGGAGGCAGAGGTTGCAGTGAGCCGAAATGGCGCCACGGCACTCCAGCCTGGCAACAGAGCAAGACTCCATCAAAAATAAATAAATAAATAAATAAATAAATAAATAAATAAATAAATAGAAGGAGAGCTGACAACTGCCTAAGAGGGCTGTTCTCACATATCCCACCTTGCTGAGGTCTGCGCACGGCTTGCCCATGCTGCCATCCTTCTTTGTGAGCCAAGTGTGCTCACCCTAAGATGGCACTCCCAGCCCCCACTCTCTCCTGGTTCCTCCTCCCCCCCACACAACTGTCCAGGAGAAGGATCCAGACAAGGGAGCAGAGTCCCCCCTGTGGTAAAGGACTGACCCCACTGGGCTGGGCATCTGAGGCCACCAGGGAGCCACCACAGTTCTTTGGGCAGCTCCATCTCAACACGGCCACGTGGCAGGGCAGCTCTCTTGCTGGCATTTGACGGAACAGGTGCAGCACGCAGGGGAGGGATTCTACTTATTGTGTGTGGATCCCCAAAGACAGACTAAGGCCCAGGAGGTGGAAGGTACAGGGAACTTGTGATGGTTAATATGGAGTGTCAACTTGATTGGATTGAAGGATGCAAAGTATTGATCCTGGATGTGTCTGTGAGGGTGTTGCCAAAGGAGATTAACATTTGAGTCAGCGGACTGGGTCAGACAGACCCACTTTCCATCTGGGTGGGCACCATCTAATCAGCTGCAAGTGTAGCTAGAATAAAAGCAGGCAGCAGAATATGGAAGTACTAGGCTGGCTGAATCTTCTGGCCTCCATCTTTCTCCCGTGCTGGATGCCTTCTGCCCCCGAACATCAGACTCCAAGTTCTTCAGCTTTTGGACTCTTGGACTTACACCAGTAGTTTGCCAGGGGCTCTCGGGCCTTCAGCCACATACTGAAGGCTGCACTGTCAGCTTCCCTAATTTTGAGGTTTTGGAACTTGGACTGGCTTCCCGGTTCCTCAGCTTGCAGACGGCCTATTGTGGGACCTCACTTCTTATTGTGTGAGTCAATTCTCCTAATAAGCTCCCCTTCAAATATTCATCTATCCTATTAGTTCTGTCCCTTTAGAGAACTCTGACTAATAGAGAGCCCTTTTAATTGCCTGCAGCTCTATGGGAGGTAGTGCATTTCCCATCCGTGTTCCTTTCCCTGGAATGCTCTTCCCACAAGGATTTGCAGAGCTCTCTACTCAGCCCCTCCAGGTCCATGCCACTCAAGTGTCACTTTATCAGTAAGGCCATCTGCAGCCACCTACCTAACATTGCAGACCTCCCACTCCATCCTCTTCTTGCTCCACTTTCTTCATCACTTATTATCATCATCCTTTTTTATTAATTTCTTTTTTTTTTTTTTTTGACGGAATCTCATTCTGTCGCCCAGGCTGGAGTGCAGTGGCGCAATCTCAGCTCACTGCAACCTCTGGTTCCAGGGTTCAAGCGATTCTCCTCCCTCAGCCTCCTGAGTAGCTGTGATTACAGATGCGTGCTACCACACCCAGCTAATTTTTTGTATTAGTAGAGACGGGGTTTCACCACGTTGGTCTGGCTAGTCTCAAACTCCCAACCTCAAGTGATCCTCCAGTCTTGGCCTCCCAAAGGGCTGGGATTAGTGGCGTGAGCCACTGCACCTGGCCTATTTTTATTAATTTTTCTTATTTATTATCTATCTCCTGCCACAAGAATATAACTCCACAAAGGCAGGGACTTACATTGGTTTTGTTCATCCCCAAATCCCCTGTGTCTAGAATATAAGTGCACATAGTAGGCACTGTAAATGTCATTTTCATTCTCATTTCACAGCTATAGAAGCTGAGGTTCATAGAGGAAAATACCGGCTTTCACAGCACCCCTAGGTTTCCAACCCCAGACATTCTGTCCCCTTAACCCTACTCTACATTGTGGTTAGAAAATGCTTATTGTAGCACTGTGTGTAATAGAAGAAGGCTGTAAACAACCTGATTTCCCATCAATAGGGGAGTAGTTAAACAAATTACACTACCACACATCCTGTAATAACCTATAAAAGCAATCTGTAAATGAATTAAGCAGATCTATATGCACATATATGGAACAATCTTCAAGCTCTTGTTAAGTGAAAATAGCACAATGCCCAACAGTGCATTGCATGTGCTCTCGTGTGTGAAATAATAATAGTAATGATAATAATAATAAACAGGGCCAGCAGTGGTGGCTCACACCTGTAATCTCAGTACTTTGGGAGGCCAAGGTGGGAGGACCACTTGAGCCCACAGGTTCGAGACCAGCCTGGACAACACAGTAAGACCTTGTCTCTACAAAAAATTTAAAAATTACTTGGAGGCTGAGGTGGGAGGATCGCTTGAGCCTGGGAGGTTGAGGCTGCAGTGAGCTATGATTGCACCAGTGCACTCCAGCCTGGGTGACAGAGTGAGACCCCAGCTCAAAAAATAAAATAAAAATAAATGATAAACAGGATAGTCACACACACAAAGGCTGGATGTGCAGAGAAATGTTCTGGAAGGATGCTCTAGAAACTGTTGACAAGGCAAAGGACAGTCTGGGGGCCTCTAGTAGGAGGAAGCCTTTATATTCCTTTTTGTAGCACTGAGATTTTTTTTCTTTTTTATGTAATCTCGCTGTGTCACCCAGGTTCGAGTGCAGTAGCACGACCTTGGCTCACTGCAACCTCCACCTCCTGGGTTCAAGGGATTCTCCTGCCTCAGCCTTCTCTGAGTAGCTGGGATTACAGGTGCCCACTACCATGCCTGGCTAATTTTTTGTATTTTTAGTAGAAACGGGGTTTCACCATGTTGGCCAGGCCCGTCTTGAACTCCTGACCTCAAGTGATCCTCCCACCTTGGCCTCCCAAAGTGCTGGAATTACAGGCGTGAGCCATCACACCCAACCAGCATTGGGATTTGAATTCATGTACATGATTTACTTTTTTTCAGCAACATAAATCTTCCACACAGTTTAAAACTCAAAGCTACAGGAGGTATCTCAAAAATTAGCAGCCCCTTATCCTGCTGCTCTGCACTCCAACTCTTCTCTTTCTAAATTAGGCAGTGCATTCAACTCTTTTAGCTGATCCTACTGTTTGCTGTTGTCTTTGGAAGTCAAGGTCATTCAAACTCTAAGCAACATGAAAATCACCCAGGGATCTTGTTAAAATACAGGTTCTGATTCAGCAGGTCTGGGGTAGGTTCCAAGACTGTGCATTTCTAATAAGCTCCCAGGTGATGCTGATGCTACTGGTCCATGGATTATTCTTTGAATGGCAAGATTCTAAAGAATCTGCGAACACAGTTATTTCTTGATTTTTCTGATTTTGATCTTACTTCCTACTATAGAAAATGAAAATGTAGTTATCTAATATCCTATCCCTCCTCTTCCACACACATGCATTCTATCTTCATCCTCCCAATATAGTTACATAACCTTTTTGGTTAAATATGGTGACATAACCTTTTTGGTTAAAATAATTTTTGGTATTTATATTATTAAACCTTTGTAGATAACATTCACAGCTCAACCACATAGCATACTATGATGGCATTTCGTTTTTTGTACAACTTTTTGTTTTCCCTGGAGTTGATCATTGCTTAATATTTTCATTTCACCTTTATCAGTGCATTCACAAACCTTCCTGGCAAAACTGAAAGGCTCTTCTTAGTAGATTCAAACACATTGCATAATCTAGGTCTTAGAGCCCCTGTCTCCTGACCCAATATAGGTTGGTTGCTCCAAGTATTTCCTCCAACAGAGCAAGACTCCGAAAAGAAAAAAAAAGAGCAAGAAATGGGTTACTAAACAGAGTTTGAGGCTGGAAGCAGAAAGGAGGATTTGGAACCTCTGCTATGAATTAGGTTATGACTGCTAATTGTATCCTACTTTCCCCTTCCCTCTTTTCAATAGTAATCCACTTTTGCACCTTTAACAATGCATATGGCCATGCCGCTATAGACTGAATTTCCCAGTCTCTCTTGCAGCGAGGAACCAACTATTTGCTAACAGAAAATGAGTAGGAGTAAGGAGTGTCACTTAGGCATCACTCCATCTTTCTTCCTTCTTGAGGACTAAAATGTGAGCATGATGCCTATAAGTCATTTTAGACCGAGAAGACCACCAACCCCTGGACTGCTACCTGAGAAACAAAATTCTACCTTGTGATGAAGAAAACTTGGCCCAAACCTGGCTCGGGATATAACGTTTTTCCATGTGATGCAATTCACAACCTCCTTCTGGGAAGACATTGGCATCCTTGACAAAATGAAGAAGCAACATTTTTTTTTTTTTTGAAACCGAGTTTCACTCTTGTTGCCCACGCTGGAGTGCAGTGGCACAATCTCGGTTCACTACAACCTCCACCTCCCAGGTTCAAGCGATTTTCCTGCTTCGGCCTCACAAGTAGCTGGGATTACAAGCATGCGCCACCATGCCTGGGTAATTTTTTGTATTTAGTAGAGACGGGGTTTCACCACATTGGTCAGGCTGGTCTTGAACTCCTGACCTCAGGTGATCCACCTGCCTTCGCCTCCCAAAGTGCTGGAATTACAGGCGTAAGCCACCTCCCCTGGCTGCAACATTCTGATAAACTTTAATTCAACTAAGACTTCTAGGAAACCAGGGGCCCAGCGAGGTGGCTCATGCTTTGTAATCTTAGCACTTTGGGAGGCTGAGGTGGGAAAATTGTTTGAGGCCAGGACTTCAAGACTAGCCTGGGTGATATAAGGAGACTCCCATCTTTACAAAAGAATGGTGACACATGCTTGCAGTCCCAGCTACTTAAGAGGCTGAGGTGGAAGGATTGCTTGAGCCCAGATAAAGGCTGCAGTGAGCTATGATCATGCCTAGGTGGGGCCTGGGCGGATGAAGTAGATGAAGCCTGGCAGAGGCCATTCTCCGAGCCCTGGATCCTGGGTTCCAGACAGCTACGGTGATAGGTGAGGGCCCCAGCGGACAGATCCTCTAAATGGCCTGAGCATTTCTAGACAGCCAAGGGTGGGCCTCGGCTCCATCAGGAAGGGCCTGGGTCCACCAGGATGTAGGAAGGGCCTCCCCAAGGCGGAGCTATCTCAGGCCTCTTCCTTTTTTGGAGGCTCATTGTGTTTTGGAAACATTAAAAAACACCAAAAACAGCATTATGAAAACCACGGTGTATTTTAAGTGTTTATATCTGCCTAATGAACACTCCTGTTTTGGTTTTGTTTGTTTGAGACGGAGTCTCACTCTGTCGCCCAGGCTGGAGTGCAGTGGCGCGACCTTGGCTCACTGCAACCTCCGCCTCCTGGGTTCAAGCGATTCTCGTGCCTCAGCCTCCCGAGTAGCTGGGATTATAGGCACCGGCCACCACATCCAGCTAATTTTTGTATTTTTAGTAGAGACGGGGTTTCACCATGTCGGTCAGGCTGGTCTCAAACTCCTGACTTCAGGTGATCCACTGGCCTCGGCCTCCCAAAGTGCTGGGATTACAAGAGTGAGCCACCACACCCGGCTGTAATGAACACTCTTAATACAGACACACAAATACAGGGTCGTATAGCTGTTCCATTCACAAGATAATTATAGGACTCATACAGGACATTGACCACCACGGGGTAGCAGAGGAGGGTGTGGTCTGAGAAGGGCAGGTTTCCTGAATGACGTCCCATGAATGTCTCAGCTCTCAGTCCCATCAGAGAAACTGTCATGCCTGAGTGTATGACGGCATGCAAAGATAATACCACAGGTCAACGTTTTGTTTTTCTTGTTTTCTTTTTCTTTTTTTGAGATGAAGTATCGCTTTGTCACCCAGGATGGAGTGCAGCAGCGTGATCTAGGCTCACTGCAACCTCTACCTCCTGGGTTCAAGTGATTCTCTTGCCTCCCAAGTAGCTGAGATCACAGGCATGCTCCACCATACCCTGCTAATTTTTATATTTTCAGTAGAGACGGGGTTTCACCATGTAGCCCATGCTGTTCTCGAACTCCTGACCTCAGGTGATCCACTAGCCTTGGCCTCCCAAAGTGCTGGGATTACAGGCGTGAGCCATGGTGCCGGCCAAGTCAGTCTGCGTTTAAGGTTCTTAATGTGGGGCCCAGGCCAGATTCCTCCAACTCCTCAAGACAGGTCTGTAAGCCAGGCCTGGACCCAGGAGGATGACCAGGGCTGACCCTGAGTGGTGAGAGGAAAGCTGCCCCGCATCCCAAAGCAACAGAGCCAAGGGCTACAGGACTGGCGCCAGAAGTTTGTGACATAGCCCCTGCTGTCCCAAGGTATGGCCCATAGGTCTGGCTCGGTGGCCAGGAGGGACTGAGGGGAGGCAGAGGGAACCACCATCCCTCTGGGAAGGGTGGCGAATGACTGAGATCGAAGGGGTCAGACCCTCCAAGATGTTCGGGGCAGAGTTTGGAATGACATGGTGACTCTAATCCTCATTTCCTAGAGGGTTGGAGGTGGGAGAGGGAAAGGTGGAGTCTCAGGCTCTTGTGAACTGCGTCTGAGCCTCCACCCGCTACCTCCAGCCAAAGAGCCAGACCCAGCCACCCAAACAGGAGACAGACAGAGCTTCACAGCCACTAAGAATTAAGACCTATTGATTTTCCCCATTAGCTAGAGAATGCCATCAAAGTGCATTAAAACCAGGCAAAGCAGCAGCATCGTGAATAATTAACATCTGCAAATGACAACCCCATGGGGCTGGAGGGAGGCGGGAAGGGACTTCTAGAGGCCTGGGGCACCCTGACCCCTTCTGACCCCCACCCCAGGGAGCCATAGTCTAGGCTGCCCTCCCCTCCCTGTCTCTTGTCCCCTCTCATTCCCTGTCCTCTCCTTAAAGAAACACGAAGTCCACCGCGCAGCCAGTGACCTAAGCTGATGCTGGAGCAGGGAGGATAGAGCACTGAGGCAAGAGTCAGGGGTGGCAGCTCTGCTGTGTGTCACTGTGTGACCTCAGCGAAGTTGCTGCCCCTTTCTGGGCTCAGTCTCCGCCTCTGCACAGTGCAGTGATCAGCCCAGCTGGCCTCCTGCTCAGTCTGTGGTTCTAGACAGGGACAGTGATGTCCAAAGTCACACAGCAGGTCTGCAGCAGAGCCTGGGCCACTGGGCCCTCTCCCCCAGCCCAGTCTATGGGACCCCTTTGTGCCAATCAGAAAAAAGCACCCCTTTGGGTAAACCAGCTGGAAAAGGCCACTCCTTTGAGCATACCAATCTGAAAATGAATGCATGCCCTCTGAATAGATCAATTAGAAAAAGGCACCCTTCTAGGGGAACTATTTTTTTTGTTTGTTTTTTGAGACAGGGTCTCTCTCTGTCTCCCAAGCTGGAGTGCAGTGGCGCGATCTCGGCTCACTGCAACCTTCATCTCCTGGGTTCAAGCGATTCTCCCATCTCAGCCTCTCGAGTAGCTGGGATTACAGGTGTGCGCCACCATGCCTGGCTAATTTTCCCATGTTTAGTAGAGATGGGGTTTCACCATATTGGCCAGGCTGATCTCTAACTCCTGACCTCAGGCAATCCACCCTCCTCAGCCTCCCAAAGTGCTGGGATTACAGGCCTGAGCCACCGCGTTTGGCCTAGAGGAACTAATTTTTTAAAGGCACCCTTCAGACTAACCAATAAAAAAAAAAAAGTGCCTTTTGGGTGGGCCAATAAGAAAAAGGCAACTCCCCATGCTGTCACAGTTGAAAAGTGCAAGTCTTGGCAGAGCAGAGGTAGGGCTGGATACCAGCCCCCATCCATCTCTCCCCTCCCCTCCCCTCTTCTCTACCTTACCCCCGACTGTCTCCTATCTGCCAGGGTCTCCTTGTGCATTGTGCACAGCCTAAACAACTGTACATGGCCACTCTGTTCCAAGCCTCCACCTTCTCTGGGCCAAGGAAGCCCAGACCTATTCTTCCAGCCAGTGGAATTCAGTTCCACATGTATCGATGGTCCCTTCCAAGCCTCTCTGCTTCCCCACCTCCAAACTCCTCGCCCCTTGGCTAACCCAAGTTCCCACTTCCGTCTTCCTCCCACCCATCCTTCTTCCTCAGAGCCCTGGATGGGCAGCTCCGGAACGAATCCCTCCTGCATCTCCCATCTCCGACTGCATTACCTCTGCCTTCTTGCTGCTTTGCAGTGTGCTGTCCCTGCCTTTCACGCCTCTGAGCCTTCGCACACTCTATTCTCTCTGCTGGAAAACCTCCTCTCTTGAGCCCCCTGAAAAAACCCTACTCACTCTTCAAGGCCCGGCTTAAAGATCTCTGCCTCTCACTCTCCTCCTCAAATGCCAGCCAGTTCTTGCCTCTGGGCTTTTGCACCTCTTCCTAGAATGTTCTCCCTCCAGATCTGGCTGGTTCCTCCTCCTTCCTCCTCCTTCTCCTCCTCCCCCTGCGGGTTTCAGCTCCAGTGTTCCCTCCTTGGGAGGTATTCCCTGAACACCCCATCTAACTACCTCCCCATCAGCCTGTCATATGTCTCTGTTTTATTTTATTTTTTTAGCACTTTGGACAATCTGAATTTATGTTTCCTTTGTTTATGGGCACTTCCAGAGCCACTGTGAATGGTTGTGCATGTTGTCAATTGCAGAGGAGGTGAGTGGGGCTGAAACCCAGCCTGGGTCCACACTACGAGCTGGTGCTGGGGCTGTACCTGCTTGGTGGGAAGCAGCTTTTCCTAATCCACATGATGGCACTATGCAGGCAAGCTGCAGCTCCGCTGGTGTCACCTCCTGCAGTGACACCCAAACCCACCAAAGAGGAATGGCACCTGCTCACTTCACTGCTGTGTGCCCATGTCCAACACGGTGCCTGGCACCAGGCAGGTGCTCAATAAACATTTCCAAGCCTGGTGCAGTCGCCACAATCCCAGCTACTTGGGAGGCTGAGATGGGAAGATCGCTTGAGCCCAGGAGTTTGAGACCAACCTGGGCAGCATAGCGAAACCCTGTCTCAAAACAAAAATACATACATAAATAAATTCAGGCAAACAAATTCTCTTCTGATTCTCCCACTCCCACCCTCTTCCCATACTCCTCAATAAAATACGCTAGGCACTGTGGCTGCTTCGTCGCTGGGTCTCACTGAAGCCAGCCCCAGAACTGGGCCCAGGGTTGGCAAAGGTGACTGTTAAGGGAACATGGGAGGACTCAGGAAGTTGAGGGGTGACTGTGTGAGTTTGGGAGCCCTGGGGATGCTCCCTGAAGCTCTGAGCCCTGTCTATTCCAGAGGTGCTGCCCTGAGCCCCCAGTGCCCCCTCCCAGGGCCCCCCAGCTTCCTGGAGGTGCGCGTGGAGGGGTCAGGTGGCCCACACACTCCCAAGCCCTGGGAGCCCAGTGCGGCCCAGAGACTCGTGGGCAGGAGGTGGCACTGAGGGTCCCGCTGCAGCAGCCAGGCTCAGAGCGGGGGCAGGATCAAGGCACCGCCCTTCCCTGCGCTCCCCGAAGCCATTTCGCCAGGCCGCCTGGCCGCACCCGCCCGCCCTGCCCGCCTCCCTAGCTCTGGCAGAGAAGGAGTTAACCTCCAGGCTTCTCAGCGTGAATGTAGAGCTATTAATACCCACAGCCCAGCCAGTCTGCCAGAGAAGCCACTGGAGCTGGGGAGAGCAGCGAGCCGGGAGAGCCGCCAGTCACAGCCGGGACCGGGACTCCAGGGGTCAGAACTTTTCTCGAGGACGGCGTGGGCACCGTGCCAACCTCACCTGGCCCTTGCCCATCTTTCAGCTGCAGGTCCCAACCCTCTCTCCTGGAGGCCACCCACGCCACCCACCCCAGCCAAGGAGAACAAACTTTCTTAGGGAAGCCACCTCTGTGGCCGTGCTGGCTGGACCGGGAGGAGCAGACGGTCAGACAGGCTGGACAGACAGGGGTACTGGGGCACGGGACACCTGCGAGCCTGCCCTCCCAGTCCTGCCTCTGACAGACAGCCACAGAGTGGGCAGCTGGGGGACCTAGGGTTCCACAGGGGCAGTGGGGGGGCACCGCCAGACCTCCGTCCACCCACCAACCACCTTGGAGTCCAGGTGTCTGGACACTGCTTCCCAGGGCCCAGCCCCGTGGCTGGAACCCTTGCGGGTCACGACAGGAGCTCCCACCAGAGCCCCCGGCTCCTCCACCCACCGAGGCGACGGGCAACCTGAGTGCGAAGGCACAGGTGGCGGGCGGGCAAGTGCAGAGCCCCGAAGCTGACGGGCTGCTGACCCTGGAGCGCCCTGGCTCGGGGACTCCTGCCCAGGCTGGCGACGATGCTGTGGAGGCCACCCCCGGCCACCCCTGCCCTGTCCTGGAGCTACCTCCGGCCTGGCCCATGGGCTGCGGAGTCGATGATGTGCCGGCCTTCTGCTTCGTCTGCTTCCACAGGGAGGAGGAGGAGGAGCTGCTGGAAGAAGTCCCATTGCGGAGGTCAGTGCCTGTGGGTGGCCAGCAGGTGGGCAGTGGGTGGGCACAGCGCTCGACCCGGGGTGTCTCTGGACCTGGCAATCTTGCTTCAAGTCAATCTCTCTCTGTCCACTGCTTACCATGCACTGCCACCTCCTGCTTCAGATCTCAGATCTCTTACCTGGTTGTTGCCACAGCCTCCTCCCTATCTCCCCCACCCTGGCCCCAGAGTGGCTTTCACGTCCTCTTCCACAGTGAGCATGTTCCTCCCCTGCTCAGAGCCCTCCATGGCTCCCAGCTCCCGTGGGATGAAGTTGACACTCGGCTGAGCATTCAAGGCCTGTGTGATTGGGGCCAACATCCCCCGCCTCATCTCACTGTGTTCCCCTATATTCACCTCCAGTGAAACTCTGCCCAGACTTCTCTTTCCCTGTTCTCCTCCATCCAGGCCCAGCTGCAACACTTCCTCCTTCAGGAAGCCCTCCTGGATGTCCCTGTCCCACCCCAACCTGAGAGCCACCTTTCCACCCTGCACTGCAGTGGCACCTAACAGGTGTTCCATCTTTGTTGAATTCTTAAGTGAAAATGTGTGCATGTGTATTTGCTTGTGTGTGTGTGTGTGTGTGTGTAAAAGAGAGAGGGAGAGAGAGAGAATGGTTTGTGTGGCTGCGTGACTGGGTATTGGGGGTGACCGTGTGTGACTGTGAGCCTGTGTACATGTTTGTGGGAGCAGGTGTGAGTTCTGCATAGCTATGTGGCGGGAAGGGCTGTGCCTGGGGCCCAGTGGGAGTTCATGCCCTAGAGACCATTGTTCCTTTAGCCAGCTCTCCCCACCCCCACCTGCAGGGAAACCCAGGCTCCAGCCAAGTGCATTATCCAAGCCGTGACCACAGGCTCTGGGAGTGATCTGCAGGGGAGACAGGGGTCACCTCTGCTCCAGCCCAGCCTGCCTGCGCCTCCATCACTGTCTGAGTCAGCACCGCCCTGCCCTGGGTGGGGAGAAGGGCAGGCGTGGGCCAAGCCAGTTTTCCCCTCCAGGACCCTTGCAGGACAAGCGGGCCAGGCGTGGGCTCCTGCAGCCTAGGCCAGGTTCCTCCCTGACTTTCTCTGTTGGACTCTGGGTCCACAGTTCCCGCTCCGTGGGCCTCTGTCTCTTCGTCTGTGAAATGGGAGGATGTTCCCTGCTGTGGTTGTCAGCTTAACGTTCAACACAGTGACTGGCCACCCACAGACTGCCAGGGCCTGGGCTGGAGACTGGAATCCAGCTCACAGGGTCGCAGCCTGCTAGGAGAGACAAAAGAGAAGACAGGTCAGTTCAGAGTAGTGGGCAACTTGATGGGCATGGTTGCACAGTGCCTGGGAAGTCAGGAGGCAAGACGGACCACCTCTGCCCACAGGAGCCATCGGAGGCCCACCAGGTCGGTCTTAACGTGCAAGTGCCCTCCCAGGGGTGAGAGAGGCTGAGGAAAGGGCATCGCAGGCAGTGGGAACGGCAAGAGGGAAGGCTTGGTGCAAACAAGAAATGAAGTGTGGATGGTGGGGATGAGGCTGGCAGAACGGGGCCAATCACAGAGGGCCTGGACGCTGAGCCGGGGACCTGACCCATAGGCACTGGAGCAAGCAATGGATAAGACTCGAGGCAAAACAGGGGCAAATGAGGAGAGGCAAGGGAATATTAGGTGCAGAAGGGCTTCTTGAACTCCAAAGCAATGGTCTCATGATAGAACCCCATGTTCATCATGAACACACAAAATGCTTATTGAATGAATAAATGAATGAATGAATGAATGAACGAATATGACATTGAAAGACAGGGCATCAGGCTGGGTGTGGTGGCTCACACCTGTAACCACAGACTTTTGGGAGGCCAAGGCAGGTAGATAGCTTGAGCTCAGGAGTTCGAGACCAGCCTAGGCAACATAGTGAGACCCCCATCTAAATATACACACACACACACACACACACACACACACACAATTAGCCAGGCATGGTGGCATGCACCTGTAGTCCCAGCTACTCCATGGGCTGAAGCAACAGGACCCCTTGAGTCCAGAAGTTTGAAGCTGCACTGAGCTATGATCACGCCCCTGCACTCCAGCCCAGGCAACAGAGCGAGACCCTGTCTCAAAAAACAGAAAGAGAGAGAGAGGGCATGGGAATAATCTGAGTTGAATTGTTAAAAAATACTACACTCCCAGACCGTGCCTCGGAGATGTTGCAGCTTCAGGCCTTAGGATGGATGTGTAATTTTGATCAGCTTCCTCCAGGTGAACAACTTAAGCAAACCAGCATTTGGGAAGCCCCAGAAAGAGACAGGCACAGGCCTTAGGGTTGGCAGCTGTGAAATCCTGCCCCCTTCCTCCCTCATCCCATCATCTCCCACTTCTGATTCTGGGGACTCTGTAGGGGATATCTCTCCGCCTCCTGCCCTGGGAGTATGGTAGCCTGTGTTTGCAGGAGCTGGTCTCCTTTCTAGCTGGCAGGTTCTGGCCCTTTAAGACCTGGGAGGGGACAGGGCCAGGCTGGGCAGAGACAGTGACCACAGGTGCCAGGTGGTGAAGCTAAAAATACTGAGTGATGCGTCCGCCCAGGCTGCAGGAGCCAGTGGCTGGGGAGGGTGGGACGGAAGGCTCTGGAGTGTTTCTTTGCTGCTGGAGGAGGGGCAGTGGGGCAGTGAGGCTGGGTGGGGTCACCTTGGGGACTTAGAGAAATCTGTGGCTGCCCCCAGCCAACCCTGCCCCGCCTCTCCCAGCCTTGCTCCAGCCCCTGGTAGGCTCCAGGATTCACTCCTAGAATAGCTGGCTGCCACGTTTCACAGCCCCGGGCAGGCTAATTCTGGTGCATCCCGCTTCTGTGTGATCCTGGGGAAGTCACTTCTCTTTGGGTCTCTGTAAAATTAAAGAGTTGGACTTTCTCAGGCATTTGTAGGGAAAGAAAGGCAACGAAGCGGGGCAGGTGACCAGTTCACTCCTTTGTGGATTCAGTACATTTCCCCTGAGGCTCCCTGCCGACTGGATGCTGAGGCCACTGCAATGAATGTGACACAGCCATGTCCCTGGAGGGACTTGCAGCCTAGTGAAGACAAAACAACACAGGCTCGAACAGACAGCGCAATGTGCTATAATAGAAGTGTGAGCACTGTGCCCTCGGCTTCTGTTGTGGGACGATGCAAGAGACAGCCCCACAGGGAACACATCTGCATTTGATGAAAATTTGTCAGCAAACGCATCACCCACAGTGATGTTCACCAGCCACCTACATCTGGTGTTTTGATGTATTAATTAAGGTGAGCCAAGCTGTTGGAATAAATAAGCTTGACAATCGTAATGGCTCAACACAGAAGAGCCTTATGTTCTGTGTGTGTGTGTGTTGGCAGGGGGTGGTGATGGAGGAGACTCTGCTCCACGTGATCTTTCAGGGATCCAGGCTCCTCTCATCTTGTGACTCCATCATCACCCATGGCCACTGCTGGATCTTTTGCATCCAGCTTGCAGATGAAGAACAAGAGTGGAGACCACACATGAGGTTTTTATGAAGCAAAGCTGGAAATGGCCTCCTTTACTTCTGCCCACATGCATTGGCCAGAACAGCTCATTGCAAGAAAAGCTGGGAAATGTAGTCCAGTCCACATGAAAGCATCCAGTACATAATAGATGCCCAATGTGCTCGTTCATTCATTCACTCAACAAATTTCATTGCATAGCTTTTGTGGGCTAGCACCAGAAACTGGACTGAAAATACTATCTCTGCTGTCATGGGGTTTATATCTAATGAGGGAGTCAAACAAAACACAAGTGAACAAATCGTCAAGGTTCAAAGCCCACTGCGAAGGAAATTACCAGGGATGCTGGAGACAGCCGCTTTGCATACGGTAAACAGGGAAGTGACGACATTTCATCTGAGACCTAGAGAATGAGAAGGAGCCAGCAGTGGGGAGAGGGGTGGTAACAGCAGCTTGGGCAAAGCAAATTGAGAGCAACAGGTAGGCAGGGGCATGGAGAGGGCTCAGTGTGGCTGAGGCAGAGCAAATGATGGGGACAGTGACAAGAGGCAGGGCATGAGGGACAGGAATAGCCAGGCCACACAGACCTTGGCACCCATGGCGAGTAGAATGGATTTTGTTCCAGATGGAATTGGGAAGCCTTTGAGAGCTCTTAAATGGGGGAAGTTGTATGATCTGATTGGCATTTTAAAGGATATTTCAGGCTATGCTTGGGAGAATCAATGGTGATAGGCCAGAATGAATAGAGGACGCCAACGTGGAGGTCATGGTGGTGGGCAGCTTTGGAGATGGGGAAGTAAGAAAGTGCTTTCTGAACATATTTAGGAGGCTGGGCACAGTGGTTCATACCTATAATCCCAGCACTTTGGGAGACCATAAATAGAGGATTGCCTGAGCCCAGGAACTCCAGACCAGCCTGGGCAACATAATGAGACCCTATCCCTACAAAAGAAAAATTCTAAAATTAGCCAGGCATGGTGTCATGGGCCTGTAGTCCCAGCTACTCGGGAGGCTGAGTTGGCAGGGTTGCTGGAACCCAGGAATTTGAGGCTGCAGTGAGCTGTGATTGTGTCACCATACTTCGGCCTAGGTGACACAGCAAGACCCTGTCTCTAAAACAAAGATAAAGTAAAAACAAACATTGGAGACAAATCCACAGAATTTTCTGATGGGTTAGAGGAGGAAGGGAACCTGGGGTGATCTGGGCTTTGGGAATTACAGAGGTGCATGTATAATGGGCAGATTCGATGGAGGGAAGAGGCTTGGTGAGAACATCAAGAATACAGACTCATGCCTGTAATCCCAGCACTTTGGGAGGCCGAGGCGGGCGGATCACTTGAGGTCAGGAGTTCAAGACCAGCCTGACCAACACAGTGAAACCCCGTCTCTACTAAAAATACAAAAATTGGCCAGGCATGGTGGCACACACCTGTAGTCCCAGCTACTAGGGAGGCTGAGGCAGGAAAATAGCTTGAACCTGGAGGGCGGTGGTTGCAGTGGGCGGAGATCGTACTACCGCACTCCAGCCTGAGCAACAAAGCGAGACTCCGTCTCAAAAAAAAAAACGTCCTGTCACGAATATTTTCCATTTGAGAAGCAGGTGAGGTGTCCAAGTGAAGATGTCAAGAGAGGACATCATAATGAGAGTCTGGAGTTCAGAAGAGGAGCCTCTCAGCTGGCGGCGGAACTCCAGGGTCATTGGTAAACAGATGGTGTCTCAAGCCATGAGCTCTCACAGGAGAGAGGGGAGGGAAGAGGCTCCAGGATAGGGCCCTGAGGACTCCGCCGTATTGAGATCATGTGGAGGAGAAGCCAGCGAGGGAGGCAGAGAAGGAGCAGCTGGGAAAGTGGGAGGGAAACTGAGAGCATGTGCAGTCACGGAAACCAAGGAAGTGTCTCGAGGAGAGGGGGCGTGGTCCACCCGCTTCAAAGATGTGAACAGTCCAGGGAAACGAGATTAGATTCAGCTGCCAGGAGCGTTGGAGCATGCCTGCAATCCCAGCACTTCGGGAGGCCAAGGCAGGAGGATTGCTTGAACCCAGGATTCAAAACCAGCCGGGGAAACATAGGGAGACCCCCCCCCAT
The DNA here is from genome assembly GCF_047675955.1 of Chlorocebus sabaeus. Lineage (NCBI taxonomy): Eukaryota > Metazoa > Chordata > Mammalia > Primates > Cercopithecidae > Chlorocebus > Chlorocebus sabaeus. The sequence goes on from NC_132908.1 coordinate 26,192,977, forward strand.
CTTTACAAAAAGTTAGAGAAAATAAAAATAGGGCTTGCACAGTGGCTCACAGCTATAATCCCAGCACTTGAGGAGGCAGAGGCAGGAGGATCACTTAAGGCCAGGAGTTTGAGACTAACCTGGGCAACATAGTGAGACCCCATCTCTATTAAAAAAAAAAAAAAAAAGAAGAAGAAGAAAGAAAAAAAGCCAGGCATCATGGCGCGTGTCTGTAATTCCAACTACTCAGGAGGTTGAGGTGGGAGGGTTGCTTGAGCTCGGGAGGTCGAGGCTGCACCGAGCCATGATGGCACCACTGTACTCCAGTCTGGGAGACAGAGAGACTCTGTCTCGTAAATAAATAAATAAATAAATAAATAAATAATAGTCAGGCATGGTGGCATGCGCCTGTAGTCCTAGCTACTCGGGAGGAAGCCAAGGCGGGAGGATTGCTTGAGCCCAGGAGTTCAAGGTTACAGTGATTACACCACTACACTCTAGCCTGGGCAACAGAGGAAGACCCTATCTCTAAAAAATATAAAAATTAAAATTAAAAACATAAGAAATTTTTTAAAAGAGAAAAAATATTAGATTTAGTGATGTAGAAGTCAAGAGTGATTTTGATAAGAATACATCATGAAACCTAGCACGGTGGCTCATACCTGTAATCCCAGCAGTTTGGGAGGCCGAGGCAGGCAAATCACTTTAGGTCAGGAGTTCGAGACCAGCCTGGCCAACATGGTGAAACCCTGTCTCTACTAAAAATACAAAAATTAGCCCGTTGTGGTGGCATGCACCTGTAATCTGAGCTACTCGGGAGGCTGAGGCAGAAGAATCGTTTGAACCTGGGAAGCAGAAGTTGCAGTAAGCCGAGATTGCACCACTGCACAGAGCGAGACTCTGTCTCAATTTAAAAAAAAAAAAAAAAGAATGCAATCATGAAGTGGTGGAAACAAAACCAGGTTTGATGTGGTTAAAGAAGGAAGACTGAACACACACATGTAACTTCTCTATATCCTAAAGCCCCATTGAAAGGATAGTGAGGCTGAGTACAGCGGTTCATGACTGTAACCCAACACCTTGGAAGGCCGAGGCAGGTGGATCACCGGAGCTCAGGAGTTCAAGACCAGCCTGGGCAACATAGCAAGGCCCTGTCTCTACAAAACATTTTTTTAAATTAGCTGGGCGTAGTGCCATGTATCGGTATTCCCAGCTACTGGAGAGGCTGAGGTGGGAGGGTGACTTGAACCCAGGAGTTCAAGGCTGCAGTGAGCTATGATCACACCACTGCACTCCACCCTAGGTGACAAAGGGAGACCTTGTCCCTAAAAAAAAAAAAAAAAAAAAAAAAAAGAAAAGAAAAAGGATAGTGAGTGGATTTTTTAAGGTGCGTGCATCAGTCTTTTATTGCTTCCATAACAAATTGCCATAAACTTAGTTGCCTTAAACTAAACAAATTAATTCTTATGGTTTTATATGTCAAAACTGACACAGGTCTCACTGAGCTGAAATCAAAGTGTTAACAGGATGGCTCTAGGAAGCTCTTCCTGGAAGGGCTTTCTGGATGCTACAGGCGAGAACCCATTTCTTTGACTTTTCCATCTTCCAGAAGGTACCTGCATGCCTTGGCCTGTGGTCCCCTCCCTCCAGCAAGGTAGCATCGCTCTGATTTTTCATCACATCACTTTCTTTTTTCTTTTCTTTTCCTTTTTTTTTAAAAAACAATAACAACAACAACAACAACAGGATCTCGCTCTGTAGCCCAGGCAGAAGTGCAATGGCCCAATCAGGCTTGCTGCAGCCTTGACCTCCTGGGCTCAAGTGATCCTTCCTCCTTAGTCCCCCGAGTAGCTGGGACTACAGACATGTGCCATTACACCATGGCTAAGTTTTATTTTCATTTTTTTTCCAGACAGAGTCTCACTCTGTTGCCCAGGCTGGAGTGCAGTGGTGAGATCTCAGCTCACTTCAACCTCCGCCTCCGGGGTTCAATCAATTCTCCTGCCTCAGCCTCCTGAGTAGCTGGGATTACAGGCGTGCACCACCACACCCAGCTAATTTTTTTATTTTTAGCAGAGGCAGCATTTCACCATGTTGGCCAGGCTGTTCTCAAACTCCTGACCTCAGGTGATCCGCCCACCTCAGCCTCCCAAAGCGCTGGGATTGCAGGCTTGAACCACTGCACCCAGCCTAATTTTTAATTTTTGATAAAGATTGGGCCAGGGAGAGGCGGGGGGGGGGTCTCACCATGTGGCCCAGGCTGATCTTGAACTCCTGAGCTCAAGTGATCCTCCCACCTCGGTTTCCCAAAGTGCTGGGATTACAGGTGTGGGCCACTATTCGTGGCTGTATCACTTTCTCTGACTACACCTGGGAAAGGTTTTCACAATTTATGTGATTAGATTGGGCTCACCTGAATTATCCAGACTGATCTCCCCTTCTCAAGCTTCTTAACCTTAATCACATTTGCCAAGTCCCTTTTGCCACGGAAGGTAACATGTTCACAGCTTCTGGGGATTAGGACATGGATGTTTGCAGGGGGCCATTGTTCTGCCTAACACAGCATGAAGCAGTGAGAACTAATCAAATGAAAATGGAGAAAATAGCAACACCATTTTGGAATCTGGGATGGTAAATGAACACGTGGTAATAACTGACTTAGCAGGCTGAGGAATTTGCACTTTAAGTGAACCCTAAACTGGGGTTAGGACAGGCCAATGAGTATAATTTATACTGCGAAATCCCCCAAAGGTGCTGGCATTAATAGCCTAAGTACCTCTGGAAATGAGAGTAAAGCTGGGGCTGAACCCCAGAAGGACTAGGGTAAGAAGGGCTTAAATCCTCAAATGTCCTTGCAGCCAGGCGCAGTGGCTCATGCCTGTAATCCCAGCGCTTTGGGAGGCTGAACTGGAAGGATTGCTTGAGGCCGGGAGTTCAAAACCAGCCTGAGCCACATAGCAAGACCTTGTCTCTAAAAAAGGTAAAACTTAACCAGGCATGGTGGTGTGCACCTGTAGTCCCAGCTACATGGGAGGTTGAGGTGGGAGGATTGCTTGAACCTAGGAGTTTGAGACCAGCCTGGGCAACATAGTGAGACCCCATCTTTACAAAACAGTTTTGTTCATTCCTGGAGGTCCCTCCCCCTGTCAAATAGCATCTAGCTTTTGTTTCATAGTTATAGTATATTTTCTTAAATATCTAAATATAGTAGTAATAGTTCTGTGAGTTTTTTGGGTTTTGTTTTTGTTTAGAGATAGAGTCTCACCCTGTCAACTAGGCTGGAGGGCAGTGGTGGGATCAGGGTTCACTGCAGCCTCCACCTCTAGGGTTCAAGCAATCCTCCTACCTCAGCCTCCTGAGTAGCTGAGATCATAGGTGTGCACCACCAAACCTGGCTAATTTTTAAAAATGGTTTTTTGTGGGTGAAGATGATTCTCAGTATGTTGCCCAGAAATCAAAACTATTGACCAGGCTCGGTGGCTCATACCTGTAATCCCAGCACTTTGGGAGGCCGAGGTGGGTGGATCACCTGAGGTCAAGAGTTCGAGACCAGCCTGGCCAAAATGGCAAAACCCTGTTTCTACTAAAAATACAAAAATGAACCAGGCATGGTGGCACGCGCCTGTAGTCCCAGCTACTCGGAAGGCTGAGACACGAGAATTGCTTGAACCTGGGAGGCGGAGGTTGCAGTGAGCCAAGATCATACCACTGCACTCCAGTCTGGGTGACAGAGCAAGACTCCATCTCAAAGAAAAAAAGAAAAGAAAAGAAAAGAAGGTCAAAAGAGCTAAAGAGCTAGGCAGCGACTTTGATGTTGATCCAGCAGTCTTGGCCAACCCATGGAGGAGCTCAAGGGCAAACATTGTGCAGGAGATGAGCCCCAGTGTCCCCACTGTCCCCACTGTCCTCAGTCATTGGCTGGAGCTGCCCAACAAGACGTTGGTCTTGGCTCAAATTCTGTGGCAGATCTCAAAGACACTGTAGTTGAAGGCTGTCAGCCAACTGCAATCCTCAAATCCAAATAGCAAGTTCTTTCTTTTTTTTTTTTTTTTTTTTTGAGATGGAATCTTTCTCTGTCACCCAGTCTGGAGTGCAATGGTGTGATCTCGGCTCATTGCAACCTCTGCCTCCTGGGTTCAAGTCATTCTCCTGCCTCAGCCTCCTGAGTAGCTGGGATTAAAGGTGCCCACCACCATGCCTGGCTCACTTTTGTATTTTTTAGTAGAGGTGGGGTTTCACCATGTTGGTCAGGCTGGTTTCGAACTCCCGACCTCAGGTGATTCACTGACCTCGGCCTCCCAAAGTGCTGGGATTGCAGGTGTGAGCCACCACGCCCAGCCTGAAAGTTCTTTCTTGAAGGGAGAACCAAGCAGCCACCTCCATGACTACTACAGATGGGAAATAGGAAAGAAAGGGTATGAGGATTAGAGGATCATTGCAGGCATCCCATATCTGAACAAAGGAGCTCCAGAAAGACAGTACAGAGGAGAGGAAATAGTCAAAGAAATGTTTCCAATATTTCTTAGAACTGAAGGGCCTGAGTTTCCTGCTTGAAAGAGCCCATGGAGTGACCATCCAAAGGATAAAAATAGGCCAGATGCAGTGGCTAATGCCTGTAATCCCAGCCCTTTGGGAGGCCGAGGCAGGAGGATCACTTGAGGTCATGAGTTTGAGACCAACCTGGCCTATATGGTAAAACCCTGTCTCTACTAAAAATACAAAAAAAAAAATTAACCGAGAGTGGTGGCACGCACCTGTAGTCCCAGCTACTCTGGAGGCTGAGGCACAAGAATCGCTTGAACTCAAGAGGTAGAAGTTGTCATGAGCCAAGATGGCACCACTGCACTCCAGCCTGGGTGACAGAGCAAGACTCCGTCTCAAACAAACAAACAAACAAAAACTAAGGATAAAAACAGACCCATGCCAAAGCCTATCACCAGTAAATTTCAAAACACAGGGACAAGAAGAAAATTCTCCAATATTGTATAGAGCATCAAGAATCGTAATGGCATCAGACTTCTCAACAGCAATCCTGGAAACGAGAAGACAATGAACTATGTTTTTCTGTTTTGTTTTGTTTTTTTGAGACGGAGTCTTGCTCTGTCGCCAGGCTGGAGTGCAGCGGCATGATCTCAACTCACTGCAACCTCCGCCTCCCGGGTTCAAGTGATTCTCCTGCCTCAGCCTCCCAAGTAGCTGGGACTACAGGCGCATGCCCCCACACCCAGACAATTTTTGTATTTTTAGTAGAGATGAGATTTCACCATATTGGCCAGGATAGTTTCCATCTCTTGACCTCGTGATCCACCCACCTCGGCCTCCCAAAGTGCTGGGATTACAGGCATGAGCCACTGCGCCCTGCTGGAACTATGTTTTCAAAAGTAGAAAAGAAAATTATTTTCAGCCTAAAATTATTATTATTATTTTTGCTACTATTATTAAAGCAGGGTTTTGCTCTGTCACCCAGGCTACAGTGCAGTGGCACTATCATGTCTCACTGCAATCTCAACCTCCTGAGCCCAAGTGATCCTCCTATCTCAGCCTCCTGGGTACCTGGGACCACAGGCAGTGCCACCACGTCCGGCTAATTTTTTAATTTTTGTAGAAACAGGGTTTTGCCATGTTGCCCAGGCTGGTCTTGAACTCCTGGCTCAAGTGATCCTTCCATTTTGGCCTCCCAAAGTGCTGGGATTACAGGCATGAGCCACTGTGCCCAGCCTCAGCATAGAATTCAATACTTAGCCAAACTACTAATAAAGTGAGAGTAGAAAAAACAATATTTTCAGATTGGCAAGAACTCAAAAATTTTACCTCCTATGCACCCTTTCTTGAGAAAGCTACTGAAGGATGTACTCCACTAAAGTAAGGGAGTAAACCAAGTAAAACAAGAAACAGTAAACAAGAAAATAAAGAGTAAGACTTGAGCAGGGCATAGTGGCTCACACCTGTAATCTTAGCACTTTGGGAGGCGAAGGCAAGCGGATCACCTGAGGTCAGGAGTCTGAGACCAGCCTGGCCAGCATGGTGAAACCCCATTTCTACTAAAAATACAAAAATTAGCTAGGCATGGTAGCACGCACCTATAATCCCAGCTACTCAGGAGGCTGAGACAGGAGAATCACTTGAGCCTGGGAGGCGGAGGTTGCAGTGAGCCAAGATCATGCCACTGCACTCCAGACTGGGAGACAGAGTGAGACTCCATCTCAAAAAAAAAAAAAAAAAAGAGTAACATCTGGACTCCAGGAAATAGGAATTGAACATAAGAGAGAGGAGAAGGGAATCTCGCAGTTCACACTGAAATAAGAGAAGAGATTGCTTCAGGAAGATGAAATTGATAGAATACCTAATGTCTTTGAATTTTGGAGACGTTTACACAAGTAGGGGAGAATATGGGTTGAACGATATATAAACATGTAGGTAAACAAGTACTTCCCTCTCCAAAAATGTTGTCAAACCCAGGAAAACCAAAACTTTTGAGCAGAAAAGGGAAAGAAATTTGAAATGAAAATTTCTGCCCTGCAAAAGACACTGATAAGAGAATGTGAAGAGAAGCCATAGAATGGCAAAAAATATCAAGTGTTCCTTGGTATTTACCCAAATAAGTTGAAAATTTATGCCCACAGAAAATCCTGCACATGAATATTTGCTAGTTTCGTTTTACTGTGGTAAGGACACTTAATATGAGATTTGTCCTCCTAGCACATTTTTAAATGTACAATACATGGTTGTTTTATTTGAGACATGGTCTTACTCTGTTGCCCAGCCTGGAGTATAGTGATACAATCACAGTTCACTGCAGCCTCCATCTCCTGGTCTCAAGCAATCCTCCATCCTCAGCCTCCAGAGTAGCTGGGACTACAGATACATGCCACCATGTCCAGCTAATTTTTAAAATTATTTGTAGGGACAGAGTTTTGCTATGTGGTCCAGGCTGGTCTTGAACTCCTGGGCTCAAGTGTTCCTCCAGCCTCAGCCTCCCAAAGTGCTGGGATTCCAGGCGTGAGCCGCCGTGCCCAGTCACAATGCAGTATTATTAACTATAAGTACAGAGTTACGCAGCAGCTCTTTAGAGCTTATTCATCTTGCTTTATTGAATCTTTATGTCTATTGATGAGCTATTCCCCATTTTCTTCTGCAACTCTGACAACTATAGAACCAAAATCTAGGAATTAGACTTCTTTAGATATCCCATATAAGTGGAATTATGAGATATGTGTCCTTCTGTGGCTTATTTTGCTTTGTATAATGTCCTTGAGTTTCATTTACGTCGTCGCATATTTTTTTTCTTTCTTTCTTTCTTTTTTTCTTTCGAGACAGAGTCTCGCTCTGTCACCCAGGCTGGAGTGCAGTGGCGCGATCTTGGCTTACTGCAATCTTCGCCTCCCAGGTTCAAGTGATTCTTCTGCCTCAGCCTCCTGAGTAGCTGTGACTACAGGCATGCACCGCCATGCCTGGATAATTTTTGTATTTTTTGTAGAGACGGGGGTTTCACCATATTGGCCAGGCTGTTCTCGAACTCCTGACCTGGTGATCCACCCATCTTCGCCTCCCAAAGTGCTGGGATTACTGGCGTGAGCCACCGTGCCTGGCCTGTCATCGCATAATTTTAAGGCTTAATAGTAGTAGTCTGTTGCATGTATAGATCACATTTTTTTTCATCCATTGAACCCATTTGGGTTATTTCTACATTTAGCTATTGTGAATATTGTTGTAAAGAACACAGGAGTGCTAATACCATTTTGAGATTTTTTTTTCTTTTTTAGAGACAGGGTCTCATTATGTTGCCCAGGCTGGTCTCGAACTCATGGCCTCAAGCAGTCCCTCTATTTTGGACTCCCAAAGTGCTGTATTAAAGGTGTGAGCCACCACACCTGGCCTGTCTTTCAGATTTTTATTTTTTCTTTTGAGACAGAGTTTCTTTCTTATTGACCAGGCTGGAGTGCAATGGCGCGGTCTCAGCTCACTGCAACTTCCACTTCCTGGGTTCAAGCAATTCTCCTGCCCCAGGCTCCCAAGTAGCTGGGATTACAGGCGTGCGCCCCCATGCCCAGCTAATTTTTGTATTTTTAGTAGAGACAGGTTTTCACCATGTTGGCCAGGCTGGTCTCAAACTCCTGACCTCAGGTGATCTGCCTGCCTCAGCCTCCCAAAGTGCTGGGATTACAGGCATGAGCCACCATGCCCGGCCATAGATTATCTTTTCACTGTGTAGACTGTTACTTTTGCTAAGCAGAAGCTTTTTAGTTTGATGTAGTCCCACTTGTCTGTTTCATTTTTCTGTAGAGATGGGGTTTTGCCATGTTGCCCAGGCTGGTCTTGAACTCCTGATCTCAAGCAGTCCACCCGCCTCAGCCTCCCACAGTGCTGGGATTCCAGGCGAGAGTCCCTGTGCCCAGCCCCACTTGTCTATTCTTGTTTTTGCTGCCTGTGTTTTTGGTGTCATATCTGCACATGAATATTTATAGCAGCTTTATTCATAATTGCCAAAACTTGCAAGAAACCACAATGGCAATGTCCTTCCATAGGTACATCCGTACAATGGAATATTCGGTGATAAAATGAGCCATCAAGTCACCCAAAAGACATAGAGGAACCTTAAACATGTATCGCTACGTGAAAGAAGTCAGTCTGAGAAGTACTCTCTGACTCCAGTGATATGACATTCTGGAAAAAACAAAACTAAAGAGTACAAAGATCAGCGGTTGCCAGGGGGCTGGCGGGAGAGAGGGAGGGATGAAGAGGTGGAGCGTGGTGGATTTTTAGGGCAGTGAAACTATTCTGTATGATACTAGGAGGGTGGACCTGTAACATATTTGTCAAAACCCATGGAACTCTACAATACAAAGAGTGAGCCTCGAAGATGTAACATATGAACTTTAGTAACTATGTATCAATCTTGGTTCATCAGTTTTAACAAGTGCACCACACTGATACAAGATGTTAATGGTAGGAGAAATTTGTTGGGAGGAGAGGAAGTATACTACAAAACTGAAAGTCTCTTGGTCCATTCAAACACATTCTGCTCAGGCCAGGTGCAGTGGCTCACACAGGTAATCCCAGCACTTTGGGAGGCCAAGGCAGGTGGAGCACCTGAGGTCTGGAGTCCAAGACCAGCCTGGCCAACATGGTGAAACTCTGTCTCTACTAAAAATAAAAAAAAAATTAGCCAGGCATGGTGGCGGGCACCTGTAATCCCAGCTACTCAGGAGGCTAAGGCAGGAGAATCTCTTGAACCCAGGAGGCGGAGGTTGCAGTGAGCCGAGATCGAGCCACTGCACTCCAGCCTGGGTGACAGAGCGAGACTCCGTCTCAAAAAATAAAAAGAAACACGTTCTGCTCAATTGTTCTGTAAGCCTAAAACTACTCTAAAATACAAAGCCTATTATTAAAAAAAAAAAAAAAAAAAGGAAGAAAAGAGAAAGGAATTATAGTGTTCCACACAGAGCTGTAAATAACATTTCCACAATATGTAAACATTTCCAGTCTTACCAATGTTATGATGCAACTGTGATGTGAGGGGGGATAGGATGTGGGAGTGGGTGGGAGAGGGAGTGGATGGACATAAGGAGCTAAATCCTCTTCTCCCAAAGTGGGAGGTTGGTAAGGAATGCCTAAAACTGGAAAAGAAGCAATGTAAACATGTTATGTAGGAAATGCGGAGGTAAAAATGACTAATCACGAGCTAAAAGAGTTGAGATGGTTGTCCTTATGAAGTGGGAAAAGGGGCTGGGCGTGGTGGCTCACGTTGTAACCCCAGCACTTTGGGAGGCCAAGGCAGGAGGATCTCTTGAGGACTGAAGTTCGAAATCAGCCTGGGCAATATAGTGAGACCCTCCCCCATCTCTACAAAAAATTACATATTAGCCAGTCATGGGGGCTTGTGCCTGTGGTCCCAGCTACACACAGGAGGCTGAGGCGGGAGGATTGCTACAGTGAGCCGTGATCACACCAATGCACACCAGCCTGGGTGACAGAGTGAGACCCCATCTCTTAAAAAATAAGTGAGAAATGGGGGTGAGGCTACCCCTGCATGTTGATTCTAAACAATGGACATATCTAACTTGAATAAAAATTAAAAGTATATTTTCTATATATATATAAGAAAAGCAGAAATAATAACAAATGAAAGAGACTGGGAAGTTGCAGAGCAGAGAGAAGGAAGCCAGTTCCATCAAGAAGCTTTGTTCGGGGGGCCCAGAAATGGCTGAAGACATGGGTCAGGAGGAGACGCCAGAGCCTCGGTGCCCACGAGAAAGTCATGGAAAAAGAATGAGGGGGTCCCGGTGCAGTGGCTCATGTCTGTAATTCCAGCACTTTGGGAGGCCAAGGCAGGTGGATCGCTTGAGCCCAGGAGTTCAAGACCAGCCTTGGCAACATGATGAAACCCTGAGTCTACAAAAAAATAAGAAAATTAGCCAACCATGGTGCATGCCTGTAGTAACAGCTACTCAGGAGGCTGAGGTGGGAGGATCACTGAAGCCTAGGAGTTTGAGGCTGCAGTGAGCTATGATTGCACCACTGCACTCCAGAGCTCCGGCCTGGGTGACAGAGGAAGACCCTGTCTCAAGAAAAGAAAGAAAGAGAGAGAGAGTGAGAGAGAGAGAGAGAAAGAGAAAGAAAGAAAAGAAAGAAAGAAGAAAGAAAGAAAGAAAGAGAGAGAGAGAGAGAGGAAGGAAGGAAGGAAGGAAGGAAGGAAAGAAAGAAAGGAAGGAAGGAAGGAAGGAAAGAAAGAAAGGAAAGAAAGAAAGAAGGAAGGAAGGAAAGAAAGAAAGAAAGAAAGAAAGAAAGAAAGAAAGAAAGAAAGAAAGAAAGAAAGAAAGAAAGAAAGAAAGAGAAAGAAAGAGAGAGAGGAGGATGGAGTGCGGAAGAAGGGAACCTCTGAAGAAACAGGGTCCCTGCAGCCCCTCATGGGGAAGGGCCCTCTGCCACTGAAGCGGATGGAAGAAGTGCAGGAGAAGGGAGGCTGGAGGAGGAGTTGTGGTTTGATGGTGGAGGCAGTGGAAGAGTTTCTGATCCATCTGTTTTCTCAGCGAAGTGGGAGCCACGGTTTGTTTGAGGAGACAGGAGGAGGTGGGAAGTCATCCCAGACCTTGCTACAGAGTGGGCTCCACAGACAGCGACGTCAGCACCCCTGGGGGCTGGCGGGGTGGACGTGCGGAATCTCGGGCCTCACCGAGACCCCTAGGAGACTCACAGGCGAATTACAGTTTCAGAAGCTGCTCAGAAAGGGCAGGAACAAGCAACTGGGAGGCATAGTGAGGGCAGAGGTTGGGGGCACCGTGCTGAGTGCCTCTCCGAGACCTGTGCCCCTGAATGAGAAGGGACACTGGCAGCTGTGGGGTGACCCTCCGGAGCAGTGTTGGCTTGCTTGGTGCAGGCAGAGAGCAGATGCCTGGCTAGCGCTGTGCCAGGCTGGTCCTATAGCAGGACAGATGGGCATGGGAGTGGGGATGTTTTCCAGAAGGCCATCGTGGTGATGGCAGAAGGGGGTTGCTGGGTAGTGAGAAAGTGCTGCTGGTGGTGGATTGAAGTTTTTATTTTATTTATTTATTTATTTATTATTTAGAGACAGAGTCTTGCTCTGTTGCCCAGGCTGGAGTGCAGTGGTGTGATCTCGGCTCACTGCAACCTCTGCCTCCTGGGTTCAGGTGATTCTCCTGCCTCAGCCTCCCGAGTAGCTGGGACTACAGGCGCCCGCCACCACGCCTGGCTAATTTTTTGTATTTTTAGTAGAGACGGGGTTTCACCATATTAGCCAGGATGGTCTCGATCTCCTGACCTCGTGATCCGCCCGTCTCGACCTCCCAAGGTGCTGGGATTACAGGCCTGAGCCACCGCACCCGGCCGGATTGAAGTTGATGCCTGCAGGTACCAGGGCAAGTGATGAAGAGAAGGGAGGGACGGAGCAGAGGGGGGAGTGCCGGAAATAGAGAACTCAGAGGGGGTGAGGTGGGGTCATTACGCGGGCTGGGGTGTGGGCCTGGGAGGGGTGGCCAAGGGGCTTGCAGAGGAGAGGGTCGAAGGGGACGGGAGGAGGTCAGGGAGCTGAGAGGCTGCTGGAGGCTGCTGAGAAGTCCTCTGTTCTCTGAGGTTTTTACCCCACGAATCTAAAGATGGTGAGAGAGGAAACGGAATCATTTGCTCTGGGGTGTGGCTCCGTGGGGACTTTCGAAAGCTCCCCAGAGTTTGAGAACCACGGTATAAACATAGAGACAGACGAAAAAAAAAAAAAAAAAGACAACGGGGAGTAACAAGAAGGCACCCTAATGCGGGAAACGGTGGCTCACGCCTGTAATCCCAGTGCTTTGGGAGGCCCAGGCGGGAAGATCACTTGAGACCAGGAGTTTGAGACCAGCCTGAGCAATACAGTGAGACCCCCATCTCTACAAAAAATTAAATTAGCCGGGCATGGTAGTGCTCGTCTGTAGTCCTGAGGCGAGAGGATTGCATGAGCCCAGGAAGTGGAAGCTGCAGTGAGCCATGATCACACCACTGCTCTCCAGCCTGGGCGACAGTGAGACCCTTTCTCCAAAATACAAATTTAAAAAGGTACTCTGCGGCTGGCACAGACAGAAGACCTCGAGAGGACCAGCTAGGGAGGGGATTCATGTCCTGGGTTGTGGGCGAGCATAAGATGGAAACGTCGTGGTCTTCCCCTGGAGAACCGGACAGAACAGAGACAGAGACAGAGCGCGCGCCGTGGTCCCTCGGATCGTCCTGCGCTGCGGCGGAATGGCCACTAGAGGGCACGCTGTGCTCACTTATGCAGAAGGGCCGGCAGGTGGCGGATTCCGCTGCCAAAGTCTCTGTTTAGCCACAGACCCCTGGGCTTGGCCCCAGGTCCGCTACGTCCGGGCCCTGTGGCCTCGGCCAGGTTACACAAAAGCTCTGTGACCCTGTTTGGTCAGCCATAAAATGGGCACAGCTATAGGTCCGACCTTCTAAGGTGGTGGGAGGATGCACGGGGCCACATAGGCAGAGCAGCGTCCAGGGGGGAACGAATGGCCCCGCGAGAAGGGGAGGCTTCGCCATGGCCTCCGTCTCTCTCCGCTTCTCCCGCAGCCCTTCCGCCCAGCCCTCCCCAGGCCAGATCCGGTCCCAGGAGAGACAGATCGACTTTGGGGTAGGGGACAGCAGAGGGAGGTAGGCGATCTCTAGGACAAGGAAAGAGAGGAGGCAGCCACCTCCCCCACCTCGCCCACCCTGCTTTTGTTTAGAGGCAGGATCCTGCTCTGTCGCCCAGGCTGGAGTGCAGTGTCCTGATCCCAGCTCACTGCATCCTCAGCCTCCCGGGCTCAAGCCATCCTCCTGCCTCAGCCTTCTGAGTAGCTGGGACTACAGGCAGGTGCCACCACGCCCGAGAAATTTTTAATTATTATTTTATTTTATTCTATTCTATTTTATTTTATTTATTTATTTATTTTGAGACAGAGTCTCACTCCATCACCCAGGCTAGAGTTCAATGGCGCGATCTCGGCCCCAGTTTGAAATTCTAAATAATTTCATGTTTGAATTTGTAAGGGGAGTCTGATGGGCCTGTGGAGCATGTGCCCAGGCCTTGGAGCCTCTGCCTGGCACCACGAATGCTCACACTCTGACCGCCTCCCATAGGCAGGTTCTCAGCCAACTACTCCCCCCAACAACAGTCACTACTGCTACTGTTTGTCCCCAGCCAGGTGCCTGGATAAGGGCAGGATCGGTGTCAGGTGTGCAGCCACGTGGCCCCAGGCACCTGTGAGTCTGCACTTGCCCCACCAACCTCCCTGTGCCCAAGGGAGCATGACATTAGAAAGGAAAAAAGGGCCGGGCATGGTGGCTTACGCCTGTAATCTCAGCACTTTGGGAGGCCAAGGCAGGTGGATCACCTGAGGTCAGGAAGGAGTTCAAGACTAGCCTGACCAACATGATGAAACCCAGTCTCTACCGGGTGTGGTGGTGCACACCTGTAATCCCAGCTATGCGGGAGGCTGAGGCAGGAGAATCACTTGAACACAAGAGGCGGAGATTGCAGTGTCCCGAGATGGCACCATTGCACTCCAGCTTGCTGGGTGACAGAGCGAGACGCTGTAAAAAAAAAAAAAAAAAAAAAAAAGGGAAAGGAAATAACACCATCACACAGCTGGTCATGATGGCTCATGCCTGTGGTCCCAGCACTTTGGGAGTCTGAGGTGGGAGGATCACTTGAGCCCCAAAGTTGGAGGCTGCAGTGAGGTATGATTGCACCACTGCACTCCAGCCTGGACAACAGAACAAGACTTGGTCTCTAAAGAACCAAAAAAACAACAAAAAAAATCCACCATTACAGGCTGGGAGAAGACTAAGGGAGAAAGGAAGAAGCTTTGTTTCCACTTTAGGAAATAAGAGGCCGCACATTTAAATTTCTCTGGGTCCTGCATTCTGTCGCAGGCACAGGGTCAAGTACTTACACCTCGAAAATCGTCAGTGCTCCATCATGGGAGCTGTGGTTATTTAGGATCCTATGATTAGAGAGAAACAGGCAAGCAAGACAAAGCCCAGGGGCCCCAGGGACAGCTGGTGGCCTTCAAGGTGACTGATGCCAGGCCTGGGGACCACATTCCCCTGCCCTCCCCAGGATCTTGAGTCCAGGGTCGGCACTGAGGGCAGCAGGCTGGGGATGAGCCCCTTTCTCCCTGGACCTCAGTTGTCCCACTGTGCACGGGGAGGTGCCTGGCTTCCAGCAGGGACAGCAGGTGAGGATGTCTTTGCAAACTGAAGCATGGGGGGACGTGTGGGCAGCAGCGATGGTTCCTGACGTGCCGGAGATTGCCATGGTTCCTCTGAAGGGCCCCAGGGTCAGGGGCTCAATTGCTAGTTTTGTTTATTTATTTATTTATTTTGAGCAGGGTCTTGCTCTATTGCCCAGGCTAGAGTGCAGTGGCACAAACATAGCTCACTGAAACCTCAAACTCCTGGCTCAACCTGGTCACCATGCCTCCCTAATTTGAAAAAAAATTATATTTTTTATATATATATATATATATATATATGTTTTTTTCAGAGGTGGGATCTCACTGTGTTGCCCAGCCTGGTCTTGAACTCCTGGCCTCAGGCAGTCTTCCTACCTTGGCCTCAAACTGCTGGAATTACAGATGTGAGCCACCACGCCCAGCCCAGGACTCAATTTCTACCCCCACCCCTTGAAATGTTCAAAGGGGATCCAGCTTTAACCCCCTAAGGATGGCTGACAAGGGATGGGGCTTCAGTGGTGACTTCAGGCCCAGGTGTGTATATCCTCTATGGCCCTACTGTGAGACCCTGACAATAACTTCATTTATTTTATTTTATTTTATTTTATTTTATTTTATTTTATTTTATTTCTGAGACAGAGTCTCACTCTGTTACCCAGGCTGGAGTGCAGTGGTGCAATCTCGGCTCACTGCAACCTCTGCCTCCCAGATTCAAGCAATTCTCCTGGTTCAGCCTCCTGAGTAACTGGGATTACAAGTGCATGCCACCACACCCAGCTAATTTTTGTATTTTTGGTAGAGATGGGGTTTTGCCATGCTGGCCAGGCTGGTCTCGAACTCCTGACCTCAGGTGATCCACCTGCCTCAGCCTCCCAAAGTGCTGGGACTACAGGCATGAGCCGCCATGCCTGGCTCCTGACAACAAGTTCAAACCAGACTCTGTGGGTAGCTACAGGTCTTGGTAGTGATCTCAGTGGCCTCAGACCCAGTGGCAACCTTGGTGACCTCAGACCTTGGTGGTGTCCTCAGACAGACCCTGGTAACAGCAGGGAGGCACCTAGCACCTCATTCCCCTCCCTCCATCCTGGCTGAGCCTCTGTCTCTCCCCAGCCACTAGGATTTGAGCCATCCTCCTGGATCCACTTAATTAGCCGAGCTCATTAACTCCCACAAGACTTCTCCTCCCCTCCTAATTAACTGACTTAATTAGGGCTTGCAGACCCAGCTCCTCCCAGCCCCCTCCTGCTCCACCCCAGCCTGCCTCCTCTGCGCTCGGCTCAGCCAAGCCTGCCTCAGCCTGGGAATGGAGCCAGGTGTGAACTGGGCCCCTCCAGCACTCAGGCCTTCACCCTGTGTCCCTCCCTGAGTCCCGGGACACCAGGACAGTGCCCCTCCCAGGCAGCAACCCAGAGGCAGGATGGAAATGGGGACGGGAAGTGAATGGAGAGAAGGATGGAATCAGAATAAAATGGAATCGGGTGGGAAGAGGAGGTGAGGCTGGTGGCTGACGGACAGGCTGGGTAGCAGGGTGGTTAGGGCCTGGACTCAGGAGCCTGCATGGGTTCAAGTCCCAGCTAGGGTGTGCACTTCAGCAAATGCCTCACCCTCTTTGTGTGCCTGATAGATGATGATAGCATCCACACCCTTGGGGTGGTGGCGAGGTTTAAATGAGCTCATTTGTGTAAAAGGCTTAGAACTCAGCCTGGCACAAATCTGTGCCTGTTAAATAAGTGGGTGGGCATGAACAGAGGCCCCCTGAGGGCGAAAAGCTGGAGAAGGGGAGGGAACAGCCAGGTGGGGATCCCAGGCAGGCTCTGGGGGGTGCCACAAATGGATCAGGCTGGAAAAAGCCATGGCCTAGGAGAGGTTAAAGAGGTAAAAAGTGGGCTAGGAGGACTCAGGCCTCGGTATCCTCTTCCTCCTCCGGGGATGGAAGAAACTGACCTTGTTGGTTCATTACCTATGCCCTCTGTACCTCAGTTTCCCCATCTGGGGGAAGACCCTCGCCCCGTGAAAGTACCTGTCATATTCTGGATGCCTAATCAAAATCTAGACTCATCCCTGAGATGGGAGGTGACCCAAAAAGCATTTGCAGGGAGGGGCTTAGTGAAGGTGACCTACACCTCCCCTGAGACCCAAGCAAGGAAAGTGTGCTGTGCAGGCAGCAGGCTGGATGCAGGTTAGACATCAGGCAGGACTTACCAGAGTTGAGGAGTGCAAGATCTCGACAACGGAAAGGGGGAAGAGGTGTCTGAGCTGCTGGGTGGGCTCTGGGGAGAGATGAGTGGGCACTCGCACTGAGGGGAAGGGGAGAAGGAGCCTGAGCACCAGCTGGCTCTCAGCTCACTCAGCTCCCAGTCACGCCTCAGATCTCAGCGCGGTCATGCCTTCCTCCCGGAAGCCCCCGACCTTTGTGTCTCTTTTGTACCCGGTCTCAGTAGGAATTTTACATTTGTTGGCATGATTAGTGCGGTGTCTCTCTTACTAGTCTGGGAGCTCCTGAGGGCACAGACTGTGCTTTTTAGCCAGCCCTTTTATCCCAAACCCCATTGATCAGTGTATAACAACCCCAATAAACAAGGCCCTTTTATCCCAGAGCCTTCACATTTTGGGGGCCTGGGAACAAGTGTGAATGAATGAATGAATGAATGGAGTGCCTTGGACCAGAGATTCCTGGAGCTTGGAGGGAAAGGGGGCCCATATGGCAGCCCAGGCAGCTATGAACCCACCCAGCTCTTCACATGGCTCCAGGAATAACCATTGTTAGAGAGCAAGGGCTAAACTCCAAGGACCCAAATCCCTGCTCAGGGGAAGGCTGAGCTTCCTCTGAGAATCCCCGGCATACCCTGGGATGCTGAGGAAATATAGCGACTGTGTGGGACAGAGGAGATGTTTGATTACTCTCACATTTTTATTTATTTATTTGTTTGTTTGTTGAGAGACGGCGCCTCACTCTGTCCCCAGGCTGGAGTGCAGTGGCGCAATCTCGGCTCACTGCAATCTCTGCCTCCTGGGTTCAAGCGATTCTCCTGCCTCAGTCTCCCGAGTAGCTAAGATAACAGGTGTGCGCCACCACACCTGGCTAATTTTTGTATTTTTAGTAGAGATGGGGTTTCACCATGTTGGCCAGGATGGTCTTGATCTCTTGACCTTGTGATCTGCCCACCCTGGCCTTCTAAAGTGCTGGGTATGAGCCACCGTACCTGGCCATACTCCCACATTTTTAAACACTTTATTTCTAGAGGATTGTAAGTGGCAGAGACCGAAGTCCAGCTGACTTAAGCACAAAAAGGACTTGACTGGGTCATGTAATTGAAAAGTCCAAGGTTTCAGGCATGGCTGGATCAAGGGGATCAAACGATGACAAGGATTCTCGCTTTACCTCTCTTGGCTCTGCCGTCTGCTGTGTTGGCCTTCTCCTCTGAGGGGTTCTCCCCACTTGCAGCAACTCCAGGCTTACATCCTACTGCTTTTCAGTGCCATAGAAAGACAACTTCTATCCTACTAGCCTGGCTCAGGGAACGGACCAATCTCAGAAACAACTGCTAAGACCATGGGGTTGTTACACACTGATCGATGGGGGCTGGGTCACAAGTCCACCCCTAGAGTCGACCAGGTGAACCCCACCATCAGAACCCTTAATGGGTAGGGAAGGATGTATCAGGGAATGTGGGTTCCCAGAGGAAACTGGGGTTCTGTTAACAGGTAGAAGACAGAGCCTATGTAACAGAGGAATATGTGGGCATCATGCCAGATCCAGCCGGTCACTGTTCTAAGTGCTAGAAATTGGTGACAGACACGTAATTTCCCCACCCCTTCCCCACTCCAACCTGCCAGCGTCCTCATCTCTTTTTCCCAGGGCCTTCTCTGGCCCCCGCCTGCTCTGCCAGCATCCAGAGTGCTGCCTCCCCTCCTCCCCACTGCCCCAGCAGCTCTCCCGAATGACTGACAGGCAGAGTGTCAATACCCCAGCTCCTTTGCCTTTGGATGCGGTAACCCTGAGCAGTGTGTTGTACTCTGTCTTTTTGAGTTCCTCAGTGGGGTTCACCTCCTGTTGCCCACAGTGGTGACTGAGTTGGTAACACAACGCTTGTCGCTGTCTTCCTGTCTCACCCCCGCCCCCGACCCACCACTCCGCTACCTGGGATCACCTATCAAACAAACTGCTTGCTCTAGAATCCTTGTCTCAGGGTCTGTTTCTGGGAAACCCAAACTAGGACATCATTAAAGCCAGCCCCCTAGGGATGTGTTCCAGACGGCGCTTGTTTCCTGCCAAATGTCTGCGATTCCTGGGGCTGGCTTTGTTGACCCGTGCCTGTGAAGGAGCTGGGGCGGAGCCAGCTCTGAGAATCCTGTCTCCATTCTGGGAATTCCAGGGGATGCCCCCTGTTCCCCCAGCACACACCCCCTTGGGTCTGGGTGGGGTCAGGCCCCATCAGATCCTTGCTGCATAGCTTCCAGGGGCAATGGCCTCATCCCAGTCCTAAGGAGCCCAGCACCCAGAGCCATCATGAGCAGGAGCTCAGGGTGGCAGGGGCCAGGGAGCCAAACTTGCTACCTAATCCTAGTGCTTCTCAGAGTGAGAGAGGAGGGCATTTCCGGTCGTTCTCAGACCAGGTTTTAGAAAACACAGATAATCAGGCCAGACGCAGTGGCTCATGCCTGTAATCCCAGCACTTTAGGAGGCCAAGGCGGGAGGATCACTTAAGGTCAGAAGTTCAAGAAAACAGAATCACATAGTGAAAAACTTCTTCCTTTTTCCTTCTTTTTCTCCTCCTCCTTCTTTTTAAAATCCCATTTTAAAACACTTCCACGGAATAGTTTTTAATTATTTTGGAAAAAGTGAAAGAATTTACACAAAACTGTAAACTGTGCATACCTACAGCTATAATAGAAACAGTGTCAATATTCTATCACATTTGTGTCAGAGTGTTTCTTTTCAGAGATGGGGTCTCACTCTGTCACCCAGGCTGGAGTGCAGTGCCACGATCACAGCTCATTGCAGCCTTGACTTTGTGGGCTCCAGCAATCCTCCTGCCTCAGCCTACCGAGTAGCTGGAACTACAGGGGTGTGCCACCACATCTGGCTATTTTTTTGTAGAGACAGAGGTCTTACCATGTTGCCCAAGCTGATCTGGAATTCCTGGTCTCAAGTGATTCTCCCTCCTCAGCCTCCCAAAGTGCTGGGATTACAGGTGTGAGCCACAGCACCTGGATCCTGCGTCAGATATTTTTAACTTTAAAAAAAATAGGGCTGGGCTGGGTGGCTCACGCCCATAATCCCAGCACTTTGGTTTGGGAGGCCAAGGCGGGCAGATCATGAAGTCAGGAGTTCAAGACCAGCCTGGCCAGCATGGTGAAACCTCATCTCTACTAAAAACACAAAAATTAGCCAGGCGTGGTGGTGTGCACCTGTGATCCCAGCTACTTGGGAGGCTGAGGCAGGGGAATCACTTGAACCCAGGAGGCAGAGATTGCAGTGAGCCGAGATTACACCACTGCACTCCAGCCTGGGTGACAGCATGAGACTCTGTCTCCAAAAAAAAAAAAAAAAAGACTAATAAATAAAGATGAATTCCTGTTATACTCCCCCTACCAGTCCTATTTCCTAGGTGCCATCCCGAGGGGCAACCACTCTCATGATTTTAGGGTTATTCTTCTCATTACTTTTATTTTTTGTGGAAACAGGATCCCACTATGTTGTCCAGGCTGGTATCGAAATCCTGGGCTCAAGCAGATCCTCCTGTCTCAGCCTCCCAAAGTGTTGGCACGAGCCGCCGCACGTGGACCTGCAGCTATTCTTCTCATATGGGGCTGGCACACTTTCAGCTGCAAAAACGTCAGAATTCCCAACTCCAAGGGGCTCCAAGTTCAATCAGCTCAGCAGCTCTGCGATGTCACAGAGAAGCAGGTTCTTTCCCTGGGCACCACCACACTGTGTTTCCCCTCATCAGTGGCTCCCCGCTGGCCACGGCCACAGAATTGTATTTCGGCATGGCAATGGAGAGCTCATCAGCACTTGTGCTAGGGCACTGTTTCTCACGGCAGAATGTACACTCCAAAAAGGGATGGAGGGATTCCAGGATCCATCACCCCTTCCAGTGCCTCACATCCCGGGCACCTGTGCCATCTTCCATCCAATCCGTCTTGGGTTCTGGCGGATCTCTTGGTTTTCCTATCAGCAATAACTTGGTCTGTGTCTTCCAGTGGTCCCAGGGAGGAAGTTCTCCTCTACAAAAGACCCTTGTGCCTGGCACAGTGGCTCACACCTGTAGTCCCAGCTACTCAGGATGCTGAGGTGGGAGGATCTCGAGCCCAGGAATTCAAAACTAACCTGGGCAATATAGCAAGACCCCTTCTCAAAAAAAGAAAAAAAAAATCACAGGCCAGGCACAGTGGCTCACACCTGTAATCCCAGCACTTTGGGAGGCCAAGACGGGTGGATCACATCACCTGAGGTCAGGAGTTCAAGACCAGCCTGGCCAACATGGTGAAACCCTGTCTCTACTAAAAATATGAAAATTAGCCAGGCATGGTGGCACACACCTTTAATCCCAGCTACTCAGGAGGCTGAGGCAGAAGAATCACTTGAACCCAGGAGATGGAGGTTGCCAAGATCGCACCACTGTACTCCAGCTGGGGCAACAAGGTGAGACTCCATCTCAACAACAACAACAACAAATCATAAATGCGGACCAACAAGCCAGGAATGCCTTCTCTCTGTCATGACTGGAGACACAAGGAATCAAGAGCATCACAGGACATGCTGGGGAAATCCCCAAATGCCATCAGTTTCCCAAAGCATGGAGTCTATCATTATGGCCGGCTGGACACAGTGGCTCACACCTGTAATCCCAGCACTTTGGGAGGCCGAGGCAGGTGGATCACCTGAGGTCAGGATGGCCAATATGGTGCAACCCTGTCGCTACTAAAAATACAAAAAGTAGCTGGGTATGGTGGCGGGCGCCTGTAGTCCCAGCTACTCGGGAGACTTAATTAAATTTAAAAAAGAAAAGAAAAGAGACCAGACTAGGTGGCTCACGCCTGTCATTCCAGCATTTTGGGAAGCTGAGGCAGGCAGATCACCCAAGGTCAGGAGTTTGAGACCAGCCTGACCAACATGGTGAAATCCCGTCTCTACTAAAAATACAAAAAACAAACAAACAAACAAACAAAAAACAACCTGTAATCCCAGCTACATGGGAGACTGACACAAGATAATTGCTTAAACCTGGGAGTTGGAGGCTGCAGTGAGCCGAGATTGTGGCATTGCACTCCAGCCTGGGTGACAAGGCAAGACTCCATCTCAAAAAAAAAAAAAAAAAAAAGAAAGAAAGAAGGAAAATAAAATCACGGCTAAGTTTTTTCTTTGTGTTTTGCTATCCAAATTACACCCATCAAGACCGTCTCTGGAGAGCTGGCACTTTTGAACTAGCAAGACTGGCTTATCCCTAGGTGTCAGGGACAAAGGACTGCACCATTGCAGGCTGCTACTTCTTTTTTTGTTTTTGTTTGTTTGTTTTGTTTTGAGAGAGAGAGTTTCACTCCATTGCTCAGACTGGAATGCAATGGTGCAATCTTGGCTCATTGTAACCTCTTCCTCTCCGGTTCAAGTGATTGTTGTGCCTCAGCTTCCCAAGTAGCAGGGACTACAGGTGCACACTACCATGCCCAGTTAATTTTTGTATTTTTAGTAGAGATGGGGTTTCACCATGTTGGCCCAGGCTGGTCTTGAACTCCTGAACTCAGGTGATCTGCCCACCTTGGCCTCCCAAAGTCACCACTTCTGTTCCTCTCTTCAGATGTGTTGTGTTGGTTCCATCCTCTGAGAAGCAGGCAAGGTGGGCCAGATGTGCAAACGATTTATTGAGGAAAACCCTTGGGAGGGACCAAGGAGGAAGGAAGAGGAGGCTGGGAAGATCATCAGACTGTACTAGATCTAACACGTGGAAGAGAGAGACAGAAGGAAGGACGACGGGATAGGAAGAGTCTTCAACTGCAGTGCAGTGAGAAAGTTTCTACAAAGTCAAGGGGGAGTCCTTGATCCAAAGCTGTCCATTCAAGGAGTCCTGTGTCTCCATGAACAGACGTGCCTTAGTTCTTTGGCTGGGATCGGCTCGTGGGAAGCAAACCAGAGCCTTCCTGTGTGAACCACAGATGGATTTCACAGCTGCTGCCCTTGGTCAATGACTTTTCCTGAAGTCAGAGGTCTGAGTGGCACATTTTCAGGGCCGTCACATTCCATCCCTCGCACTGCTCAGCTCTACCATGGATCCTGTGAGCCTCTCTTTCTATGGGAAAACGTCGAAGACGGAGATCAGTGGAACATGCTAGAGCCCCTGCCTCCTTGCTGCAGTTATCGAGAGCCACAACCAGCGCTTGTTCTTTCTTCCTTCACTATCCATTCTAAGTTATCCACACTCTCCACTGTCGCCTTGGTAGGCCTTGGTGGGTTACCTGAATGATGTGACCCGACTCTTCAGTCCTGAGGGAACTAAGTTATTGGTTATTGTAACCCATGAATCACTGGATTCCCATATATTCCTCCTTGTCCTCCCACTGTAAAAGCAGCCCTGCCCTCTCTGCTGACCAGGGTCAGTTAGTGCCGCCATGATGGTGCCTTCTCTTCTCCCCTGCTGGTCCCAGAACACATGGAGTCCAAAGTTTCCTGGCCCTGGCCATAGCTTAAATTTAATGGGACCCATGCTGTGTCCCCTGGCTAGAGTGCACTCCCTTTGGGGACCAGGACTTCCCACCCTGTAGAACGGAGAGGGAGTCAGGAAAAGGACTTGATTACCCACAGTGCCTGCCAGCAAGCCTTTACTAACTGCACTATGGGTAATCAAAGCCCCAGATGAGGAATCGGGGAAGGTTTCTGCAGAAGGTGGCCTTGAACTGGGCAGCCCTTGATAACTGTGGCTAGGGGCACTGCGAGGCTTGATTTGACTTCTCCCCTCTCTAGGTCTGTTTCCTCCTCTGTAAAAAGAGGAAAGCACTCTCTAAGTGCTAACATTCTGAGACTCAGCTTTTAAACACAAGAAGATGTTTTCTTCCTGCTTTCTCCCTCTCCAGCCCCCTCTTCTGCACACACAATAACTCAAATCCTGCTATTAGTTTATTTACGGCACTAAGGCCTTGCAGAGGATTAGAACAAAGTTAGGATGAAATCTGAAACTCCTCTACATTGGCAGGATAAGGAGTGTGGGAGAGTCCAAGGGAAGACACAGAGTTCTTAGAAGAGAACTTGTTTGGAAAGCAAGGAAGAAGGGAAAGGTATTCCAGACAAAGGAAACCGAGCGGACAAAGGTGTAGAGGTATGAAAAGCAGATGTCAGGCCAGGCACAGTGGCTCACACCTGTAATCCCAGCACTTTGGGAGGCTGAGGTGGGCGGATCACCTGAAGTCGGGAGTTCACCTGAAGTCTGGCCAACAACGACAAAACCCCGTCTCTACCAAAAATACAAAAATTAGCCAGGCGTGGTGGTACACACCTGTAATCCGAGCTACTTGGGAGGCTGAGGCAGGAGAATCACTTGAACCTGGGAGG
Source organism: Chlorocebus sabaeus (assembly GCF_047675955.1). Taxonomy (NCBI): domain Eukaryota; kingdom Metazoa; phylum Chordata; class Mammalia; order Primates; family Cercopithecidae; genus Chlorocebus; species Chlorocebus sabaeus. Next base: position 26,217,211 of record NC_132908.1, read on the forward strand.
CGGAGGCTGCAGTGAGCCAAGACTGTGCCATTGCCATTGCACTCCAGCCTGGGCAATAAGAGTGAAACTCCATCTCAGGACAAAAAAAAAAAAAGCTAATGTCAGGGCTGGGCACAGTGGCTCACACCTGCAATCCCAGCACTTTGGGAGTCTGAGGTGGGTGGAAGGCTTAAGCTCAGGAGTTCAAGACCAGCCTGGGCAACATGGTAAAACCCCATCTCTACAAAAAATACAAAAATTAGCAGAGCATGGTGGTGCACACCAGTAGTCCTAGTTACTTAGGGGGCTGAGGCGGGAGGATCGCTTGATCCCAGGAGGTCGAGGCTGTAGTGAGCCATGATCGCACCACTGCACTCCAACCTTGGTGACAAAGTGAGACCCTGTCTCAAAAACAAAAACAAAACAAAACAAAAGACAGAGGCAGATGTCCTAGAATAGTGTGGCTGAGGTCAAGGCTGAATGGAGAAGAGAGGTCCTCTGTAGGTGAATGGAGACCAGGCTCTAAATGTTAAGGGCTTTGAATGCCAACATAAGGTTAGGCTTTACACTGATGGTACACAGGCAGTCCTTGGTAGTTTTATGTAAGACAGCAACCCAGCCCATATGTATTTTACGGAGCTGATAACCCCAAAGGATTTGGATTCTAGAAAAAAGACAATCGCCAGGCACATTGGCTCATGCGTGTAATCCTATCACTTTGGGAGGCCGAGCGGGTGGATCACTTGAGGTCAGGAGTTTGAGACCAGCCTGGCCAACATGGTGAAACCTCGTCTCTAGTAAAAATACAAAAATTAGCCGGGCATAGTGGCACACGCCTGTAATCCCAGCTACTCAGGAGGCTGAGCCAGGAGAATCACTTGAACCCTGGAGGCAGAGGTTGCGGTGAGCCAAGATCATGTCATTGCACTCCAGGCTGGGCAGCAGAGCCAAACTCCATCAAAAAAAGGAGAGGGGGGGGAGGAGGAGGAGGAGGAGGAGGAGGAGGATGAGGAGGAGGAGAAGAAGAAAAAGAAGAAGAGGAGGAGGAGGAGGAGGAAGAAGAAGAAGAAGGGAGAAGAAAAGAAAAGAAAAGAAAAGAAAAAAGACAATCTAGACAGAGACAGGAGGCAGACCAGTTAAGAACTGAAACAATATTCTCAATGGTAGAGGTTGCCAACCTATGGCCTGGGGGCCAGATTTGTCTGCAAAGTGTGTTTCATTTGGCCCATTCAATATTTCTGAATTTTGGGAATTCGTTTCAAACATTTAAAAGTTGGAAGATTTCTGGATTTCCTGCTTCTCTTTGAATATCATCCAGCCACGCACAGCCCACGATGTCTCCAGTTCCCCTCTTCTCCACCCTCTCTATCACTTTACACGCGACCCCAGTCGCTCATGTCTGCGCCTGTAGGTACTTCAGTTTGCAATCCCTGGCTCTGAAAGCTCTGGAAACAGTCGGAGTGGTTGGGAGGATTACGCTGGCTTGAGAAAACAGCCTGATCAAAAACTTAGAAGAAATAGGGAAGGCGTCCTTGGGGGCTTTCTCACTAGGGAAAGAGTGAGCTGCGGGGAGGAGAAAGAACAGGGCCTGGAAGGACGAGCTGTCCCTATCTCATCTCTGTCTTCATCCACCCACTTCATCCAGGCCACCAACTTCCGGTTATCAAACAGACAATGCAACATCCCTTACACCTGCTGCTACCTCTGCCTAGAATCTCCTTTCTTCCCTTCTGTCTGGCGAGCAGTTCCTCCCAGCTGCACTCCTGGGCTAGTCACTGCCTATTTGCAGCAGGGATCGCAAAGGCGACCTCAGTTGGACAGGGCATCCACCCAGGCCCAAGTTTATGACCTATTCCCTAAGAAGGCTGTGAGTCCTCTGAGGTCTCGCTGGAAATAGGATGCATGGATGGATGGATGGATGGATGGATGGATGGATGGATGGACGGACGGACGGACGGATGGTTGGAAGCGCAGGCAGGCAGGCAGGCGGAGGAACAGGCGAACGCATGGATGAATGAATGCATACCCGAATACAGAACTTGGATTTGTTTTCCCTCCTTCAAACAGACACAGGCTCCGCCCCACAATCACAGACTGGGACAGTCTGGGGCAGTCTGGTCCCGCAAGTGCCAGGAAGCTGGACCAGGTGACCCTCTCAGACTCCCCTGAGCCCTCTGTAACCTCGTTCTCGCCCCCTCGTGGGCTCTGACCTAGAAACGGCGGGGGGTGGGTTGGGGGGTGGGAGCCAGCTCGGGAGCCACCGGCGCTAGGACCCAGCGCGGCCGGAAGCGGGTGGTGGGGCCGCGCGGGGAGAATCTGCGCCCCGCGACGCGCGGCGGGAGGGCGGGCGCGCGGCTGGTGAGCGCGGTGGCGCGAGGGCGCGCGCCGAGCGGGGCGGACAAAGGGGCGGGCGGCGGCGCGCGAGCCGGAGGGCGGAGCCGCGGGCCGGGCGGGCAGGTGCGCGCGGGCTGGAGGGCGGAGCCGCGATGCCGCGATGGAGCGCAGCCCGGGCGGGCGCCGGGGCCGGGGCCCGAGCACCAGGCGGAGCGCGAGCCGGAGCCGCAGCCGGAGCCCGGGTCAGGCCGGGGGCCGGGAGCGCAGGGCCGGGCTGCTCGTAGCGGTGGCGACCGAGCCCCCCAGCGGCTGAGGGGCTTCCTCCCAGCGCCCGCCGGTGGCCGGGACCCAGTAAAGCCCCCGCAGCCAAGGAGCGCGGGGAGCCCCCCTCCACATTCAGGATCCGGCGAGCCTCGGGGAAGAGGGGGGCCCTCCTGGATCCGACACGGAGCGACTCCCCTGCGGGGAAAGCGGAGACTTCCTCGGTATTTAGAAGACAGCGAGCCCCCTACGGCACCGCAAGAACTCCCCCTCCTCAGTCTGGGCCCCCCAAGACCTAGAACGCAGTGCCCCCCAGGCCGGGAACCCCCATACCAAGATCCGGTCATTACAACTCCACACCTCAAGACAAGAAGACCCAGCTCAGAACGCCCCTAGATCAGGGGATCCCAATCCCCCCCAACTCCGGTACACAGAAATCCCAAATCTAGGCAGCCGGGGACAGCAAGAGACACCCTCACCAGCAAGAAGCCTCGGGGACCCCCCAAAGCTTCAGTACTGGGGCGACTGAGCCCCTGGCGGCACCGCTTGCACCCCAGTCCATGGTCGTGGCGCCCTGAGCCCCCGGGGCCGGGCAGACGAAGACCGCGACGGCGCCCAGGCCCCCTGCCGCGGCGTCCCCGCGGCCCCAGCCCAGGTAAGCCGGGCCCAGGTGAGGGGCGGCAGGTGAGTGGTCACCGAGGTCCCCATAGCCCTGCAGGTGGGGAAGGAAGTATCGGGTTGCGCGCTCCCCCTTCCCCAGCGTCGCCATGGAGCCGAGGCTGAAGGACGTCTCTTTGTGTCTCGCTTGGAGGAGCCGCCCCCTCCTCCTCTCCCTTCCCCCACTCCACTCCCTAGTCTTGAGGCTCGGGCGCAGTTCCCCGGCCCCACGGGGGAGTGGTGGTGGAGCCCGTTGTACCATGAAGAGGGGGTAAGAGGGCGGAGAGTCCCCCCAAAAGCTGTGAGCCTGGAGGTTGGACCCCAGGTCCCTGGAGTGTGTATACCCCTCCCCCACGGCCAAGCTGAGCTTCTAGTGAAGTCCCCTCCGGGAGGGGAAAATTCGCGGGAGCCCACAGGTGAGGGGGGCTGCCTTATGTGGCTCTAGGTGATGGCTGGGGCTTCGGGTGTGTCTTTGTCTGTGAGAGTGCAGGGAAGGGGTGTGTTTGAGAGGATGGATGGGAATCGCATCTTCCCTGTGACTTGCCTGCCCGACCCAGGCCACACTGGGGGTCTTCACCTAGACCATACTTTGTACTCCCTGTGGGACAGAGAGGGAGTTTGTATCCCCCAAAGCGAGGCGCTAGTTTCTGGGGAGGAGAGGTAGCCTAGATGAATAAGCCATTTCAGGTCAGGGCACCGTTCTGTTCCCATTTGTCCCAGGGACAGCAACCCAAGTCCTTCCCTTCCCCTCCTAACCTGGAGAACACCCAGGTTAAACCAAGGATTGGCTCAGTGTGTCCCAGACAACCAACGGCCGATTCCAGAGTCTCCCTGTGGCTTTCCAGGTGATATACAGGGCGGTACCCCAGCCTGGCCCTCAGTGAGGTCCTGAACCCCAGGTTCTACCGCATATGGGGAAGCTGAGAGGCCCTAGGGAACACTGTACCCTGAAATCCTGAGTCAGAGATCCTGAGAAGGAGCTGGACTGCATGGAAGGAACACATTCTGGGCTGCTAGGAGTTCCCCCAATCTCTTCTTTCTGAGCCTTCTGCAGGCAAGCAGTGATGCTGGACCCGTTTGATAGGTGCGCAAACTGAGGCTTGGGAAGGCGGGATCCAGGGTACGGCTAGCTCTGCCAATAGTTCCTTCACTTATTCATTCAACAAACCTTTCACCAGTGTCTGTGATGGACCATGCACTAGAGTCGGGGTCCTTTTCCCCACTTCGTTCCTATCTCCTTTCTTGATGTCTCCTGATCATCAGACCCCTGGGTACCTCCCATTGGGCCTGTTGAGGTGGACCTGGCCAGGTCCAGCTGACAGATTCTTGACCCCACACCTGAATCACCTGATCCCTGTCCTGCTACAGCCTTGGGAGCCCTGAGCCTGGGTGGCTGGGTCCTCATCTCCCACCTTCCCAGCACAAAGTGCCCCCACCCCCAACTGCTGCTGGCACTGACCCAAGGGTGAGGGTGTGACCAGCAAGAGAAGAGGGTGGGGGGCGCTTGATGCGGGCAGACCTCTGGCAGCCCCTCCTGCCAATTTCCAGACAGTTGAGGCAGCCACCTTCAGCACAGGCTGTGGGGGAACCAGGCGCCCTGAAGACTGGGTGACCTTGGGCAAACGTGTGGCACTTCCCAGAGAAAATGACAGAGAGGGAGCCTGTCTGCAGCTTGAAGGGCGGCTGGAGATCGAAATTGGGCAGGAGAAGCATCCAGGTTTGCTCTACCCATTGCTGAAGGAGTTCATTTCCCCCCAGTGGGGGTTGCCAGAAGCCCAGGGCTTTGTCACACACCCCACAGGCAAGGCAGTGGAACCAGAGGCTGAAGAGCAGAAATTTGAGTCACTGTGACCAGGGCAAATCATGAGGAGGCCAGAGGAGGACAAGGAGCACGACCTCCCCTCCTCACTAACCTGCAGTGGCTCCCCATGGAGTCCAAAATCAAGTCACTGAGTCCAGACAGTGATAGCTCCTGCAGCCTGGCCCTAAACCACCTCTCCTAGCCCATCTCCTCCGTGTCCTCTGATTCTCTCCCTCCGTCACGTGCTCTTCCCCTGACCTGAAAAGCCCCACTCTAGGATGGCTCCGGAGCAGTTTTCTGCCTCCACCTCCCTTTTTGAGCTGACCTGAGCTGGCACGTAGTAGAGAGCTGAATCTGATTGGTTGGTGGCTTGGTGGCTTGGAGGTAGTGGCGTGTGTCTACATGTGCAGTGAGAGTTTTTCTCCACATCTAGACTCGGCTCCAGGAGACAAGAACCAGGTTTGTCTTGTCCACACTGCATCAGCATTGTCTAATTCAGAGCCCAGCGTATGGTCGGACACGTGCTGTAAAATACAGCCTATAGACGATTTTTGTTGGTCCGGTGTATTTTACATGTTTGCCTTTGTTGTGAGTGCTAAAAAAAAAAAAAAAAAAAAGTCGGGGGGAGGCAGTTTCACATTCAAAAGCTGATTTTTGGATCTTCTTGAAAAATCAGATGATGTGGCAACCCCAGGCCACAGCAGGAGAATGACCACCTTCTTTAGACAGGGCCCATGCCTTCCAGTCCACCCATAGGCAGCCCATTCGCTCCCTTAGGCCACCTCCTGGCCCCTGAAGCTGGCATCTGGGTTTGCAGGCCCAGAAAAACCTTTTTTTTTTTTTTTTTTTTTGTGAGACAGAGTTTCGCTCTTGTCGCCCAGGCTGGAGTGCAATGGTGAGATCTTAGCTCACTGCAACCTCCAGCCCCCCAGGTTCAAGCAGTTCTCCTGACTCAGTCTTCTAAGTAGCTGAGATTAAAGACCCAGCCATCACGCCCAATTAATTTTTTTTTTTTTTTTTTTTTTTTTGAGACAGAGTCTCGCTTTGTCGCCCAGGCTGGAGCGTCATGGCGCTATCTCGGCTCACTGCAACCTCCGCCTCCCGGGTTCAAGCAATTCTCTGCCTCAGCTTCCCGAGTAGCTGGGATTACAGGCACCTGCCACCATGCCTGGCTAATTTTTTGTATTTTTAGTAGAGATGGGGTTTCACCATCTTGGCCAGGCTGGTCTTGATCTCCTGACCTCGTGATCCACCTGCCTCAGCCTCCCAGAGTGCTGAGATGACAGGCGTAAGCCACTGCACCCGGCCACACCCAACTAATTTTTGTATTTTTGGTAGAGATGAGGTTTCACCCTGTTGGCCAGGCTGGTCTCGAACACCTGACCTCAGGTGATCCACCTGCTTCGGCCTCACAAAATGCTGGGTTTACAGGCATGAGCCACCACGCCCAGCCCAAAAAATCTTTGTTCAGTGGGCAACCTTCATCTGTGTGTGTTCTGCACTCACTGGTGTTCCCTCCCACCCCCATGGTCAAATTAGAAGGTGCACAGAGCGGTGCCCATCCAGGGTCTAAAGGGCTATGTGGTGAAGTGAACCTGAACTTCTCCAGCCTGGTTCCACTTTCCACTCTTGATCCCGTCTTGCACCCTTACCCCTGAACTAGTGACATCCAGCAACCAAAAACCTGTTTTCTCTGTCCCACTTGCCCCATATGTCCCAGGGACAGCAAACCCGAGTCCTTCCCTTCCTCTTCTGACCTGGTTCTAGGTGCAGGTCTTGCTCAGGACTCTTGGGGCAGGGCTGCTGTCCAGGGTTCCATTCACCCCTCTGACCAGAGAAGAATTGGATGAAAGCTTCTTGCAGCTGTAAGTTTCTTCCTTCTAACTTTCTAAGACTAAGTCCAAGTTGGTCTAAGTTTTGGTCAGGCAGGAGAGCTGGGGGCCTAAATATAGGAGTTACTCAAAAATATTGGCCAGGTGTGGTGGCTCATACCTGTAATCCCACCACTTTGGGAGGCTGAGACACGGGGATCATTTGAGGTCAGGAGTTCAAGACCAGCCTGGCCAACTTGGTGAAACCCTGTCTCTACTAAAAATGCAAAAAATTAGCCGGGCGCGGTGGCATATGCCTGTAATTCCAGCTACTAGGGAGGCTGAGGCAGGAGAATTGCTTTAACCCAGGTGACAGAGGTTGCAGTGAGCCGAGATTTTACCACACACTCCAGCCTGGATGACAGAGTGAGAGTCCGTCTCAGAAGAAAAAGAAAAAAAAAATTGTCATTTCCTAAACAGAAATGAAACTGATGGGCGTTGTGGAGTAGCTGGGCTGGGGGCCAGCAGCAGGCCCCTGTCACTGGGCATGGCTCTAGAAGGGAGTGCACCCTTTTTCTGAACACAAGTCTCCAACAGCCTGAGGTCAAAGGAGATACCAGAGCACCATGGTGGAGAGCTCAGGCTCTGGACTCTGCCTGGACCTGAAGCTCACTGTGTTGCTGTGTGACCTTCAGCAAGGCACTTACCCTCTCTGGGCCTCAATGCCCTTGTCTATCAAACAGGAATAATACTGTCTTGCAGGATCATCAGGGGGATTAAACAGGCTAAAGAATGAAAGGGACCTAGGACAGGGTATCCCATATCAAAAGTGCTCACTAACTATTGGCCCTTATTAAATGGGGCGTCGGCAGGTGGGTGACTGAGCCTCCACAGTTACACTTCCTTGCGAGCTGGTCTAGGGAGGCAGAGGCTTCTGGCTCTGTCCTCAAGAAAGGGAAGGGATCTGTGGGAGGCAGGATAGCATTGTGCCATGGAGCTTGCCCCTGCCCCGGGTGTGGGTGAGGGTGGAGGCCCTCCCTGAGGCTCTCCTAGCACTCTGCCTGAGGGCTGGGAGCGTGGTTTTGTGGTTAAAGCCCTCCTCCTTCTCAGCCTATGCTTTCCACGTGAGGCGCCTGCTGCCTTATGCTGGAGACTTTCCTGGAGACTTTCTGCCCCAGGAGGATGGGCCCCAGGCCAAAGTCTTCCCCAAACCACCCCTCCCCTGCCCCCCTTTCTGCTCCCCCTTTCAGGTCTCAGGAAGTGGTGGCAGCTAGGCCTGGAAAGGCCAGTTAAAGTCCCGTCTCCTCCCCAGCCACCCTCCCTTTGCCCCACCATTGCCTGGCCACACCTGGAGAGAGAACAGGTCCAGCTCAGCCCCACCTTGGGAAACCATGTAACATCAGGATTGGAGAGGAAGCAGTGGAACATCTCTTAGTGTTGAGTGCTCAGTGCTGGACAGCGTTTTCTCATTTAGCCCTGAGGACAGTACTGTGTTAACCCCAGAGTCAGGATTTGCACCCAGCTCTGGGGGCCACCAAAGGTTTGTGTGAAGCCAGCAGACATCTGAGTGCCTGGGTTTGAAGCCCACCTCCAGCATTCTCTGGCTGCGTGACCTTGGGCAGGTCAGTTATCTCCTGGGCCTCAGTTTCCTTTGACGTAGAATGGAGATAATAATAGCTGCCACTTCCTAAAGTCGTGAGGATTAAGTGGATCTGTTGCAGATGAAGAGCTTGAGCAGGGCCTGCTGCTTAAGCGTTTGCTCTGTCCTGCCCTGCCGGGGTATGCAAATAAGCCGATCCAGGCCCGGGGACCCGCTGTGACCTCACACTGCACTAGCACTCCTTCCCCCATGGCTTTAGGCAACCACCAGAGGGGCCGAGGATGTTCCAACTGCCTTTGGGCTTTGGGATGGCCCCAAGGGGCTGGGAGATGGGGCAGGGGTGGGGCTGGAGGGGACCATCCTCCTTTTCCTCCTGATCTGGGCCCAGAGAGGCTGCACAGTGCTGGGCCCCCACTGCCTCCAGGGCAGCTTTTCTGGGTCTGTTTGGAGCCCCCACCATAGCAGGAAGGGGTTTACCTATCCATGAGCATAACTTGTGACTTTCTGAGCCAGGGTTCAAGGCCTTGCAGAGAGGAGACTTTTCCACCTTGTGAGCTCAGGTGCCTGCCAGCCCTGACCCTAGGTGTCTCCAGGAGGCACAATGGGGCCCGCAGATAACCCAGCTTAGTGGTAAAAACCACAATCCCTAGATGCAGCTGTGTGACCTTGGACAAGGTGCTTAATCTCTCTGTGCCTCAGGTTCATCATCTATAAAAAAGGGGGCTGATATTAGTACCTGCCTCTTAGGGTCATTGTGAGGAGTCAAAGAATGAACGTAAAGTGCCGTGAATGGCACCCAGTACCCATTAAGGGTTTGTTGTTCGTTTTCTGCTGAAAGCCCTGAGCAGAAAGGGAAAGTTAGCCCCATCTTTACAGATGGAGAAAACTAGAGGTGTATGGGTGAAGGTGTTTCCTCAGGGTTCCGTAGCTGGGATTTAGGGAAGAGTCTGCCTCCCTTGATACCATTCACACGTGGTCCACAAGCCAAGGCCAGTCAAATGGACCTGATGGGACCTCCCCTGGGCTCCACGGCTAGATTTCCTGCCCTGTGGTTCCACTCACACAGGGCCATGGCAGTGAGAACTGTGCCAGGGAGGAATCTGCAGCTCTGGCCCCAGGCCTCCCTGAGAACCTCTAAGCTTCCCCACCCCCTCCTCAGCCCCACTCCAAGGACAGTGCGCAACACTGCCACAGCTGGCCTTGGAGTTTCTGAGTCTGGTCGGGTCAGGTTGACGCTGTCACTTTTCACTTTTCCAGGCTAGGTTGGCTTCAGGAAGGGTTTGTTCAGGTCTGGGATTTGGAGTGCATCCCACTTGGAGTGAAAGCCAGGTCCTCACCATGGCTTCAGAGGCCCCGAATGACAATGGCCACCTCTTCTCACCTCTGCTCTCATCTCCTGCCCTTCACTCCCTTATACCTGTACACACAGCAGGTCCCACCTCTAGGCCTCCACACAGTGCCCTCTGCCAGGAGAGCCCGCCCACCACAGTGCCCATGTGCGTGCAGCCTCCTCCATGGGCTGGCCTCCCACCCACAATTCCCTTGTCTCTTTCCCTGCTCTGCTGTTCCTTGAGGACTTCTCACTGCCTGACACACATCTGCTCATCTTCGTCACTGTGTGCCTCCAAACTAGAATATGAGCTCTTTGAGGGCAGGACAGTTTGTTTGGTTCACGAATGTATTCCAGACCCAAAAATAGTACCAAGCACATAGTAGGTGCTCAACAAATGCTTATTGAATATTTTGGAGCCAGATAGATAATCTCTACGTGACTTCTTAGCTGTGTGACACAGGACACATCACTTAAAAAAGAATCTTTTTCTTTCTTTCTTTCTTTTTTTTTTTTTTTTTGAGATGGGATCTCACTCTGTTACCCAGGCTGGAGTGCAGTGGTGCCATCACAGCTCATGGCACTTTTGACCTTCCAGGCTCAAGTGATCCTCCCACTTCAGCCTCCCGACTAGCTAGGACCACAGGCGCATGCCACCATGCTCGGCTCATTTTTTTTTTAATTTTGTATAGAAATGGGGTCTTGCTATGTTGCCCAGGCTCATCTTGAATTCCTAAGCTCAAGCCATCTGCCTGCATTAGCCTCCCAAAGTGCTTGGATTGCAGGTGTGAGCCACTGTGCCCAGCCAAGCTTCTATCTCAGAGTCTCAGTTTCCTGAGCTGTAAAGGACGTAAGGGGAATAATAATAGCTTCTCCTGAGATTGTCGTGAGGTTGAAATGAGTCAATATATATACAGTGCTTATACTTTCAGTGGCTCATAAATGTTGGCTATTACTAATAATACCCTAACCCGCACTGTTATTTTATTATTTCACTTTACTGAGGATGGGGAAATGGGGCCATGGAGACAGTAAGTGGCAGATCCAAAGCTGCCAGGCTAGCAGTGGCAGTGAAAGCCTGAACCTGAACCACAGGCACCTGGGCTGGGCTGTCTTCGGTCCATCCCAGTGTAGGAGCTCAGGGAGGCGAAGGAGGTGAGGGCTGCAGCTGGAGAAGGGCCCATCTCTTCTGGGGCCTTTGCTCACCCAGCCATCCCACCAGAGACCACCACTTGCCCATTGGTAGACATTCAACTCAGTCCCCTTGCCTGTCAGCCAGTGGTGGGCACCCACAGTGCCCAGCATCCTCCATCCTGTTAATACCCCTGAGTGCTGGGCCCCCTGCCTCACCCAGGCAGCCAGGCTGGGAAGGCCTCCCCAGCTCATCCCACACCCCCAGGGGCTGCCCCAGGCCCCGCACCCTCCAGTAGCCAAGAGGATAGGACCCAGGGCGCCTGCCTCCCACAGTGCCTCACTGGGGAGAGCAGGAGAGGCTGGAGAGCCTGTTCCAGCTCTGGGCACCAGCTGCAGGAAGGCAGCGTCACAAGCTATTAATAGCCACCAAAGATGTGCCCCAAGAAGGGGCGGACTGTGCACCAGCTGGGAGGGGAGGCTGAGGCAGAGGCCGGAGCCGAACAGAAGTTCACAGCCCCGGGAACCCCAGGCTGCCCCTGGTGGGGAGGGCAGTGAGGAAGAATGTCCAAATATCTGCAGCTTGATCTTGGGAAAGTCTGAACTCTTCCTCCCAGGCTCCCCGTGTGGGAAGTGGAGGAGCAGGGTCAGGTGATCCCCACAGTGCCTTCTGGCTCCAGTGGATTCAGGGGTGAGATTCAGCAGAGCCAAATGGCCTCCATCTATAGAACAGAAAACGAAGGCACAGTGAGTGGAAGGCCTTCCCCAGGCTCACCTGCAGAGTCAGTGACAGATCCAAGGTCCAGGCCCCTCTGACCAGCAACTTCTTACTGACACCCACTTTGTGCCCCATCCTGTTAAATGAGCATTCTCAGCCCCATTTTACTGATGGGCAAACTGAGGCTTAGGCAGGTGGCACAAACTGCCCAAGGTCACACAGGTAAGAAGGGATGGAGCCAGGATTTATACCCCGAAGGAAAGACAAGGAGGGGATTTGAGAATATTCTCCTCCTTCTCCTTGTGAGCCAAAATAGAATGCTTGCTGGCGTCTGTATTTGTGTTGAGGACCAAGGGGAGGAAGAGGCCTTATCTAGAGGCTTGTGGGCTCCCAGGAGCCCTATCCCTGCTGTTGTGTGTAGAAGTATGCATGTGCTACATGGGACATTTTTCAGGGGAGAAGGTCCTGAGCCTCATGGTGCTCCGTGAAGGCAGAACTACCAGCTTAGCTCATTTCACCCACTGGAAAACTGGAGAGAAGGAGGGGCTGGCCAGGGCTCCCTGGGACCAACAGCAGAGGCCAAAATTTTTCCAAGCACCTCACTAGCCTGGCTTGTGGCAGTGAATAGGAGAGTCCACAAGTGAACAGATTTCTGCACTGGAGTAAACAAAGGCGAAGGTTGGGGACATCCTTCAGGGAAGGTGTTATAAGGCAGAGAGCCAGCCTGGTACACCCACCTCAGGACACAGAGGGAGGCCTCCACTTTGGGTAGGGTGTGAAGGGGGCTCCCAGATTCCTCCCCCTCTTCCTGAGCACAGACTGGCCTGCTGTGGGAATTCAGGGGGCAGTTGTTCTCTAGCCCTTCTCTGGGGGTGCCAGGCAGGTAGGCAGGCAGGTGCAACCCCTCCCTGGCACTTTCCTCTGGCACTGTCTGATCTCCTGGTTCTTTTTACTCCCCAGACCCAACTGGATTGTACCTGGTAGGAATTTTCATGCCTACCCTACCCCTTTTCACCTAGTTCCTGCCATTCTCCTCAGAGGTTCATTCATTCATTCATTCATTCAAATATTTACTAAGTACCTTCTATACTCCAGGCACATGTTAGCAGCAGGAGGATACAGCAGTGAACAAGACCAGACAGTAAAATCCCTGCCCTCCAGCTGCTTAAGTTCTAGTGAGGAAAAAAGACAGCCATAATAGATGTCAGAAGTTGGTACATTATATAATACATGAGAAAGTGATACATCCTACCAGGAAAAAAATACAGCGGGGGATGGGGGGTCGGGAGTGCAGTAGGGTAACCCTGGTTGAGAAGGTGTCATTTGAACAGAACTTGTAGGAAATGAGCCATGCTGTGGATATCTAGGGGAAGATCTGTCCAGGCAGAGGGACTTGCCCCCAGACAGGGGGCTGGCATGTTCAGGGAACAGTAGGGGGACCAGCGTATTGAGCAGAGGGAGGGAGAAGATGAGGAAGAGATAGGCCAAAGAATAAATGGAGGGCCATGGTAAGGGCTTTGGAACACAATGAGAGCCAGTAGAGGCTGCTGAGCCTGGGAGTAAGGGGATGCTCCCTGGCAGCTGTGTTGCGAGGGCTTAGAGGCAGGGACCAGTTAGTAGGTTGCTGTGGTAGCTGAGAAGTGACTGATGATGGCTCAGAGAGGTGGGAGTGAGTGGAGAGTGACCAGGTTGGGTGCTGAGGTGGCTAAGCACCTTGCTAATGTCTAGTGTTGATTCTAGAGTTATTTTATGCAAATACAAATGAGAAACCTGTTCTTACTTCTCACCATTTCCTTTTTTTTTTTTTTTTTTTTTGAGACAGGGTCTTGCTCTGTTACCCAGACTGGAGTGCAGTGGTGCAATCATAGCTCACTGCAGCCTCGAATTCCTGGGTTTGAGAAATCCTCCCATTCAGTCTCCTGAGTAGCTGGAACTACAGGCACATGCCACCACTCCTGCCTGCTTTTCAAAAAAAATTTTGTAGAGATGGGATTTCACCATGTTGCCCAGGCTGGTCTCAAACTTCTGGGCTCAAGTGATCCTCCCTTGTTGGCCTCCTAAACTGCTGGGATTATAGGCATAAGCTATCACACCCACAATTTTCCCCCATTGCAAGGTGGCATATTAACTACCTGGGACTGTCTGGCCATGTCCCAAAGTGACGCTGAGGCCCAGAGAGGGTGAGGGAGCTAGTGACAGCTGCTGTGTTTCACCAAGAAGCAGCCCCTTCCTACTTGGCTGGGAGAGGTTCAGTGCCACAGCTCTGTGGGGTGGGATGGGGGGTGTTGGGCACTCTCCAGAAATTCCAAACATACTCACCCTTTAACCTAGCAAGCCTGTTTCTAGACTTTATCATACGGATTCACCTCATGTGGCAAAATGACTTCTGTACAAGGCTACTGATTGTTTATAGTAATAGCAAAAGGTTAGTCACGACCCAAGTGTCTGTCATTCAGAGTTTGGTTAAATGAATGGCAGTATATCCATATACGCCTTTCAAGCCTTGGGGGCCTGGGTTCCAGTTCTGCGGCAGTTCCTCCGTGCCTGGCTCCCTATCCTCCTGGAACCTCCCCCAGCCTCACACTTAATGCTGGACAGGCCTGGGTGCTGTCCACGCCTGCGGTGCTGAAGACAGTGGAGCTGGAGAGAGGCTGGTGCTGCGAACCAGACACTGAGAATAGAGAAGGGGAGACAGAGCAGGGGGACGTTCAGGGTTCAGTCTCTGGCTCTGCCACTGAGGAGCTGAGTGACTTTGGGCAAGTTGCTTAACCCCTCTGATCCTCAGTGTCCTTATCTGTAAAATGGGGCTGCCATGAAGATTGATTGACAGCAGCAATGTAAAGCCTCGGCACACTGATAAAATAAATGGTAATTTTTTCTTTTCTTGAGATGGAGTCTCACTCTGTTACCCAGGCTGGGGTGCAGTGGCACCATCCCGGCTCACTACAATCTCCACCTCCCGGGTTCAAGTGATCCTCCCACCTCAGCCTCCCGAGTAGCTGTATTTTTGGTAGAGATGAGTTTTCAGCATGCTGGCCAGGCTGGTCTCCAACTCCTGACCTCAAGTGATCCACCCGTCTTGGCCTCCCAAAGTGCTGGGATTTCAGGTGTGAGCCACCACGTCCAGCCAATAAATGGTAATTTTCACTCTGTCATTTCAGAGACAGTGAAGCATAGTGATTAAGCTTTTGGACACGGGAGTGATGGTTCCTGGATTTGAATCTTGGCTCTGCCACCTATTGGATGTATGATCTTGAACAAGTGACATGACTACTCTGTGCCTCAGTTTCCACATCTGTCTATCGGGGTTAATCATAGTCTGTGTGTCATAGGACATTGTGGGGATTAGGTGAGTTCATTTACATGAGGCACTTGGTACATGACAGGGGTTCCCTGAGTGTCAGCTATTTATCATCACTTTCCTCCCTGTTGGCATCATCAACCTATTCTAGCACCCCCAGCCTCTCTGTTCACAGCGGCCGCTGTTACTCACAGCCACCCCCATCTGTACTGCACTGTGCTGGGGCTGGGGCTGGGGCTGCTGGAGGGAGACAGCACCTTGCCCTGCGATGCCCTGGCTTCTAGCCCAGCCCTGCCCACTGACTTCCTATGTAACTTTCGGCAAATCGCTGTTCCCCTCTGGCCATCAGTCTCTGTGCCTGTGAAATGGGACTGATGGTACTTTGCACAGGCCCTTGGGAAAATAGCTATGTGCCTACAGGGTCACATTCAGGAAAGCCAAGATATAAAAAGTTACAATTTCCCAAACACGTAGAGAATTATTCACCCAGCATTTGTCACACCCTGGCTAAGTGCTGGGAATAGTGAGATGATGAAGGCATAGGGCTTGCTTTCAAGGAGCTCTTGGGTTTCTTGCTGGGTTGTTAATCCCCTTCAAGGCCTATTCAGGTGCCACCTCCTGATTTAGGAAGCCACCCTGATCCTCATTGCCAGGGCTCTGCTTGGACATGTTGGAGCCCTGACCATTGCCCTGGCCTCATGGTTATGTGTGTCCATATTTTACCTGCCTCTGATTTGTGGGCTCATTCCCACTTGTCTGTTGCATTGCTCTAACATAGGCACCCCATGCCAACACCCCGCACAGTGCCTGAGCCCGAATAGCTTGCAAGTTACATAAACTCAACTCAAACTAGCTGAATTAAGCCAAGAAGGAAGTATATTGATTCATGAAACAAATGTTCAAGAGTATAATTGGCTTTAGGCATGCTTGGCCCCAGAACTCAAAGTCATCGGAAATCTCTCCACCTTTCTCTTCTCTCTGCTTGTATCTTTGTTGCTTTATTCTCAAGCGGGCTCTCCCCTTCCCCCATGATGGAAAAGCCAACCCACAGAAGCAGCACAGCTGTATCCTGCAGCTTTGCAGCCCAGGGTAAGAGGGTCCCTCTTTCCTGATGGCTGCACCAACAGTCCTAGGGCTAGATCTCAGTGGGTCACCTTTGGTCACTTGTTCATCTCTGAACAAGTCACAGTGACCTGGCAGATGGGATCGATCTGCTGACTGGCCAGGCCCTCCCTGCAAAACCATGCAGGAGACATCCCTTCTAAACTTCATGGGCAGAGAGAGGGCCATTACTGCCAGGAAGGGAAACTGATGTGGAACAGAAAACACCACATGCCCATTCAAGAATCCACTGAAAATATGTAAGCAAGGCAAGGATTGGGTCAAATCTGGTTTTAAGACAGTTTATCTGACTGTGTATATAAGAAAGATCAGGGCTGGGCACGGTAGCTCACGCCTGTAATCCCAGCACTTTGGGAGGCTGAGGTGGGTGGATCACTTGAGGTCAGGAGTTCAAGACCAGCCTGGCCAACATGGTGAAACATGTTGAAACATGGTCTCTGCTAAAATACAAAAATTAGCCAGGCGTGGTGACAGGCACCTGTAATCTCAGCTACTCGGGAGGCTGAGGCAGGAGAATCGCTTGAACCCAGGAGGCAGAGGTTGCAGTAAACCAAGATTGCACCACTGCACTCCAGCCTGGACAACAGAGCAAGACTCTAAAAAAAAAAAAGACAGAGAGAGAAAGAGAGAGAGATCGGGGCCAGGTGCGGTAGCTCACGCCTGTAATCCCAGCACTTTGGGAGACCGAGGCAGGCGGAAGTTTGAGACCAGCCTGGCCAACATGGTGAAACCCTGCCTCTACTAAAAATACAAAGTTAGCCGGGTGTGGTAGCACATACCTGTAATCCCAGCTACTTGGGAAGCTGAGACGCAAGAAGCACTTGAACCTGGGAGGTGGAGGTTGCAGTGAGCTGAGATGCGCCATTGCACTCCAGCCTGGGCGACAAGAGCGAAACTCCATCTCCAAAAAAAGAAAAGAAAGAAAGAAAGATTTGGCGGGGAGAAACCTAGAGGCAGGTGAGGGGTCATATGGAGGTGCAGAGTGGGCTCGGTTCTGCAGGCTAAGGGAATTCAGCTCTGGCCCCCTTGCCTTACAGAGAAGC
The DNA here is from genome assembly GCF_047675955.1 of Chlorocebus sabaeus. Classification (NCBI taxonomy): domain Eukaryota; kingdom Metazoa; phylum Chordata; class Mammalia; order Primates; family Cercopithecidae; genus Chlorocebus; species Chlorocebus sabaeus. Next base: position 26,234,299 of record NC_132908.1, read on the forward strand.
AAAGTGAAGCAGGTGAGAGAGGTCAGAGGTGCTCAGGGCCTGAAGTTCCACCATATGGCTGCTTTCTTCACAGGACTTTTAATAATAACACTAACCTAGAAGTGAGGTGACCCACCCAAGAACAGTCCTCCTGTCCATGCCTTCCTTCCAGGCCAGCATCTTGTTAAGGATACCCTTGGAGTCTGTCCATGCTAGGGGCACAGCACAAGTCCAGCGGCCTGAGGGAGAGGACCTGGGCGTAGGGACAGAGAATCTCTTGGGAACCCAGTGTGAGAGTCAGAAAGGCCTGTGTGGCATCGCTTGGTGCAATCTCGACCCCCAACAGAGTCCCCAGCAGATGAGCATCCAGCCTCGCTTCTCCACTCCCAGTGAGCAGAGCACACTTCCTTCCTGCGTCTTCTTACTATGAGTCGATGTCTGCCTGGGTCGGCCTTCAGAGCCTTGCAAAACACGGTGTATGTGAGCATGGGATCTGAAGCCCAAAAGCCTGAGTTCAAATCCCAGCACTACTAATCATGAGCTCGTAGGCAAGTTACTCAGCCCATCCACACCTCAGTATAACAGAATACCCCAGACAGGGCAATTCATAATGAATGGAAATTTATTTCTTACGGCTCTGGAGGCTGGGAAGTCCAAGATCAAGGCACCAGCATCTGGTGAGGGCCTCCCTGCCACATCATCCCACAGCAAAAGAGCAAGAAAGAGAGAGAGGAAGGGAGGGATCAACCAAAAGGAGGCCAGACATCCGTTTATGGGGAACCCACTCCTGCCATAACAGCATTAATTCATTAATAAGGACAGAGCCCTCATGGTCTAATCACCTCTGAAAGCACCCACCTCAAGCCAGCGCAGTGGCTCATGTCTGTAATCCCAGCACTTTGGGAGGCTGAGGCAGGCAGATCATGAGGTCAGCAGTTCGAGACCAACCTGGCCAACATGGTGAAAATCCATCTCTACTAAAAATACAAAAATTAGCCGGGCATGGTGGCTCATGCCTGTAGTCCCAGCTACTCAGGAGGCTGAGGCAGGAGAATCGCTTGAACCCGGGAGACGGAGGTTGCAGTGAGCCGAGATCATGCCACTGCACTCCAACCTGGGCAATAGATGAGACAAAGAAAGGAAAGGAAGGAAGGAAGGAAGGAAGGAAGGAAGGAAGGAAGGAAGGAAGGAAGGAAGGAGGGAGGGAGGGAGGGAGGGAGGGAGGGAGGGAGGGAGGGAGGGAAGGAGGGAAGGAGGGAAGGAAGGAAGGAAATAAATTTCAAGATGAGTTTTGGAGGGGACATTCAAACCATAATAGTATCTCTTCCTGTAAAATGGGGATAGTGATGGTAGCATCCACCTCCCAGGGTTGCTGGGCTTATTATGTAGTAGATTTAATCCACAGTGGTTAGCACAGTGCCCGGCATATAGTAAATGCTCAACAAATATTTACCAGCATAATTATTCTCCCACAGAGCAGGATAGGAACAGGCCCTCCTCTCTTTACAGGCTAGTCACTCTCCACCCACTTCTGTAACTGGTTCCTTGTCACTCGGTGCCCAGTGTTGTCACCGTCCTGGTTAACCTCCTCTGGCCACATTCCAGGCAGTTGAACACGCTAAGGTTCAAATCTAAACTCTCTGGTTTGTTTGTTTTGAGACGGAGTCTCGCTCTGTCACCCCAGCTGGAGTGCAGTGGCACCATCTCGGCTCACTGCAACCTCCGCCTCCTGAGTTCAAGCGATTCTCCTGTCTCAGCCCTCTAAGTATCTGGGATTACAGGCACCCACTACCACGCTTGGCTAATTTTTGTATTTTTAGTAGAGACGGGGTTTCACCATGTTGTCCAGGCTGGTCTCAAACTCCTGACCTGAAGTGATCTGCCTGCCTCAGCTTCCCAAAGTGCTGGGATTACAGGTATGAGCCACCATGCCTGGCCTTTTTTTTTTTTCCAAGACAAGGTCTCACTCTGTTGAGATCTCCCAGGCTTAAGTGATCCTTTCACCTCAGCCTCCCAAGTATCTGGGACTACAGGTGTGTGCCACCATACCCAGCTAATTTTTTTGTTTCTTTGTAGATAGAGATGGAGGTCTTGCTATGTTACCCAGATGGTCTTGAACTCCTAGGTTCAAGCAATCCAGCTGCCTTGGCCTCCCAATCCAACTGCTGGGATTACAGGCACAAGCTATCATGCCTGGCATCTTTGGGTGTGTGTGTGTGTGTGTGTGTGTGTGTGTGTGTGTGTTTTGTTTTGTTTTGTTTTTAATTGACAGAGATGGGGTCCTCACTCTGTTGTCCAGGCTGGAATACAGTGGTGTGATCATGTCTCACTGCAGCCTCGAACTCCTAACCTCAAGCAATCCTCCCACCTTGGCCTCCCAAAGTGGTGGGACTACAGGTTCCATCACTCGCAGCCCCAGATCTGAGCTCTTCTGCTTACTTGCTGCATAACCCTTGAACTGGGGTAGTGCCAGCTGCTGTAACAAACAAGCCCCCAGATCCCAGCAGCCGAACATGATCAGGGTTTCCCAGTGACTCCCACAACAATGCAGATGGGCAATCCTCCACAGCAGGAGGCTTTCACACAGTGACCTGGAGACCCAGGTGCCTCCTCTCTTGCAGCTCCACCATCTTCTGGGGTTTTAGAGTTCTCTGCATCAAACCATCACAGAAGAAGAGAGCACAGATAAACCTTCCCTGAGCCTTTGAAGCCCCAGGCTTACAGCGACACACATACCACTTCTGTGCACACTCCTGTGGCGAGCCAGTCACATGGCCGGCCTGGATGCAAGGGAGGCCGAGAAACGTGGTTCCCTGCTGGATGGCCACTCTCCAGCCCGACTTTGTAGTATAGGAAAGGACACACGCGTTGCTGAGGGACAGTTGACTGTCTGTGTCATAACTATGGGCAAATTGTCCACCTCTTGGGCCTCTTTTTGTTGTCTGTTAAATCGAAGGCATCACTCGGTTGTGGTGACAACTGCACAGCCCTGTGCGTTTACTCCAACCATTCAATTGTTCACTCCATGGGCAAGTTAGGTGATATATAAGTTATACCTCAATTAAGCTGTTTTGTCAAAATAAGAATTCAGGCTGGACGTGGTGGCGCACACCTGTAGTCCTAGCTACTCGGGAGGCTGACGCGGGAGGATCATTTGAACCCGGGGGTTCAAGACCAGCCTGGACAAAATGGGGAAACCTCTCCCCAAGCAAATGCAAATGCTTTAAAAAATAAAATAATAGAAAGCACTCCCCCCTTCTCAGGGGTTTTACGAGGACTCAGTGAATGAAATTTTTCCAAGTTGGCCACACCATGTAGGTCTGTGTGTACATGTGTGTCTGTGTGTGTGTGCTTGTGTGCATGCGTGTCTGTGTGGATGCTTGTGCGTCCGTGTGTGTGTGCTGGGGGGGAGAGCAACAAGGACTCCAAAGTAGGCCTGAGCCAGACGATGAGTTGGGTGTCGTTTCACAAGGTGGTGCCAGCACTTGCCGACCGCCAGCAGGAAGTGGTGGGTGGTTCAGTCTTGCTTCTTGCTTGGGAAACCCTCCCCCACCATGGTGGCCCTCCCAGCATGTGGCAGAGCCATGACTACTGCCATGAAGTCGGGGGGGACCCCCACCCACCCTGGGCAACACAGATGGCAGATGGAGGCCTCCCTTGGGGCCAGTGAGGACACACCCTTGAGGCGTGAGATGTGTGCGCCCTTCCTCCACCCTCTTGAGTGTGGGTGGATGCAGCGCTGACTGCCTGGCATGAACAGAGGTCAGAGAGGCCTCCGCTGCCTGGTGCTGGCAAGTTAACAGCCATCACATCCACAGCTGCTCCTGCAAGTGGAGGCAGGGATGACCAATGACGAAATACTTTGAGGGTTGAATTCCCACTGAGACTTAGCCCTCTTCTGGGCCTCAGTTTCCCCACCTGGCTGGGGAATCTGGGTGCGATGTTGCCAACATCCTGCCTTGGGAAAGCACCGGAGTGAAAGGTACCAGCTTTGGAACCAATACCAATGCTAGCTGTGTGACCCTGGGCAAGTTATCTAGTCTCTGTGCCTGTTTCCTCGTCTCAAAAGCCAGTGCTGCAGCTCACATCTGTAATCCCAGCACTTTGAGAGGCCAAGGCGGGAGGATTGCTTGAGGCCAAGAATTGGAGACCAGCCAGGGCAGCATAGCGAGACCCTGTCTCTCTATATTTTTTTTTTTGAGATGGAGTCACGCTCTGTCGCCCAGGCTGGAATGCAGTGGCGCGATCTCCACTCACTACAAGCTCCGCCGCCTTCTGGGTTCACGCCATTCTCCTGCCTCAGCCTCCTGAGAAGCTGGGACTACAGGCGCCCGCCACTACACCTGGCTAATTTTTTTTTTTGTATTTTTAGTAGAAACGGAGTTTCACCGTGTTTGCCAGGATGGTCTCAATCTCCTGACCTCATGATCTGCCTGCCTCGGCCTCCCAAAGTGCTGGGATTACAGGCGTGAGCCACCGCGCCCAGCCTTTTTTTTTTTTTTAAGTGGAGCTAACAATAATGCCTACCTCATATTTGTGAGGATTAAGTGCATTAGTCCTGAGAACGGCCAGGCAGGTAGTAAGTCCTGTGTGAATGTTGGTGCCATTATTATTGTTGTTGTTATTTTATTTCTTCATTGTAGGGATGAGGAAGCAGAGGCCCAGAGCAGTGGTGTGACTTGCTCAAGGTCACCCAGCAAAAAAGTGGCGCACATTAGGATCAAGGCCAAGCCTCAAGGTCCATTGCTCCCCCTGTGCCTCTGAAGCCACGTGCGTTGGAACTGGGTCAGAGGCAGCATGTACCTGGCGGATGACGCAGAGGCAGGGATGGGCTCGTGGATTAATTCCTTGTCTCCTGCTGACACCTTGCGGAGAAAAGGCCTGAAGGGAGAGGGAAGTGTAGAAGGAAAAGAAGGAGGGAGGGGATGGTAGGGGGACCCCCAAAGCTGAGCCCTATGACCCAGGAAAGGGATGCAGGAGAGGGGTGAACCCGATCCAGCCCCTTCCCCTGGGGAGCTCTTGGATTGTTGGTGGAGCAGACGGGGACACAGCTGAGGTATTCAACAGGGGCCCTGAGAGAGGGACAGGCAGCCCCTGTGAATCTTACGGTTCAGCAGAGGCAGGAGTCAGCACGTGTGAGGGCAGCAGGGAAGTTTTCCTGGAGGAGTGAGACCTGGGGATGAGGAGGCATGGCAGGGAGGTGGAACAGGCAGGAGAGACTGTTCAGGAATCAAGAAGATAGGATAGAGGACACTAAAGCCTTAGAGAGGCCAGGGGCCGTGGCTTGGCAGGAGCGTCGCTTGAGGCTAGGAGTTTAAAAGCAGCCTGGGCAACATAGCGAGACCCCATCTAAACACAAAAAATAAAAAATTAGCTGTGCACCATGACGCACACCTGCAGTCCTAGCTACTCACAAGGCTGAGCTGGGAGAACTCCTTGAGCCCAGGAGTTCAAGGCTACAGTGAGCCATGATCTACACTCTAGCCTGGGCAACAGAGCAAGATCCTGTTTCAAAAAAAAGAAATTAAATAAGTTCATTAAATAAAGCCATAGAGAGTCAGTGTGGGGTAGTGGTCAGAGCATGGGCTGAACCTGACAGTGGGGGGCACACGTGGGGCCCAAACTGAGCCCACTGGGCTGTGTTCCTGATCCAGCCCAGCCCTTCCCAGGGCAACTCTGAGGCAGACACCCCAGAGGGCAGAGATGAGCCAAGCATCCCGTCCCTGGGTGTGGGAGGGAAGGAGAGCTTGTAGCCACTGGTGGCCACCAATTAAGCTCCCAGGGGACACAGAACAGCCTGAGGTAGCCTTGCAGGGCCAAAGCCCAAGGCGGGAGGATTGCACATGTGTGGACGCGTGTGCTGTACGCACGTGGACCACCCACCTCAGCAGCCCTTGGGGACTCCACAAGCATCAGGAAAAGTAGGTCAGGGGAGCAGCCCAGCGTCTCCCTGGTGGGCGTGGGGAGGAGTTTGAGGCAAAGAGGGCTGCATGCTCATCAGAGCCCCTGGGAGACAGCCCCACAGTCCACACAGAAAGGGCCCAAGGACGCGCTGGCCCTGGGGAGGCCTGCACAGAAGCAGCCTTGCCTCAGCCTGCTGGTGTTGCAGTGGTCGCCTCAGTTTTCTAACTCGGAAGCCTCATCACCCAGGTGGTGGGTGGACATTTCACAGGGGTTGGAAGAGGAGATTTTTTCCAAGCCTGAGACCAGGGAAAGACAATCACGCGGAGATGTCGCCCCATGTAAGCCCAGTTGGTGGCTGTGGGAAAGACCCAGTGCTGTCCAGCCCAGAGCTGGGACTGCGTGGAGACATGGTGGCAAGTGGCATGTCTGCGTTTGGGTGAGCACGCTAGGGTAGAGAAGAAGGGCATGCGGGACTGGGTTCTCTGGGCCTGGCACCGTTCGTACCTCTGGTGGAGGGGACTGTGGAATGGGCGAGGCCAGGGCACATGTTTAGGTGGAAATGAGCTAGGAAAGAAAAGACAGTTGCTGGATAGGAAGGTCCTGTTGGAACAGGAGTGAGGAGGCCGGGTACAGTGGCACAGGCTTGTAATCCCAGCACTTTAGGAGGCCAAGCCAGGAGGATTGCTTGAGCCCAGGAGTTCAAGACCAGCCTGGGCAACATAGTGAGACCCTATCTCTACAAAAAATAAAATGTGGGCCAGGCGCAGTGGCTCACGCCTATAATCCCAGCACTTTGGGAGGCCAAGGCAGACTGATCACCTGAGGTCGGGAGTTCAAGACCAGCCTGACCAACATAGAGAAACCCCATCTCTACTAAAAATACAAAAATTAGCTGGGCGTGGTGGCGCATGCCTGTAATCGCAGCTACTCGAGAGACTGAGGCAGGAGAATCGCTTGAACCCAGAAGGTGGAGGTTGCGGTGAGCCGAGATCGCGCCAGGCAACAAGAATAAAACTCTGTCTCAAAATAAAATAAAATAAAATAAATATGAAAATCTTTATCTGGGCTTTGTGGCACATGCCTTTGGTCCCACTTACCAAGAGGCTGAGGTGGGAGGATTGCTTGAACCCAGGAGCTGGAGGCTTCAGTGAGCCATGTGGGCACCACTGCACTCCAGCCTGGGCAATGGAGCGAGACCCTGTTTTAAAAAAATTAAATTAAATTAGAAAAACAATGGGAAGCTGGATGCAGTGGCTCACACCTGTAATCTCAACACTTTGGAGGATTGCTTGAGGTCAGGAGTTCAAGACCAGCCTGGGCAACATGTTGAAACCCCATCTCTACAAAAAAAATACAAAAATTAGCCAGGTGTGGTGGCTCACACCTTGTGGTCCCAGCTACTCAGGAGGCTGAGATGGGAAGATTGCCAGAGTCCGGGACGCAGAAGTTGCAGTGAACTGAGATCATGCCACTGCACTCCAGCCTGGGTGACAGAGCAAGACCCTGTCTTTAAAAAAAAAATGCTGACAGGGAGATGAGCTGGTTCATGAATGGAGGGAGGCAGGAGGCTGGGGAGATAGGGATGGGAGCAGGCTGCAGGGCGGGGAGGGGAGGGCTCCTTCCTCCCCAGCCAGCTGAGAGGACGGTGCAGATGGAGCTCCGTTTGGGGCTGGGTGGGAGGCCAGGAAGTTCTCTCCTGATGTTCCTCCTCTCCGTGTGAAGTGGGAGGCTGGGTCGTGCCGAGAGTGAAGGGGAAGGCAGAGGAGGAGGAGAGGCTTGGGGCCTGGAAGGGAGCTGCTGGGCCGGGCGAGGATGCAGGGTTCGTGGAGTGCTCACCCCCTCCCAGCCTCCAGCCATCCCCGCCCGCCCTTGCTCAGCCGGAGAGAAAGCCGGCTGAGCCGGTGATGATGACGAGAACAACACAGTAACCCCGGGCACCTATGGAGCACTTATTGCATGCCACATGCCAGGGCTTCACGCCTATTAACTTATTTAACCCTCGCAAGAACGCATTGGGAGAAGACACTGTTATTATTATTATTACTATTATTATTATAATATTTAGATAGGGTCTCACTCTGTCATCCCCGCTGGAGTGCAGTGATCATAGCTCACTGCAGCCTTGAATTCCTGGGTTCAAGCGATTCTCCTGCTTCAGCCTCCTGAGTAGCTGGGACCACAAATGTGCACCACCACACCCAGCTAACTTTTTTTTTTTTTTTAATTTTTGTGGAGACAGAGTCTTGCTCAGGCCAGTCTCACACTCCTGGCCTCAAGCAATCCTCTCGCCTTGGCCTCCCAGAGTGCTGGGATCACAGACGTGAGGTACCTTGCCTGGCCCAATGCACTATTATTACATCCTTTGTATAGATGAGGAAACTGAGGCACAGAGAAAGGAAGTAACTTGCCCAAGGACATTCAGCTAGCAAGTGACAGAGTTGGGACTCAGACCCAGGCTGTCTGGCTCTACATCTGTGCCTTCTCCCAGATGGAGCTGTGGTGGTTGTTCTTCAGGGTGCAGGGGTGCTTAGGGGCAGGCTAGGGACGCTGGAGTGACATTTCTGGGATTACAGGGAGAAGGGGCTGGGTGCGGTGGCTCACGCCTGTAATCCCAGCACTTTGGGAGGCCGAGGCGGGTGGATCACCTGAGGTCAGGAGTTCGAGATCAGCCTGGCCAACATGGTGAAACCCCATCTCTAATAAACATGCAAAAATTAGCCAGGCGTGGTGGCACACACCTGTAATCCCAGCTACTTGGGAGGCTAAGGTGGGAGAATCGCTTGAACCCAAGAGGCAGAGGTTGCAGTGAGCCAAGATCATGCCACTGCACTCCAGCCCGGGCAACAAGAGAGAAACTCCGTCTCAAAAAAAAAAAAAAAAAGAAAGAAAGAAAGAAAAAAAAAAAAGGAAAAAGAGGGAGAAGGGAGTGCAGGGAGGGAGGCTGCACTGGGAAGCAGGTGCTCAGGGGCTGGAAGCTGGTCGCAGCTTCTAAAGGAGGCAGCCCTGGCCTCTCTTGCTGGTGCACACACAGACACATACTCATGTGTGCCTGCACCTGGAAAAGGCTCGTTCGCCCTAGTCAACTCCTCTCCATTTACAGATGAGAAATGAACGCCCAGAGTGGTTGCCTGGAAGACAGGGGCAGAGAGGGATGGGGTTTTAGAAAGGGGCAAAAGGAAACTTTGGGGTAATGGATGTGTTCATGGTCTCGACGGCAGGGATGTAAACATATGTCAGAATCATCACACTGTACACTTCAAACGTGTGCTTTTTTGAACACTAAATATACCTCAATAAAACTAGAAAAATGACATGAGATAAGGGGAAATAAAGAAATGAAGGCCACGGACGGAGAGTTAGTTCACCGTCACCCACGTGACAAATCAGGTCTCAGCCCAACGTCGTGGCTCACACTGTAGTCCCAGCACTTTGGGAGGCTAAGGTGGAAGGATCGCTTGATCTCAGGAGTTTGAGACCAGCCTGGAAAACACAGCAAGACCCCATCTCTACAAAAAATTTAAACATTAGCCAGATGTGGTGGTGCATGCTTGCAGTCCCAGCTACTCAGGAGGCTGAGGCAGGAGGATCCCTTGAGCCCAGGAGTTCAAGGCTGTAGTGAGCTATGATCACCCTACTGCACTTCGGCCTGGGCAACAGAGCAAGACCCTGTCTCAATACAAATACAATTTTTTTTTCTTTTTTGAGACAGAGTCTTGTTCTGTCTCCCAGGGTGGAGTGCAGTGGCACAATCTCTGCTCACTGCAGCCTCCGCCTCCAGAGTTCAAGCAGTTCTCCTGCCTCAGCCTCCCAAGTAGCTGGGATACAGGTGTGCACCACCATGCCCAGCTAATTTTCATATTTTTAGTAAAGACAGAGTTCCGCCACATTGACCAGTCTGGTCTCGAACGCCTGACCTCTAGTGATCCGCCTGCCTTGGCCTCCCAAAGTGCTGGGATTATAGGTGTGAGCCACCGCGCCCAGCCTAAATACAATTTTTTAAAAAGTCAGGTCGGCCGGGCGCAGTGTTCATTAGTCGGGTGGTGAGGTCGTCTGCGGTGGGGGAGGCACTGCCAGGCTGTGCTGATGTGTGGCCATGTGTGTGGTGGGATGGTGTGGCCACGTCTATACCATCCTGCTGGTTTGGCCTGAGACCACGTGGCCAAGATACGTGATGCTGCAATCACGGCCCTCAGACCTCTTCCCCATCTCCTACCTTATGGAGAGCCCATATCACTTCCATCATAATATACAACTGGTGTGATCACTGTGTCTACTGCCCTTCTCCCCCTGGGGCGTAAGCCCCATCGGGCAGGGAATCCTAGGTGTTCGTTCCATGCTGTGTACTCCGGGCTTTGGAGAGCCCTGGGGAACAGCAGGTGCTTCGTCAGTACTTGTGAATAAGCTGGGCACGGTGGCTCATGCTGGTAATCCTAGTGCTTTGGGAGGCTGAGGTGGAAGGATCACTTGAGGCCAGGAGTTCTAGACCAGCCTGGACAACATAGTGAGACCCCAACTCTACAAAAAAAAATTAAAAATTAGTCAGGCGTAATAGGTGCAGCAAACTACCATGGCACACATTTACCTGTGTAACAAACCTGCACATCCTGCACATGTACCCCATACCTAAAAATTAAAAATTAAAATTAAATAAATAAATGAAAATTAGCCAGGTGTGGTGGCACATGCCTGTAGTCCAGTCTACTCAGGAGGCTGAGATAGGAGGATAGCTTAAGCCTGGGAGGTCGAGCTGCAGTGAGCTGTGATCGTGCCACTGCACTCCAGCCTGAGTGACAGAACAAGACACTGTCTTAGAAATAAAAATAAAAACAAGCCGGGTGCAGTAGCTCATGTCTGTAATCCCAGCACTTTGGGAGGGACAGGCAGAGGGATCACTTGAGGCCAGGATTTGGAGACCAGCCTGGGCCACACAGTGGGACCCCCTCTCTACAATCCAAATAAACAAAACCAACGCTTGTGAATGGGAGTACCCGTGTGAACTCGGTATCTGGCTGTGTCTGTGTGACATAAACAGGGGCCTTGCCTGACACTGTGTGCGGGTGGCAGCATGAGGCAGAGGGGCTGGTGCCACCAAGCACAGGGTCCGGCAGTGACGGTCTTCAGGGAGCTGACTCAGGCTGGCCCCTAAGGCTTTGGGGAAGGCGAGGAGACCAAGATGCTTGTCGCCCCCTTGTGGTTATCTTGGGCCTGGCATCTGGGCCCATCCTCAAGTTTTCTGGCTTCTGGGGAGGGCAGAGGGGCTGGAGGAGGGGACCCTTGCCTGATGTCACACTTCATGCTCACCACCCCCACCCAACAGGGAGAAGATGAGCATGGGCTGCCCAGAGCCTGAGCCGCCCCGCTCCCTGACCTGCTGTGGGCCAGGGGCTGCCCCTGGACCTGGTGCCGGCGTGCCCCTTCTCACTGAAGACATGCAGGCCCTGACTCTCCGCACACTGGCTGCCAGCGACGTCACCAAGCACTACGAACTAGTCCGGGAGCTGGGCAAAGGCACCTACGGGAAGGTTGACCTGGTGGTCTACAAGGGCACAGGTGAGCAAGTGCAGCGTGGCAGGACTGGGAGGTTGGGGTGGGGCAGGGCTGGGAGGTCAGGGTAGGGGGACATGACCTTCCAGCTGGGCCGCGGCTCTCTGGTGCTTTGTGGAAGCAAGGAGGCAGGGTCAGGGGCCAGATGGAGAGGATGAGGCCTGAGGCAGCCCACTGGGGAGGAGACCGGGCAGATGGGGCAAGGGAGGAATCTGGGGCAGAGTGGCCAGCGTACAGGATGGGCTGCTCTGGGGCCATCTGGGGTGCCTTTGAGACAGCCAAGGGGCTGTGTCAGGAGCCTCTGGAGAGGGCAGGGCTGCCGGCTGTGTCTGGGTATCACCAGTGTCTCAGGGATGGCTGGCCCCAGGGAGGTGGACAGAGAGTGAGGGCAGTTCCTCAGGAGCAGGGTGCCACACTTAATGGGTGGTGGAAGGACCTGTGAGGTCAGTATGGCCATCGCCGTCTCTCAGGGGAGGACAGGGAGACCTAGGCCATTTCAGCCACATATCCAGCGCCCTGCAGCCACAGAGGCTGTGAACCAAACGAGACCCCAGGAGTCATCTCCAGAGCCTTGTTGCTTCATCACTGAGCTTGATACCTCTCCCACACTGTAGGTCACAGCCATGCCACCCAGTCAGCCAGGGGCTGGGGCTGCGTGAGCTCCGCTCCCACAGCTGCACACGCCTGGGTCCAGGGGCTTTGTGCTAACTGAGGGCAGCGGGAAGAGCACCTCACATGGAGTCACCTGAGCTTTGTTATTTGCTTACTGTGTGATCTTGGGCAAGTGACTTCACCTCTCTGTGCCTCTCTGTAAAACAGGGTCCTTCTCTGTAAAATAGTCCTTCTCTGTAAAATAGGGTAACATGAGTGCACAACTCATACAGTCCTAATGAAGTGTGAGTTGTGAATGTGCAGTGCTGAAGGCAGGGCCTGTGATGTGTAAATGCTCCGTGGACACGTGTGTGTACCACACAGCTAGGTACCAGGTGGGCACAGATGCTTGCCCAGGCACAGACTTGTGGACATGTGCCTTGCAGTGTCTCATTTCTTATTCATTCATCCATATAGCAAGACAGGAAGCTCATGGAGACCCATTCTAGCTGGGGTACACCGACAAGATAAATAAGCATATGGCGGGCAGGACAAAATGAGAGAAGTGGAGGGTGCCACAGGCCCCCTTGCCCCCTCGCCCCCTCCTCCTGGAGGGCTGCAGACTGGGTGTAGAAGGCCCAGGTTGACCCTGCCTGCATAGCTTTAGGCAAGTCCTTTCCTCTCGCTGGGTCTGTTCCCATCCGTGAGATGAGGATAGTCATGCCTTCTGGGGACCCTGTTGCACCTTGTTCCAGAGACAGGCATGGGTGCATCCAGCACAGAGGCACTGGGAGAGGGGGCTTCAACCCTGTTGCTGTTGCTCCCATCAGGCACAAAAATGGCACTGAAGTTTGTGAACAAGAGCAAAACCAAGCTGAAGAACTTCCTGCGGGAGGTGAGCATCACCAACAGCCTCTCCTCCAGCCCCTTCATCATCAAGGTCTTTGACGTGGTCTTTGAGACAGAGGACTGCTACGTCTTTGCCCAGGAGTACGCACCTGCTGGGGACCTATTTGACATCATCCCTCCCCAGGTACTTGGGATGGTGGCGTAGGGCGGGGAGAGGGTCTTCAGGGTCCCAGAGTGTGAGAGTGGGAGTGGAGTCAGACCATTTAATCAGCAAGTATTTACTGGACACCTGCTGTATGTCAGTTACCATTCGGGGAGCTGGGGATGTGCAGTAAGGAAGACAAAAGTCCCTGTTCTAGTGGGAAACTGACACTCCACAGTGGGTCAGATAATAACAGATGGAGATGAGCGCCTGAAAGGGACAGTGACAATGATGGGATGAAGTCTTACTGTGCCCTCCCCTGGGGCTGCACAAGAGGAGAGGTGTCAGATCCACCTGAGAAGGGGCTCTCAGAGGAAGCGACCCTGGAGCCAGGAGGGTGGGGGAGGGTTCAGGCACTAACTTTAAATCTGCCCTGCCGCTTGCTGGCTGAGTGATGAGACCTTTGGAGTAGGTCCTCCTTCTTTGCTGAGCAACTACTACATGCCAGAATCTGGGGACAAAGATGCACGGACACAGCAAGGAACAAGACAGGAAGCTCAGGGAGCCCCGTTCTAGTTGGGGGAGACCGACGAGATAAGTATCTAGCAGGCAGGGCAAAATGACAGCAGGTGGAGGTGGCCGCGGACCCCCTCGTCAGTTTTCTCCTGGAGGGCCCCGATGTCCCCATAGGAGAAGCAGGCATAGCAGCCACTAAGAGGATTGGATGAGACAGCGAGGGAACGGGCGCTCAGCAGCACCCGGGCCGCAGCAGGCTCGCGTCTGCGCGGTCGCTCCAGTTACTGGGGACAGGGTGGGAGGCGAAAACTGCCTTGCTAGAGAGGGAGCTGGAGGGGAGGGGGGTGGGGCGGGCGCGGGAGAGCTGGAAACCGAGCGCGGCTCCCCCCTGCCGCCCGCAGGTGGGGCTCCCGGAGGACACGGTGAAACGATGCGTGCAGCAGCTGGGCCTGGCCCTGGACTTCATGCACGGGCGGCAGCTGGTGCACCGCGACATCAAGCCCGAGAATGTGCTGCTGTTCGACCGCGAGTGCCGCCGCGTGAAGCTGGCCGACTTCGGCATGACGCGCCGCGTGGGCTGCCGCGTCAAGCGCGTGAGTGGCACCATCCCTTACACGGCGCCCGAGGTGTGCCAGGCGGGCCGCGCCGACGGGCTGGCGGTGGACACGGGCGTGGACGTGTGGGCCTTCGGCGTGCTCATCTTCTGTGTGCTCACCGGCAACTTCCCGTGGGAGGCGGCGTCGGGCGCCGATGCCTTCTTTGAGGAGTTCGTGCGCTGGCAGCGGGGCCGCCTGCCGGGTCTGCCTTCGCAGTGGCGCCGCTTCACCGAGCCCGCGCTGCGCATGTTCCAGCGCCTCCTGGCCCTGGAGCCCGAGCGCCGCGGCCCGGCCAAGGAGGTGTTCCGCTTCCTCAAGCATGAGCTCACGTCAGAGCTGCGCCGCCGGCCCTCGCACCGCGCGCGCAAGCCCCCCGGGGACCGCCCGCCCGCCGCCGGGCCACTGCGCCTCGAGGCGCCCGGGCCGCTCAAGCGGACGGTGCTGACCGAGAGCGGCAGCGGCTCCCGGCCCGCGCCCACCGCGGTCGGGTCGGTGCCCGTGCCCGTGCCCGTGCCGGTGCCCGTGCCAGTGCCGGTGCCCGAGCCCGGCCTGGCCCCCCCGGGGCCCCCCGGCCGGACCGACGGCCGCGCGGACAAGAGCAAAGGGCAGGTGGTGCTGGCCACGGCCATCGAGATCTGCGTCTGAGTCGCCTCCGCCGCCCTCGGACCGGGGAGCCGCCCGGGCCCGCCCCAGCCGGTGCCCGGTGCGGCGGTGGGGAATGGAGTCACCTCGCCGCGGGACAGGGGGCGCAGCGGTAGACTAGGCAGGACGCGGCCCGGCACCCTGTCCGTCCCTGGCGGGCTGGTGAGGGGGCTACCAAAGACCCCTAGCGCGGCCTGGTGAGCGGGGACTTGGCCCAGAGGGGCCAAGCCCCACAGACTCGAGAGTTCGGAGCCCCCCCAACACACACACACACACACACACACACACACACACACACACACACACACACGCCAGGAGCAAGGGAGCTTTCGGTCCACACTCCCAGATGCCTCCCCGAGCCCTGGAACCCGGACTCGTTGCTCCTGGCCCTCCATACCCACTGGCAGATCATCCTGCGGTCCCACCCCAGATCCCCTCCTCCTGGCCATCCCACTCTGCCCCCTCCACACCCTGGGTACAGAAAGGGACTGAAGTGTTGGGCAGAGGGGACTTAAGGCTCCTGGGTACTGGCTGGGATCAGGGCAGTGAGCGGAGGGCAGCTGTGTCCTGCCCTCCCTTCTCCTAGAGGCTGGAGGGGAGAGGCCAAGCCCCTGGAAAACGTAGCAAATGTCTGGGTGTCGCATAAGTGCGTATATGT
Organism: Chlorocebus sabaeus; assembly: GCF_047675955.1. Taxonomy (NCBI): domain Eukaryota; kingdom Metazoa; phylum Chordata; class Mammalia; order Primates; family Cercopithecidae; genus Chlorocebus; species Chlorocebus sabaeus. The sequence goes on from NC_132908.1 coordinate 26,249,720, forward strand.
GCGGGACAGGCCCCGAGAAACCAGTGACTCTGCGCACTCCCACTGCACGAATGAAATCACAGCCCAGGAGGGAGGGCAGCTTGGCACTGGCCCGAGAAGTGGAGCTCGCTCCCCGCCCCTCCCCCCAACCACAAGGGGTTGTCCTGACAACTTCTGGGGATAGAAGGGCTCACAGGGCGGGAGTCTCAGCTGCCCCCGCATCCTTAGGGCAGGGGAGTGAGTGTGGAGCTGAGGGCAGGGCCCAGCTCCCCCTGCCGGCCGCACCGTCCTAGGCTCAGGGACCTCTGCCAGGTCCTCCCAGCCCTTGCTGCACCAGCCTAGACGTAGTAGCCTGGGCTTCCAGCAGGTGGCGAGCTGGTTCGTGCTGGAAATTTCTCCTAGGTTTCTTGGGGTCAAACATGCCAACCTCCAAGACCCCATCCTCACGTCTCCCACATTTCTGACACTGGAGTGTGCAGGGCGTAGGACCTGCATGTGTGGGTGTGAGAACGGGGGCGGTGGAAGCGAGGGGGCGAGTGTGTGACTAGGTGTGTGTACACACGCATAGGGTGCAGACACGTGGGTGTCCTCCTATGTGTTCAGTGACTGTGCGTCCAGACACCTCAGCCACGCCCCCACCACCCTGGTGCTCCCAGGCAGCTGTCCCAGGGTGCCCAGGCCTGCCTTGCACCACACCCCTCAGGGAATCCGGCAAGGAGTCCCCTGCAGGTTGATTCAGGCCCCCAGGCAGCAAGACAGAGACAACAGACCCCTGCCTCCCCCAGTGCTCCCTCCTGACTCCCTGCCCCTCTCTGGGGAGGCCTGGGACCCCCGCAATAAGCTCCACATGGGTGAGGCTGTCCCTGTGCCTGGCCCTCTGCCCCAGGTCACCCCTGCCAGGGTCCCTCCTGGGGTTCTGGGCCATTTGAGGGGCTCTTTGATGGGCCAGGCTGGCCAGAGTGAACTCTGAGCACTTTCTGGCTGATGCCCCCACTCCCCACTCATTCCCACCTTGAAAAAGGGCTATAGGTCCCCTGCCCTGCCCGGGTCCAGTTTACAAACAGTGTGGGGTGGCCCCAGGGCCTGGCCCCGCTCTCCCCGCTGTGCCCACTCCTCTCCAGACCCCACCTCCCCAGTGGGTATGGGCCCTCTACATGCCAGGTAAGTAGCAAACCCCCACTCCCTCCAAGGGCCAGGTCTCAGAGAAGGCCCCCATCACTGCCCCCGGCCCACCTGGAGCCCATCGGGGCTGCCTCTCCCAGCCGCAACTTCTCCTTTTGCCTTAGGCCTCGCGACATCCTGATCTCTCCTGCAATAACAAGGAATCAAGATTCCACAGTAGACGTCCCTTGCCGTGCTCTCTCTCTCTCTTTCTCTCTCTCTCTCTCTGTTAAGATCCTGTTCGGGAGTTTCCCTCAGCCGTTGTAGTATCTAGTATGTTAGAGTTGGGAGGGGACCGTAGTTATGTAGCCCAGCCCCCTCATTCCCAGAGGCACCCAGAGGGCCAGCCACCAGCCTGACCTCAAAGCAGAACCGGAACACCAGGTTGGGGCCCTGGTGCTGCCACCTCCTCTGCTGGTTGGGCTGGGACCCTTTGCCCCTTAGGAGAGGTGTTGGTCACAGATGTTTACCTCAGTTTATGTCACTGTCGAAGAAACAAAAAATAATAGCAAAAAATAACACTGTAGACATGAAGACTTAGAAGACAAAAAAAAAAAAAAAACTCACACACAAAAAAATCTCCCCTGTTGCGATTCTTCTGTGAAGGTACAGTATGTATGTGTGTGTGTGTGCGTGTGTGTGTGTGTGTCTCTGTCCCATGCCAGGCAGGCCAGGGCATCCTGGCCTCTGTCCCAGACCCCGTGTCCCCCACACTGGCCCCCGTCCTTCGGTGCTTCCCAGAGACCCCTCTGAGCTGGCCTGTGGGGTGCGGGGAGCCCCCTGGGTGGGAGGCGGGGCCACAGGTCGACCAGAGGGTCTCTACCAGGCCCACTGAACAGAGCCCCATGGCTGCCCAAATGTTCCCTGAGCCCACGCTGTGGCTGGTGGGACAGTCCTGGTGGCTGGCATCAGCATCCGTGCTTGGCTCAGGGCCTGGGGCAGGGTCCTGGATGGAGTCCTAGCCCCAGAGCCCCAGCCCCTCATGTCTTGCCACCCTTCCCCCATGTGTTTGTAAATACTCTGGCATCCTTTGGCCCTGAGAAGGTTTTTAAATGTGTTATTTACTTCTCTAAACATGACGATTGCTATAAAAATAAACAAAAGTTTAGAAAAATGACCACTGGGTGGCTGTCTTTTCTCAGGTTTGGGTGGAGAGGGCAGTGGGGGTGGGGGCACACAGGTACTCTAGAAAATGAAAACTTGGGCTGGGCACAGTGGCTCACATCTATAATCCCAGCACTTTGGGAGGCCGAGGCGGGCGGATCACCTGAGGTCAGGAGTTCAAGACCAGCCCGGCCAACATAGTGAAACCCCGTCTCTACTAAAAATGTGAAATTAGCTGGGCGCAGTAGCGCACGCCTGTAATCCCAGCTACTTGGGAGACTGAGGCAGGAGGTCTTGAACCCGGTAGGCAGAGGTTGCAGTGAACCGAGATCGTGCCATTGTACTCCAGCCTGGGCAACAAGAGCAAAGCTCCATCTCAAAAAAAAAGAAAACTTGACTTTGACATAGGCTCTAGGACTCCTGTGACCTCTCAGAGCTTGAGGGTGAGGGGAACAGGACCCAGATTCTGGGACAAGGGGCAGGCAGTTGTCCCTTGCTTGGAGTTCAGCTTGTAGCCCTTCTGCCTAGCCAGAAAATAGAGGCAAAAGCCCAGAGGGATGGTGCAGGCCAGTTCACCACTCAGCGTCTTTTTACTGAGCACCTTTTGTTTACCAGGATTCCTCCTAGGGGCTGGGGACACAGCATTGAGCAGGACAGACAGGGCCCCTGCCCTTGGGCAGCTGGTGATCTAATGATGAAGGCAGACATTGCCCAAACAGCAGGCTGGGTTCAGTGAGAGCATGGAACTGGGAGACTCATCAAGTTTGGAGGAGCCCACAGATACTCCCTGAAGGTGAGGCCAGAGCAAGGGACAGGAGGAAGCTAAAAGGGCTGGTTGCAGGTGTAGACTCCAGCAACAGGCGAGGTGAATGTTCTGAAGGAGGGGGAGCTTCAGTGGGCTGTAGGGAGTTTCATGATTCAACACGCATTCAAACAAATATTTGCTAATTACCTGCTTGTGTCAACAGAGCGGCTCTGTTGGCTCTGCCTTCAAATACAGACACATCCCAAGGCAGCAACTGCCCATCGCCTGCATTACTGCCTCTGGACGCAGCCTTCCTGGCCTAGGGCAGGAGCCTCCTCTCCTGAGACTCTACAGGCTCTTCTTCTTTTTTTTTTTCCACCAAGAGTTGGGGTCTCGTTCTGTTGCCCAGGCTGGAGTACAGTGGCTCAATCTTGGCTTACTGCAACCTCCACCTCCCGGGTCTAATCATATCTCACTTGCAGCCTCAATCTCCTGGGCTCAAACGATCCTCCCACCTCAGCTTCCCCAGTAGCTAGGACTACAGGCACGTGCCATTGCTCTGGGCTATTTTAGTTTTATTGTTACTTTTTGTAGAGACAGGGTCTCACTATGTTGCCCAGGCTGGTCTCCAACTCCTGGGCTCAAGCGATCCTCCTGCTTTGGCCTCCCAAAGTGCTAGAACTACAGGTATGAGCCACTGTGCCCGGCCAGACAGATCCTTTTGATAAGATCTGTCACTGTGTTCAGAATCCTACAATGGCTTCCTGTTCCACCCCGAATCAAAGCTGAAGTCCTTAGAGTGGTCTCCAACGTCCCACGAGCTCCGAGAGGTCACAGGAGGCCTAGAGCCTATGTCAAGGTCAAGTTTCAACCCCGGCACATTCCAGCCTCATCCCTGTACTGCCTACCAAGAATGTGCTCACCTGGAAGCCTTCACCTTCGCCTCATACTCCCCCAGGGCTCCCTCCCGCCCTTCCTTCAGGGTCAGAGCAAACTTCCTGAGCAGCCTAGGTGGAGAGAAGCCCTCCTTAGCCTGCTTCGCTGCACACTGAGCACTCATCACCACCTGCAGGACCATGTATTTGTTTGTTACCCATCTCTCCCCGCTAGAATGGAAGTTCCATAAGAGCAGAGGCAGTGTTTGGCAAACTGCTACTTCCCTCCAGCCCCCACGCCTGGGACAGGGCCTGGTACGGTGATGGGAACTCCATAACAACTTGTCAAATGAATGAATGCATGCCCGCTACTATTTTGGGGACCAAGGAAACAGTAATAAACAAGACACACAATCCCTGTCACATCCTCTGAGACTTACTTTTTTTTCCTTTTTAATTCTTTTTCTTTTTTTTCTTTGAGATGGAGTCTTGCTCTGTTGCCCAGGATGAAGTACAGTGGCTCGATCTTGGCTTACTGCAACCTCCACCTCCCGGGTTCAAGCAATTCTCCTGCCTCAGTCTCCTGAGTAGCTGGGATTACAGGCACACACCACAATGCCCGGCTAATTTTTTTGTATTTTTAGTAGAGATGAGGTTTCACCATGTTGGCCAGGCTGGTCTTGAACTCCTGACCTCAAGTGATCCACCCACCTCAGCCTCCCAAAGTGTAGCCTGGAGGATTACAGGTTTGAGCCACCACGCCCAGTCTTTTTTTTTTTTTTTTGAAATGGAGTCTCACTCTGTCACCCAGGCTGGAGTGCAGTGGCGCGATCTTGGCTCACTGCAACTTCCACCTCTGGGTTCAAGCCATTCTCCTGCCTCAGCCTCCCAAGTAGCTGGGATTACAGGCATCTCTACTAAGCCCCATCTCTACTAAAAATACAAAAATTAGCCAGGCATGGTGGCATGAGCCTGTGGTCCCAGATACTTAGGAGGCTGAGACAGAAGAATTGCTTGAACCCGAGGAGGCGGAGGTTGCGGTGAGGCAAGATCATGCCACTGCACTTCAGCCTGGGTTACAAGAGCGAAACTCCGTCTCACAAAAAGAAAGAAAGAAAGAAATACAGTGTGCAATAAATGTAACGTGCTTGAATCATCCCGAAACCATCCCTCCACCCCCATCCTCGCTTCACCCCACCCCACCCCACCCCCGGTCCGTGGAAAAAATGGTCTTCCACAAAACCAGTCCCTGGTGCCAAAAAGGTTGGGGGCTGCTGTTCTAAAGAGGAAAACAGACATTCTATAAGTTACATAATTATTTATGAAATGATGGGGCGGGGGCAGAAATAAAAAGAGAGGGAGGCCAAAAAGAACAGAAAAAAGCCCTACGGGGCAGAAAGGACTCCTACCCAAGTATTTGATTTGGGATATGTTAAAGAAAGCTCTGTCATTTCAGAATGGCTGCCACTTCCCTGCCATGATAAAGGTGTCATCCAGTTTAATGGATTGTTAGGGATGGAGGAGAAATCTACAAACGCAAAAGAGCATCACTGGTTCCCCAGCTTGGTGGACAAACATCACCTCTTCAGATCCCCCACTGAGTCAGAGAGTGGCGGGACTCGCCACCAGGGGGCCCCGGCTTTCGGCAGCCATGGCTTCTGTCTCCGCCATTCACTCATGTCACCGCTGAATTCACTTGGACAATATCAGGCATCCTCCAGGCTACAAAGCTTTTGTCCTGCCATGCCCATGGCTTGACTGGAAGGGCTTCTAATCTCACCCGCACGCTGCAAGAGAACTAGCCCTGTCCCTGTGGCCCCTTCTGTCCTTTAATTTAGCCTTGGTCACCTCCCCGATCATGGCACATTCCTTCTTGAGGGTGCTGGTATCCTGTCCATAGTCTGCCATCCAGACTAATCAGTCCATCAAAAAGGTTCCAATAACATTAAACTTCCGGCCGGCTGCGGTGGCTCACGCCTGTCATCCCAGCACTTCGGGAGGCCAAGGTGGGCAGATCACTTGAAGTCAGGAGTTCTAGACCAGCCTGGCCAGCATGGCGAAACCCCGTCTCTGCTAAAAATACAAAATTAGCCCGGTGTGGTGGCTAACACCTGTAATCCCAGCTACTAGGGAGACTGGGGCAAGAGAATCCCTTGAACCCGGGAGGCGGAGATTGTGGTGAGCCGAGATCGCGCCATTGCACTCCAGCCTGGGCAACAAGAGTGAAACTGTCTCAAAAATAAAAAATAAATTTAAAAAAAAAACATTCAACTTCAAGGCCGGTTGCAGTGTTGCAGTGGCTCACACCTGTAATCCCAGCACTTCGAGAAGCTGAGGTGGGAAGATCACTTGAGGTCAGGAGTTCGAGACCAGCCTGGCCAACATGGTGAAGCCTCATCTCTACTAAAAATACAAAATTAGCTGGGCATAGTGGCAGGCACCTGTAATCCCAGCTACTGGGGAGACTGAGGCAGTAGAATCACTTGAACCCAGGAGGTGGAGGTTGCAGTGAGCCGAGATCACACCATTGCATTCCAGCCTGGGTGACAGAGCAAAGCTCCATCTCAAAAAATTAAAATAAAATAAAATAAAATAAAATAAAATAAAATAAAATAAAATAAAATAAAATAAAAAACATTAAACTTCAGAAGGAAAGGGAGTTGTAGCCTTGATTCCTTTTTTCCCAAGACACTCCTTGAGGTCTATGCAAATTTTCCCAACTCCTCAGCAGTCACAGCTAAGCGGGCCAAGGCGAAGTGATTTGCAAAGTGATTGCGAAGACCCCATGACGCCCCTCACACACAGCCATAGATGACTACTCAACTTACAGTCACATCACCATGGGAGAGTCACCAAACGGCATCTCTCTCTCTCAGAAATGTCAACATCTATACACCCATCTAGTGTCTGGTTTAGGGTGGAAATGTGGGTGTAAGAAAAGTAATTTAGAGGTACTTACTGGCAACTGAGGGGTGGAGACTGTTCCTCACCCAGCCTTGGGTTAGTGGAGCTTTGGTGTAATGGACAAAAACAGAGGTTTTGATTTGGAGGCGAAGAAAGGGGACAATGACTCCAGAGGCCAAGAGCAGACAAGGACAGCCAGGAAGTGGGCCGAGCATGGTGGACTCAGGAGACGGGGAGCCCCATCTTGGGATGCCTCGGAGACATCGTGGAGGGGGCTTGGTTTTCCTTTTTGAAAATGTTTTCTATTATTATTATTAATTTATTTTTTTATTTTTATTTTTATTGCTTTTTTATTTTTATTTATTTATTTTTTTGAGACAGAGTCTCACTCTGTCGCCCAGGCTGGAGTGCAGTGGTGCAATCTTGGCTCACTGCAACCTCTGACTCCCAGGTTCAAGCGATTCTTCTGCCTCCACCTCCCGAGTAGCTGAGACTACAGGCACACACCACCACACCCAGCTAATTTTTATATTTTTAGTAGAGACAGGGTTTCCCCATATTGGTCAGGCTGGTCTTGAACTCCTGACCTCATGATCCACCTGCCTTGACCTCCCAAAGTGCTGGGATTACAGGCATGAGCCACCGCACCCGGCCCTGTTTTTTGTTTTTTGTTTTTTGTTTTGAGATGGAGTTTTTCTCTTGTTGCCCAGGCTGGAGTGCAATGGCACAATCTCGGCTCACCGCAACCTCTGCCTCCCAGGTTCAAACGATTCTCCTGCCTCAGCCTCCCGAGTAGCTGAAATTACAGGCATGTGCCACCACGCCCGGCTAATTTTGTATTTTTATAGTAGAGATGGGGTTTCTCCATGTTTGTCAGGCTGGTCTCAAACTCCTTACCCCAGGTGATCTGCCCACCTTGGCCTCCCAAAGTGCATGGATTACAGGGGTGAGCCACCGTGGCCAGCCTACAAGCTGTTCTATACAGGTCTTTATGACCTGTATCTTGTGCCGACCTCCTGCCTCATCCTGTGACTTAGAATGCCTTAACCTCCTGGGAATGCAGCCAAGCAAGTCTCAGTCTTATTTTACTTAGCCCCTACTCAAGATGGAGTCACTGTGGTTCAAATGCCTCTGACACTCCTGCCTCAGCCTTTCAGTCAGCTGGGACTATAGGCACACACCACCAGGTCTGGCTAATATCTTAATTTTTAGGGACAGGGTGTTGCTATGTTGCCCAGACTAGTCTCAAACTCCTGGCCTCAAGTGATCCTCCCACTACAGCCTCTCAGAGAGCTGGGATTACAGGCATAAGCTACCACACTAGGCCTTGATTTTTTTTAGTTTGTGGGCTCAAGTCATTCAATGTTGATGTTAAAGGAAAATGGGGCCAGGCACCGTGGCTCACACCTGTAATCCTAGCACTTTGGGAGGCCCAGGGGGGCAGATCACCTGAGGTCAGGAATTCAAGACCAGCCTGGCCAACATGGCAAAACCCCATCTTTGCTAAAAATACTAAAATTAGCCGAGCACGTTGGCTCACGCCTGTAATCCCAGCACTTTGGGAGGCCGAGCTGGGTGGATCACTTGAGGTCAGGAGTTTGAGACCAGCCTGACTAACATGGTGAAACCCCGTCTCTACTAAAACTACAAAAATTAGCCGGGCACAGTGGTGGGTGCCTGTAATCCCAGCTACTCAGGAGGCTGAGACAGGAAAATTGCTTGAACCCGGAAGGCGGAGGTTGTAGTGAGCCAAGATCGCGCCACTGCACTCTAGCCTGGGCGACAATATAATAATAAATATTATAATAATAATTATTATTTTTTTGACAGAGACAAATAATAATAATATTTTTTTAAAAAAGGAAAATGGGAGGTGACTGTAGCAGGTAGACGATTTGGAGTGATAGTTAATTACAATTGTAATAAGGACCACAAGGTGCTAAGAGTAATGAGATGTAGCGGACGTCTGCTATTTTTGCCTGTTCAGCATCCACTGGTTCTGCTTTGTGTGATAGCACCCCAAGCTTCCTTTGAACCAGCCCTTCCTTCAGCGGAGGCCGACCCCACCCCTTCGCTCTGTGGGGTGGCCACATGACCCAGGTCTAGCCAATCAGCACATTCCATCCCTAAGCCGCGGCTGTGTGCCCCTAGTCCAAGCTAGGCTGCTCCTGGACTTCTGCACCTATTAGGGGAAAGTGTGTTCTCTTTTCATTGGAGTTGCTAAGCGTGTGAGATGTAAGCCTGGACTTGCTGGTGGCTGCCTTTGCCACCGCTTAGGGAGATTCTGGCCAGGCATGAAGCCCGCACAGAGTAAATGAAGCTGGACCAGGAGATAAGGAGAAATGGATTCTGATTGCATTATATGAGTACTAGGATCTGTGTCTGAAATCCAAATAGCTTTTTTTCTTTTCTTTTCTTTTTTTCTTTTCTTTTCTTTTTCGAGATGGAGTCTCACTCTGTCACCCAGGCTGGAGTACAGTGGCACGATCTCAGCTCACCACAACCTCTGCCTCCAGGTTCAAGTGATTCTACTGCCTCAGCCTCCCGAGTAGCTGGGATTACAGGCGCGCATCAACACACCCGACGACTTTTTTTATTTTTAGTAAAGACTGGGTTTCACTATGTTGGCCAGGCTCGTCTTGCACTCCTGACCTCAAGTGATCTGCCCCACCTTGGCCTCCCAAAGTGCTGGGATTACAGGCGTGAACCACTGCGCCCAGCCTCAAGTGGCTTTTTCAATTACATGAGCCAACATATTCTCACAAATCCATTCGAGTTTGATGTCTGTTACTTGCAAATAAAAGAGTTCTGATTGGTTTCCAGTGAAACCTCATCTGTAAGACCCCTGAGCCGCCAGTATCCACGGGGCTTGCCCTATAACAGCTCCTGTGCAATCCAATAGCCTTGAACACTGGAAGCCACTGAGCCCTTCTGTGACTTTTTTTTTTTTTTTTCTATTTTTTTTTTTTCGAGACAGAGTCTCACACTGTCGCCCAGGCTGGAGTGCAGTGGCGCAATCTAGGCTCACTGCAACCTCTGCCTCCCAGGTTCAAGCGATTCTCCTGCCTCAGCCTCCTGAGTAGCTGGGACTACAGGCACACACCACTAGGGGCAGTTAATTTTTGTATTTTTAGTAGAGACGGGGTTTCACAGTGTTGGCATGGATGGTCTCGATCTCTTGACCTCGTGATCCTCCCACCTTGGCTTCCCAAAGTGCTGGGATTACAGGTGTAAGCCACCAGCGTCCAGCCTCTACAAAAAATTTTTTAAATTAGCAGGCATGATGGTGCGCACCTGTAGTCCCCAATGGAGCCTCGGCCTTCCAGATGGGCAAGGCTGTTCTCTGATTGGCTGAGGTCTTTGTCACCTGCTCCACCCCTGAGCTGGAGCCCCACCCAAAGTAACTGACTGAAAGGGGGTGTTCTTCAGTGGGAAATTAGGTAAGGTGTACATTATTTGGCCCTAACTCTTCACCCTTCCCCCTACCCATGCCCTTGGCCATGTAATTTTGCAGTGCCCTTCTCTCACGGGCAGGATGACCTGATGCCTCTTTTTTCTTTTTTGAGATGGAGTCTCGCTCTGTCACCCAGTCTGAAGTGCAGTGGCGCCATCTCAGCTCACTGCAACCTCCACCTCCTGGGTTCGAGAGATTCTCCTGCCTCAGCCTCCCAAGTAGCTGAGATTACAGGAGCCCGCCACCGTGCCCAGCTAATTTTTGTATTTTTAGTAGAGAGGGTTTCACTGTGTTGGCCAGGCTGGTCTTGAACTCCTGACCTCAGGTGATCCGCCTGCCTCGGCCTCCCAAAGTGCTGGGATTACAGGTGTCAGCCACCCTGCCCGGCCCTGCCTCTTGAGCCAGGGAGTTCACGACCAGCCTGGGAAACATAATGAGATTTCAGCTCTATTTTAAAAATAATAATAATAATTTAAAAAAAAAAACAACAGAATGGCCCTACCGTTTACTGGCAGGGAAGAGTGGGGGGGCGCCTCCTGTCATCTCCAAATCATAGGACTGTCCCCACCAGCCATAGCTGATCATTTTAGGAGTGGCTCCAAGGAGTCCCAAACTGGGCCCATTACAAGGAGGGTTACAATTGAGATGAGAAGCCAATCAGTATCTGCTATAATTAAAAATACGAGAACTTAGGAGTCGTGGGGCAGGTGTGTTTGGTTGAAAGCCTAGAAAAGCGGAGAGAGTCCATGTGTTTGTTACTTACGATAACGCCGGCTGCTGGAACAGATAAACCCCCAAATCTCTGTGGCTTAACATTATAGAAGTTTATTACCTGCTCAGATAACAGTCTAAGGCAGGTCTGCCACATGGCCACTTAGGGACCACCACCTTGTGGTTCTGCTCTCTCTCAGGGCCTCCACTGGTAGATAGCAAACAATGCAGAGAGGAAAAGACAGATCCATGATCTTAACCATCTCAGCCCCAGACGGGGGGCCGCGTCGTTTCCACCCACCTTCCACCAGCAAAAACCAGTCACGTGACCACACCTGACAGCAATGAAGGCTGGGAAATACATGCCCAGGAAGGGAAGGAAGCAGTTTCTTTGCAGAGGAGAGAAGGAAAAGAAGAGAGGGAAAGGAGGAAAATAGACAGAAGGAGGGAGAGAAAGAGAGAAGAACTAATGAGCACAGAGAAGAAAGACAGCCCAGGCACAGTGGCTCACATCAGTAATTCTAGGGCCTTGGGAGGCAAGACAGGAGAATCACTTGAGGCGAAGAGCTCAAGACCAGCCTAGGCAACATAGTGGGACCCTATCTCTGCAAAAATAATAATATTATTATTATTAAATAAAAGAAAGGGAAGAGACAGCCATGAAGATAACTAGCTGAGGCCAGGTACCGTGGCTCGTGCCTATAATCCCAGCACTTTGGGAGGCGGAGGTGGGCAGATTGCTCGAGGTCAGAAGTTCTAGACCAGACTGGCCAACATAGCGAAACCCCATCTCTACTAAAAATACAAAAATTAGCTGGGCATGGTGACAGGTGCCTGTAGTCCCAGCTACTCAGGAGGCTGAGGTAGGAGAATCACTTGAACCTGGGAGGCGGAGGATGCAGTGAGCCGAGATCACACCACTGCACTTCAGCCTGGGCAACAGAGCGAGACCCTATCTCAAAAAAAAAAAAGAAAAACACCTGGCTTGTTAAAACAGATTCCTGGACCCCACCCCAGAATTTGATTCAGGTTGGGAGTGAGGCCTGTGAAGTTGCATTTCTAGCAAATTCCCAGGTGATACTCATGCTGCTGCTCTCCAACCACACTGTGAAGTTCCAGACTAGGAGACTCCAAAGAGACACTGGAGCCAACCACAATGTGCAAACCTGATTGGGTCCTGATTTGGAAATTAAACATCTTTAAAATGCATTCAGGAAATAATTGGGTTCATTTGAACATGGACTCAATATTAGAAAATTTATATTAATTTTCTTGCGTAGGGTGGTGACATGTGGCTGGCTATAAGGGAAGACGCCTATTTTTAGGAGATTCACACTGCAGTTGTTAGGGGTCAAGTGGCACGATACCTCCAGCTAACTTTTATTTTATTTATTTATTATTATTACTATTATTATTATTGTTTTAGAGACAGGGTCTTGCTCTGTCACCCGGACTGGAGTGCAGTGGCGTGATCGTAGCTCACTGCAGCCTCAAACTCCTGAGATCAAGTGATCTTCCTGCCTCAGCCTCTCCAATAGCTGGAACTATAGGCCCAACTTTTAAATGTTGGCCAGGCACAGTGGCTCATGCCTGAAATCCAAGCACTTTGGGAGGCCAAGGTGGGTAGATCACTGGAGGTCAGCAGTTCAGACCAGCCTCACCAACATGACGAAACCCCGTCACTACAAAAAACACAAATAAATTAGCTGAGCATGGTGGCAGGCACCTATAATTCCAGCTACTTGAGAGGCTGAGGCAGGAGGATCACTTGGACCCAGGAGGTAGAGGTTGCAGTGGGCCGAGATCGTGCCACTGCACTCCAGCCTGAGCATTAGAGCGAGACTCCATCTCAAATAAATAAATAAATAAATAAATAAATAAATAAAATGTTTCAGCAAAATACATACATACACATAAAGAAAATATGACAAAATGGTAATTACTGAATTTCAGGACAGGTGTATTAGTGACCATTATACCACTTTTTCAACTCTTATATGTTTGGACGTTTTAAATACTTAAAGCTATTTATAAATATGCAGTAGCTCATGCTTGTAATCGTAGTATTTTGAGGGGCTGAGGTGGGAGCATAGCTTGAGCCCAGGAGTTCGAGGCTGCAGTGAGCTATGATCGCACCACTGCACTCCAGGCTGGGTAGCAGAGCAAGACCCTGTCTCAAAAAAATATAAAATAAAATGAAATAAATCTAGGGTGGGTGTTGGGGAGGGACTAGTGCATCACAACCTAATTGAACAAGCAGGAGGCTGCCATGGGATGAGCCAGGCCCAACTGTGTCAGTCCCTCTGGGTCATTCTAAGGAGTTTGGATTCTATCCTGAATGCATGAGGAAACCCTTGAAGGCCTTAAGCACAGAGTGACATGGTCTGATTTTTTTTGAATCTGTAGCTTTGTTTTTGAGATGGGGTCTTGCTAGGTTGCCCAGGCTAGTCTCGAACTCCTGGGCTCAAGCGACTCTTCTGCCCCCAGCCACCCGAGTAGCTGAGATTACAGATAAGCACCACCATGCCCAGCTAATTTTTGTATTTTTAGTAGAGACGGGGTTTCACCGTGTTGGCCAGACTGGGCTCAAACTCCCAACCTCAAGTGATTCGCTCCCCTCGACTTCCCAAAGTGCTGGGATTACAGGCGTCAGCCCCTGTGCCCAGTCAATTGTACATTTTTAAATAACTCAAAGACTGTAATTGAATTGTTTGTAACACAAAGGATAAATGCTTGACGTAATGGATCCCCATTTACCCTGATGTGATTATTACACATTGCATGCCTGTATTAAAACATCTCATGCACCCCATACATATATATGCCTACCATTACCCACAAAAATTAAAAAATGAAAACATTATCCTTTTGATGCTTGGCCACATGGAGGATGTAGTTCATGACCAAGCACAAGAGAGCCACTAATGTCTGCACCAGGAAAGGATAATTGTCCAATTATAACCCAGAGGCAGCCTCTGGTGTCAATAGCTGATTGTTCTGAACAAGCCCGGGTTCTTTGCTTCCCCAAAGCTGTGTGATATTTAAAAATTCATAATCATTGACAAATGATAATCGTAATACAGATGCCAAGGCACCACCCAGACCAAAGAAACCTGATTCCCTTGGCACCAGGATCAAATCCAAGATCCCCAGGGATTTATTTATTTATGTATACAATTATTTATTTATTTATTTTGAGACGGATTCTGCTCAGTCTCCCAGGCTGGAGTGCAGTGGCGCAATCTCAGCTCACTGCAACCTCCACTTCCTGGGTTCAAGCAATTCTTGTGCCTCAGCCTCCTGAGTAGCTGGGATTACAGGTACCCGCCGCTGCATCTGGCTAATTCTGTATTTTTAGTAGAGAGGGGTTTTACCATGTCGGCTAGGCTAGTCTTGAACTCCTGGTCTCAGCTGATTTGCCCACCTCAGCCTCCCAAAGTGCTGGGATTGCAGGCACGAGCCACCACACCTGGCCCCAGGGGATTCTTGATTGCAGCCAGGCAGAGCCTGCAGTCCTGGGGTGGCGAGGTCCAGTAGGCCTATGACGGACTGGCTCCAGGGTCCCTGAGCACAAGGTTGCAAGACCATGTTGTCACACTCTGGACCTCTTATGAGTACAGACAGACCCTGGCTCTGGAGGACCCAGGTCAAAGAAACCTGTCCTCTTGAGGCTTGGGGATCTCTTAATCCTTTTCTTTTGACAAATTGACTTCTCTGATGATGTCAATGATCTATACGCATAGGAAATAATTAAAATAAAAGTGGCCTGGTTTGCCAGGCGCAGTGACTCACACCTGTAATCCTAGCACTTTGGAAAGCTGAGGCAGGTGGATCACCTGAGGTCGGGAGTTTGAAACCAGCCTGACCAACATGGAGAAACCTCGTCTCTACTAAAAATACAAAATTAGCCAGGTGTGGTGGCACATTCCTGTAATTCCAGCTACTTGGGAGGCTGAGGCAGGAGAATCCTTGAACCTGGGAGGCGGAGGCTGCAGTGAACCGAGATCACGCCATTGCACTCCAGCCTGGCGACAACAGTGAAACTCCATCTCAAAAAAAAAAAAAAAAAAAAAAGTGGCCTGGTACAGTGGGTCATGCCTGTAATCCCAACACTTTGGGAGGCTGACGCAGGAGGACTGCTTGAGGTCAGGAAGTTCAAGACCAGCCTGGGCAGCATAGCAAGACCCTGTCTCTAATAAAATTAAAAATTACGCTGGGCATGGTGGCTCATGCCTGTAGTCCCAGCTACTTGGAAGGCAGAGGCAGGAGGATCGCTTGAGTCTGGGAGGCAGAGATTGCAGTAAACAGACATTACATCACTGCACTCCAGCCTGGGTCACAGAGCAACACTCTATTTCAAAGAAAAATAATAATAATAATAATAATAAATAAAAAATAAACCAAACGGGAGGCGTGGTGGCACACACCTGTAGTCCCAGCTACTCAGGAGACTGGGGTGAGAGAATCACTTGAGCCAAGGAGTTTGAGGCTGCAGTGAGCCGTGATCAGGCCACTGCATTCCAAACTGAGTGACAGAGTGAGACCCTGTCTCCAAAAAAAAGTATTTTTTAAAAAGTACAGGAAGGAAAATAAATAGGCCAGTTGTGGTGGCTCACGCCTGTAATCCCAGCACTTTGGGAGGCCAAAGTGGGTGGATCACCTGAGGTCAGGAGTTTGAGACCAGCCTGGCAACATGGTGAAACCCAGTCTCTACTAAAAATACAAAAATTAGCTGGGCATGCTGGCACACGCCTGTAATTCCAGCTACTCGGGAGGCTGAGGCAGGAGAATCACTTGAACCCAGGATGCAGAGGTTGCAGTGAGCTGAGATCCTACCAGTGCACTTTAGCCTGGGTGACAGAGTGAGATGCTGTCTCAAAAAAGAAAACAAAAAAACAAGAAAGTAAGTAAAAATCTCCTAGAATCCCATTACCCTGAAATAGCCCGTTTCATTCAGTGAACACCCTTCAAGCATTTCCTTATGAAAACAAACACCCACGAACACACACGGAGATGTATGTAAGCGGGTTATATGCATGAGCATCGTTCATCATGGGCAGCCTTCTTCCTTCTCTTGACTTACTTCCCACCCTCCCTCTCCCCCATGGCATCCCTCCCCAGCGTCAAATGAAAAATAATACGGTCTTCCTCCATTTGAGAGGAGATTTTGCTTCTTATAAAAAGTTGCAGCTTACAGGCTGGGAAGCATAGCCTCCAGTAGAGACCAAAAGCAGGCACTTCAAGGGAGGGAAGAGTGGAAGAGAAATGTATGCCAAACAGATTGGCTACATATACATATTGTTTTGGTCTGTTCTTGCATTGCTATAAAGAAATATCTGAGACTGAGTAATTTATTTTTTAAAAAAAAAAAGAGGTCTGGCCGGGTACGGTGGCTCATGCCTGTAATCCCAGCACTTTGGGAGGCCAAGGTGGGCAGATTGCCTGAGTTCAGGAGTTCAAGACCAGCCTAGCCAACATGGTAACACCCAGGCTCTACTAAAAAAAATACAAAAAAAAAAAAAAAAATTAACCAACCATGGTGGTGGGTGTCTGTAATCCCAGTTACTCTAGAGGCTGAAGCAGAAGAATCACTTGAACCTGGGAGGCAGAGGTTGCAGTGAGCAGAGATCACACCATCTGGGCAACAGAATGAGACTCCGTCTCAAAAAAATAAAAAGAGGTTTAATTGGCTCACGGTGCAGCAGGCTGTACAAGCATGGTGCGGGCATCTGCTCAGCTGCTGGGGAGGCTTCAGAGAGCTTTTACTCATGGTGGGAGGCAGAGTGGGAGCAGACACATCACATCGTGAAAGCAGGAGCAAGGGGGCGGAGAAGGTGCCACACACCTTCCAACAACCAGATCTCGTGTGAACTCACCCACTACCCTGAGGACAGCACTAAGCCATCATGAGAGATTCACCCCAATGTCCCAAACACCTCCCACCAGGCCCCACCTCCAACACTGGGGATTACATTTCCGTAGGAGATTAGGGCAGACCAAATATCCAAACTATATCAGATATTTAAGAGGTTACAGGAGGAGCTATGAATATTCATGAAGGAGAGGGCGCACACATACTCAGTAAACAAACATGCATCCCACGTTCACTTTGAGCTGGAGACTTAACATGTAAGTGCATTACAGTGAGGCCCTGGATGTCAGAAGGTAGGTAAAGCAGAGGGCCCGAAAGCATTCAGTGCACAGCCTCTGTAAACCTGCCAGGACCAGTCTATGTCAGTGGCCTCTGGTCAGGAGAAAGTTACTGAAATCAGGCTGGGTGCGGTGGCTCACGCCTGTAATCCCAGCACTTTGGAAGGCCGAGATGGGTGGGTCACTTGAGGTCAGGAGTTCGAGACCAGCCTGGCCAATATGGTGAAACCCTATTTCTACTAAAACTACAAAAACTAACTGGGCATGGTGGCTGGTGCCTGTGATCCCAGCTATTTGAGAGGCTGAGGCAGGAGAATCTCTTGAACCTGGGAGATGGAGGTTGCAGTGAGCCGAGATCATGCCACTGCACTCCAGCCTGGGCTACAGAGTGAGACTGTCTCAAAAAAAGAAAAAAAAAAGTTGCTGAAATCAGTCTCTTGTCCAGGCAATGCTGTGGCTATGGCTTATGGAATGGGGAAATGTGTCTATTAGTCACCGTCTGGTGGTCCAGTTGCAACAAGGCCACTGCTTGTTTAGCTACTAGACAAAAAGAAAACCCTTGTGGCAGTTAGAGCATAGTTTATTCCTTTTTTTTTTTTTTTTTTTTGAGACGGAGTTTTGCTCTGTCACCCAGGCTGGAGTGCAGTGGTGCGATCTCGACTCACTGCAACCTCCGCCTCTCAGGTTCAAGCGATTCTCCTGCCTCAGCCTCCTGAGTAGCTGGGACTACAGGCGCGTGCCACATCCGGCTAATTTTTGTATTTTTAGTAGAGATGGGGTTTCACCATGTTGGTCAGGCTGGTCTCAAACTCCTGACCTTGTGATCCACCCACCTCAGCCTCCCAAAGTACTGGGATTACAGGCGTGAGCCACCACGCCCAGCCAGTTTATTCGTTAAGTGTGGAACTGCATGACTTAACCTTTACCCAGCATGTTATAATTTGGTATCTTATTGCCACAAATAGTCCATTCTGTCAATGTTACTTTTTTGTTCATTTTGTTTTTGTTTGTTTGTTTGTTTGTTTTTGTTTTGAGACAGGGTCTTGCTCTGTCACCCCTGCTGGAGTGCAGTGGCATGATCCCTGCTCACTGAAGCCTTGACCTCCTAAGCTCAAACAATCCTCCCACCTCAGCCTCCCTACTAGCTTGGACTATAGACACGTACCACCATGCCCTGCTGAGTTTTTTCAATTTTTTGAAGAGATGGAATCTCACTATGTTGCCCAGGCTGGTCTCAAACTCCTGACCTCAAGCGATTCTCCTACCTCAGCCTCCCAAAGTGTTGGGATTATAGGGATGAGCCATGGCATCTGGCCCCATTAATATTATGAGCTCTAGTTTAACACTAGTGACCAAAGCTAACAATTCAATGTGTTCCCTGCAATACCTTTTCTATTGTTGATCATAGCCAAGTCCATATATTCATGTAAAGAGGGTCGCTTTTGTTTTATAAAACTGTAATCTTATTATTCATATCTCTCACCATCTTACTTTCTTCCTGTAGGAACACTTGATAATCCTAGTCAACATACTGAGACCTCATCTTTCCAAAACAATTAGCCGGCTGTTGTGGTGCCTGCCTGTGGTCCAAGCTACTCAGGGGGCTGAGGCAGGAAGATCGCTTGAGCCCAGGAGTTGGAGGCTGCAGTGAGCTGTGATTGCGCCACTGCATTCCAGCCTGGACAACAGAGCAAGACTCTGTCTCAAAAAACAAGAACACTTGACGGAATCCTGCCAGGGCAGCCAGGATAGATGTGTGATTCATTCTGTCTCATTGCTGTGTAACATTCTACCACGTGGATGCTCCACAAATGGCTCAAACATCTCCTCCTGGGCGGACGCTCACTTCGGTTCCAGTTTTTCCTGCAGCAAAAACTCTGCTGTAATACTCAGCTTTTAAAGCATATTGGCATAGAAAAAAAATTGAAGACATAATGACTGAAAGCCAGCCAGGCGCAGTGGCTCACACCTGCAATCCCAACACTTTGGGAGGCCCAGGCAGGTGGATCACTTGAGGTCAGGAGTTTGAGATCAGCCTGGCCAACATGACAAAACCCTGTCTCCACTAAAAATACAAAAAATAGCTGGGTGTGGTGGTGCACACCTGTAATCCCAGCTAGTCGGGAGGCTGAGGCAGGAGAATCACTTGAACCGGGGAGACAGAGGTTGCAGTGAGCTGAAATCATACTACTGCACTCTAGCCTGGGCGACAGAGCAAGACTCTGTCTCAAAAAATAATAATAATAAATACATAATGACTGAAAGCATCCTAAATGTGATGAAAAAACATTAAACTACCAAAATCTTAACGAATATTATTATGACATGTAAACACAACTCAGAGTTAAGCTGTGTAGTAAATTATTATTACCTTTCCTTTGTGCACAATTTTTGTTTTCCTAGGGTTAGTCATTTTCATTTTTCTCGTTTGCTTAGCATTTTCGACATGCTTATTAACTCAATCCAAAGCTCTCCATCAGTTGTTTATATCATTTCTCAAGATGTTCACTTAGATTAAGTGGTTTGTGAATTTCATTTTCTTGGAGAAAAAATCTCTGCTGCTGCCTCCTGCCATGCTCCAACATGAATGCACTCCTGCCCAGGCCTGTTGCACGATGTCACTGTGGGGTCTTTCTCATCTCATCCTTTCCCCGAGGAGACACTTCCCCTATATTGGTTTTTTTTTTCTTCTTCTTCTTTGAGACAGAGTCTCAATCTGTCACCCAGGCTGGAGTACAAGGGGGCAATCTCCGCTCATTGCCACCTTCACCTCCCGGGTTCAAGCGATTCTCCTGCCTCAGCCTCCCAAGTAGCTGGGATCACAGGTGTGCACCACCACACCGGGCTAATTTTTGTATTTTCAGTAGAGATGGGGTTACGCCACGTTGGCCAGGCTGGTCCCAAACCCTTGACTTCAGGTGATCCACCCACCTTGGCCTCCCAAAGTGCTGGGATTGTAGGCGTGAACCACCCCGCCCCACCTCCTTTCCCTTCTTTCGTATGTTGAATCTCCTGTTCCTAGATGCCATTATGTTCCTCTTACTTGGCTTGTTTTCTTGTTTTGGTAGAGTGCATTCTCCTATAGTTGCCCAGTTAAAGAACGCATCAGAAGTAACTTTTGACTGCTCTGCCTATGGAGCAGCCATTCTTTTTTTTTTTTTTTTTTTTTTTTTTTGAGATGGAGTCTCGCTCTGTCACCCAGGCTGGAGTGCAGTGGCGCAATCTCGGCTGACTGCAACCTCCATCCACCTTCCGGGTTCACACCATTCTCCTGCCTCAGCCTCCCAAGTAGCTGGGACTACAGGCGCCCGCCACCACTCCCAGCTAATTTTTTGTATTTTTAGTAGAGGTGGGGTTTCACTGTGTTAGCCAGGATGGTCTCAATCTCTTGACCTTGTGATCCACCCAAGTGGATCCCAAAGTGCTGGGATTACAGACGTGAGCCACCGCGCCCGGTCGGAGCAGCCATTCTTTTATTCCTTTACTTTCTTAATAACCTTGCTTTCAAAAAAAAAAAAAAAAAAAAAAAACGCCTGTCATTGAAGCACTTTGGGAGGCCAAGGCAAGCAGATCACTCGAGGGCAGGAGTTCAAGACCAGCCTGGCCAACATGGTAAGACCCCATCTCTATTAAAAATACAAAAATTAGCCAGGTTTGGTGGCGTACACCTGTATTCCCAATGGGAGGCAGAAGTTGCAGTGAACCAAGATCATGCCACTGCACTTTAGCCTGGGTGACAGGGTGAGAGTCCATCTCTATAAATAAATAAATAAATAAATGGAGTATCTTTTAAGACCTTGCCAAAAAAAATTTTTTTTGTTAGATCTTATCAGACTGATTTCTAAAATGCCCACTGGGTTTGCATTTTCACCAGCAATATATGACTATGCTTCCCCTAAAACTTCATTAGCGCTTTAATTTTTGCTTACCTGATGGGTATAAACTGCTACCTCATTGGTCCTTCAATTTGTGTTTCACTGGTTACTAATGAGGCTGAACATTTTTTGCTTATTTATTTGCTATTTAAATTTGTTCCTCTGTAAATTTCTTGTGCTTCCTCCTCTTGGCTGTTTTTCTTTCGTATTGTTTGTCTTTTTGCTGACAGTCTGCAAGGCCCGTCTATGCGCCACAGATACAGGCTGTTCATTTGCCATATTGGCAAACCCAAGTCACCCTTTAACTTTGCTTAGGATATTTTCCCATAATTTTTTCCTCCAATTTTAACAAAGATTCATCTAAAAGATTCTTAGTGATTTCTGGGCTTCTTTTATTGGTTTAAAAATTTCCCAGTTGGGCACGGTGGCTCACGCCAGTAATCCCAGCACTCTGGCAGGCCGAGGTGGGCAGATTGCCTGAGGTCAGGAGTTCAAGACCAGCCTGGCCAACATGGTGAAACCCCATCTCTACTAAAAGTACAAAAATTAGCTAGACATGGGGGCACATGCCTGTAGTCCCAGCTACTGGGGAGGCTGAGGCAGGAGAATCACTTGAACCCGGGAGGTGGAGGTTGCAGCGAGCCAAGATCATGCCACTGCACTCCAGCCTGGGCAACAGGGTGAGACTCTGTCGCAAATAAATAAATAAATAAATAAATAAATAAATAACAAATATCTTCCACAATTTCCATGTTTTATATATATATAGTTTCCTAAATTTTCTTATGAGATTTTTTGTTTTTTTTTTTTGAGAGGGAGTCTCCCTCTCATGCCCAGGCTGGAGTGGTACAGTGGCACGGTCACAGCTTGCTGTAGCACCAACCACCCAGGTTCAAGTGATCCTCCCACCTCAGCCTCCCGAGTAGCTGAGACCACAGGCATGCACCACCTGCCCAGCTAATTTTTTTTTTTTTTTTTTTTTTGTAGTGACAGGGTCTCATTATGTTGCCCAGGCTGGTCTCAAACCCTTGGGCTCAAACGATCCTCCCAGAATGCTGGGATTACAGGCATGAGCTGCCTCACCCAGCCTGGGAAGTTAATTTTTATTTCCTTTTTTGAGTTTTGGGGGTTTTGTTTGTCTTTCTTTCTTTTTTTTCTTTTTTTTGATTTTATTTTTTTGGGACGGAGTCTCATTCTTTCGCCCAGGCTGGAGTGCAGTGGCGCTATCTTGGGTCACTGCAAGCTCTGCCTCCCGGGTTCAGGCCATTCTCCTGCCTCAGCCTCCCAGTAGCTGGGACTACAGGCACCTGCCACCACGCCCGGCTAATTTTTTGTATTTTTAGTAGAGACAGGGTTTCACTGTGCTAGCCAGATCGAGGTCTCAATCTCCTGACCTCGTGATCTGCCCGCCTCAGCCTCCCAAAGTGCTGGGATTACAGGCATGAGCCACCGCACCCGGCCTTGTTTTTCTTTTTTTTAGAAAAAGCTGTTGAATTTTCCAGCTGACTTCTCAACACCAATTGATGTGATCACATTGTACTTTCTCTATGCGATTATATTGATCAATTACTGTACGTGATCAATCCTGAAGTAAACTGCTCAAGGTATGTTACTCTTTGATATACAATTGTATTTTATTAACATTTTATTTAGAATTTTTATACCCAAATCATTAATCTTCAATTTCCTCTTCTTGGTTTGTTTTTGGTTTTTTGTTCTTGTTGTAATTTGTTTGTTGGTTTACTATGTTTATGAGATTTTCTTTTTTTTTTTTTTTTTGAGAGGGAGTCTCACTCCCTCACCCAGGCTGGAGTGCAATGCAATGGCACAATCTTGGCTCACTGCAACCTCCACCTCCCGGGTTCAAACGATTCTCTTGCCTCAGCCTCCTGAATAGCAAGTAGCTGGGATTACAGGCACCCGCCACCATGCCCGGCTAATTTTTGTATTTTTAGTAGAGACAGGGTTTCTCCATGTTGGCCAGGCTGGTGTCGAACTCCTGACCTCAGGTGATCCACCTGCCTCAGCCTCCCATAAGCTGGGATTGCAAGCATGAGCCACCGTGCCCAGCCTACTATGTTTATGAGATTTTCATAGGAAGGTCATGCTGCCTTCATAAAAAAATCCAAGAGTTTCTATCTTTTTCTATAACCTAACAAATTTAGTTTAGCTAAATTCGTTTCACTTTATCTGACGATCCGCTAGACTCACCTTTGAAACCATCAGGGGTTGGTGCCTTTACAAACAATTTTGTGCACACAAAATGGCATGTAACATACATGTAAGTTAGGAGGCACCGAATGAAGATCCCAGAGCCGAGTTAAAAGACATTTATAACTTACTCATCGTGTCACCAAGGTTCAGTTTAGTTAAAAGGGCAAGGGAGAGGGGACACCCACCGCCTCCTTTTAACAGCTGTCTTCTGGTGTCAGCACTCAGGAGTAAGCCAGATATTGTCACCATATGTTACTTGTGAGGAGGTGAGACCCTGAAGAGCAATTGGTGGTTTTCTCTGCTTTCCTCTTTTTTTCTTCTTTGTAATAAAAGCATGTTCACATTTAAACTCCTGCCATTTTATTGACTGGATTTGAAGCTGTGTGGGCAGGAGAGAGATGGACTCTGGGGGATGGAGAGGGATGGACAAGGATTTGAAGCCCAGCTCTGCCCCCGGCGTGGCCCTGGGTGACTTGGACACCTGCAGGGAGCTGGCTTTCTCAGCTGTAAAATAGGTTTGTGTGGGGTTCAAATAAGCCCAGGGCCAGGTGCAGTGGCTCACATCCATAATCCCCTCCCTTGGGAGGCCGAGGTGTGTGGATCACTTGAGGTCAGGAGTTCGAGACCAGCCTGGCCACCATGGTGAAACCCTGTCTCTACTAAAAATACAAAAATTAGCCGGGCATGATGGCAGGCACCTGGAATCCCAGATACTCAGGAGGCTGAGGCAGGAGAATCGCTTGGACCCAGAGGGTGGAGATTGCAGTGAGCTGAGATTGCACCATTGCACTCCAGCCTGAGCAACATAGCGAGACTCTACCCTAAAAAAATATATAAAATAAATAAATAAGCCCAAGGCCCCAGAGCAGATATTCCATAAACGTGTTTCCTTCTTGGCCCTCCTCGCCACCCCCTAACAGAAAAGGGCTGCATTTTGTTGTTGGGCAATGTGGAGCCAGTGCAGGTTCTTGAGGAGGGGAGTGGCCAAGAGCCAATAAAGCGCAATAGGATGGACTCAGTGCTGGGATGTGGATATGAGATGAACCCGATGTTACAGATGGGCAAACTGAGGCACAGAGAGGGCAAGTTACTTGCCCAAGGTCACAAAGCTAACAGGGCTGGAACTGGAACCCAGGTCGTTCTGACTCCAGGCCTCCCAGTCACAGAGTCTATCCCCTTTGCCCCCAGAATGTGGGAGACACCACCAGCCCTCCACAGCCCACTGTGTCACCAGCTTCTTGGGAGGGATGCGTATCACCCCTGTGTGCTGGCACCTTCCGTACCTGCCCCCGCATGAGTCACCCACCAGAGCAGAGTGAAAACCCACCTCCCTGGGGGAGGCCTCCATGTGAGTGCATTTCAGGTTCCCGTCTTAGTCACCACTTCTCTTGGTTCCCACCCCTCCCCCGGCTGCTGGGAGCTGCCTGCGACACCCCCAGTAGGCTCAGACTCAAGTGTGTGGCAGGGCTGGGCCCTAGGGAAGGGCCGAGGCCTGATCCCAAGGTGTCGCAAGGCGGCAGGGGGGTACACTAGCCCTGCAACTGCCACGGGCTCCCCTCCCCCTAAGGAAAGCAGAGAACTTGCTGAAGGTCACTGTGTCAGTGCTAATAACAGCTGACACCACAGATACTTACTTCCAGGCCCTGCTCTAAACCTCTGCATCTGCTAAGAAATCTGATACTCTTGTCTGTTTTATAGATGGGGCAACTGAGACTCAGAGAGGGAGAGTGACTTGCTCAAGGTCACAGAGCCAGCAAAGGACAGGGCAGGCAGCAAACTCAGGCAGCCTGTGCAGACTCATGCAATCCTGCCCCTCTATGACTGGTGCTCCTGCCTCAATGCTGTCCCAAGGGCCAGGCAAGGTGGGGTCCTGCCCTGGGTCTTTTTTTTTTTTTTTTAAGATGGATTCTTGCTACGTGACCCAGGCTGGAGTGCAGTGGCGCCTTCATGGCTCCCCTGCAGGCTCGGACTCCTGCCTGCTCTGAGTCCTGTCCTGTCCTTCCCCTTCCACCCAGCCCAGCCAGAGCCCCTGAGAATGGTGAGCAGGGACCACCTTCTGAGGAAGGAGTGGGTGGGCACCAGCTCTGCCCACCACCAAGGAGCCTAGACCAGGCACTGCACTAGCTCCAGCCCCACAACTACCTCTAAATCCTCCAGTGCCAGGCTGGTCACCTCCCAGACTCTATAGGCAGTTCCCTCTGCTTACGACACCTTCCCCTTCTCTCAACTACCCCTTCTGTACTACTCCAGGGGGCAGTGTCACCTCCTCCAGGAAGCCCTCTGGGATGTGCCCCCATAGAGCCCTACACTTAGAGCTCCCAGCTGTGAATCCCAAATTTGCCATTTGCTTGCTGTGACCATAGGCAAATGACTGAACTTGTCTGAGCCTCTGTTTGCTCATCTACAAAATGAGGCCAATGATATCTCAGGGGGTTGTTATGAGGATGAAGAAACGAGCAGGGCAACGTGCTTAGAACATGGCCTGGCCCACAATAAACTCGGCTCTTTATATCATTGATCATGTTGGATTGTAATTATTAGTGTCTGTCCAGCATCTCATTTCCGTGCTTGTCCTCAGAGCCCAGCCACAGGGCCCACCCCAGAGGCCGTCTCATACAGCCTGTTCATTGAATGAAAGACCTGGGGCCAAGTGCAGTGGCTCATGCCTGTAATCCCAACTCTTTGGGAGGCTGAGGTGGGAGGATCCTTTGAAACCAGAAGTTCAAGACCAGCCTGGGCAACAGAGCAAGACCCCCATCTCTACAAAAGTTTTAAAAATGAGCCAAGTGTAGTGCCACGTACTTGTGGCCCCAGCCTACTAAAGAAGCTGAGGCAGGAAGACGGCTTGAGCCTAGGAGCTTCAGGCTACAGTGAGCCATGATGGTGCCACTGCACTCCAGCCTGGGTGACAGAGCAAGACTCCATCTCAAACAAACACACACACACACAAATGAACAAACAAAAACTGCCAGGCTGATCAGTAGTGGGACTGCACCTCTGAATAGCAACTACACTCCAGCCTGGGCAGCATAGCAAGACCTTGTCTCTAAAAAATAATTTTTTTGTTGGGCACGGTGGCTCACGCCTGTAATCTCAGCACTTTGGGAGGCTGAGGTAGGTAGATCACAAGGTCAGGAGTTCGAGACCAGCCTGACCAGTATGGTGAAACGCCATCTCTACTAAAAATACAAAAAAAACAGCCGAGCATAGTGGAGCATGCCTGTAATCCCAGCTACTCGGGAGGTTGAGGCAGGAGAATTGCTTGAACCCAGGAGGCAGAGGTTGCAGTGAGCTGAGATCGCACCACTGCACTCCAGCCTGGGCCACAGAGCGAGACTCTATCTACATAATAATAATAATAATTTTTAATGAAAATAAAAGAAAAGGGCCAGGCGCAGTAGCTCACACTTGTAAATTTAGCACTTTGGGAGTCTGAGAAAGGAGGATTACTTGAGCCCAGGAGTTCAAGGCCAGCCTCGGCAAGAAAGTGAGACCCCATCTCTGCAAAACAATTTTTAAAAATTAGCCAGGTGGGCCAGGTGCAGTGCCTCACACCTGTAATCCCAGCACTTTGGGAGGCCAAGGCAGGCAGATCTTGAGGTCAGGAGATCGAGACCATCCTGCTAACATGGTGAGACCCCATCCCTACTAAACATACAGAAAATTAGCTGGGCGCAGTGGCACATGCTTGTAGTCCTAGCTACTGGAGAGGCTGAGACAGGAGAATCACTTGAATCCGGGAGGCAGAGGTTGCAGTGAGCTGAGATCACGCCACTGCACTCCAGCCTGGGCAAGAGATGGAGATTCCATCTCAAAAAAAAAAAAAAAAAATTTGCCAGGTGTGATGGCGCGTGCCTGTAGTCCTAGCTACTCAGGAGGTTTAGGCAGGTGGATCCCTTGAGCCCAAGAGTTCAAGGCAGCAGTGAGCCATGATCACACCACTGCACTCCAGCCTGCGTGGCAAAGTAAGACTGTGTCTCTTAAAAACAAATTTTAAAATAAAGGAAAAAAAAATAAAGTGATATTTATAAAGCACTTAAGACAGGGCTGGGCCACAGTTAATGCTGGAGAAGTGTTGGGAAAATAGGAACAAGTGACTGTGACCCCTTCAAGTGCCAGCACTTCTTTCCACATTCAAGCAGCTCTCACCTCCCTCTGCCAGTGACTTCAGAGTCTGCATCACAAGGAGCACTTCTCTGGGCGCCTGCCCTGGGTGTTCAAGTCCTCCTCAATGCCCTGCTCATGCCCCAGTGTCCGGGGACTGGGTGTCAGGAGCCATGCCGGGCACTCAACATGGAGCAAATAGACGGGGCACAGGGCACCAGAGTAGAAGAAAACAGCATAACCTTATTTTATATTTTATTTTATTTTATTTTTATTTATTTATTTTGAGATGGAGTTTCAATCTTGTTGCCCTGGCTGGAGTACAGTGGCACAATCTCGGTTCACTGCAACCTCTGCCTCCCGGGTTCAAGGGATTCTCCTGCCTCAGCCTCCTGAGTAGCTGGGACTACAGGGGCGCACCACACCCAGCTAATTTTTGTATTTTTAGTAGAGGCGGGGTTTCACCATGTTGGCCAGGCTGGTCTCAAACTCCTGACCTCAGGTGATCCGCCCACCTTGGCCTCCCAAAGTGCTGGGATTATAGGCGTGAACCACCATGCCAAGGATTTTCTTTTCTTTTCTTTTTTGAGATAGGACCTCCCTGTGTCACCCAGGCTGGAGTGCAGTGACACCATCATAGCTCACTGTAGCCTCCTCAACCTCCTAGGCTCAAGTAATCCTCTCACCTCAGTCCCACAAGTAGCTGGGACTACAGGTGTGTACCACCACACCCGGCTAATTTCTTTTTTTTTTTTGTAGAGATGGAGTCTCCCTATGTTGCCCAGGCTAGTCTTGAATTCCTGGACTCAAGTGATCCTCCTGCCTTGATCTTCCAAAGTGCTGAGATTACAGCTGTGAGCTACTGCACCCAGCCCAAACATAATTTTCTTGACTCCAACCTTCACCACCTCTGACAACATCATTGAGACATATTTGGGTAAATTCAGTCCAAATCGGTGACCTTTTTTTTTTCAGTTGCATTGAAGATTCCAAGCCCCAGCCATTCTCTGAGGACCGTCATGGTGTTCTTTCTTCCGCTTCACTTGCCCCTGGGAGAGCCTCAGCCCCCAGGCCACAGGGTGGGAGCCCGCGAATGTAGCTGGGTGACGGGGGGGAGGGGAGAGAGTTTGGACAAAGCTGCTGGCTGATGGGTTGCTCCCCCAGCCTCCCACCTGCAGGAGCACTGCGGTTTCTCTTGCAGCTTGGAGGCTTTCCTCTTCGTTTATGCTGTTGCTAAGGCTTCTCAAGCCTCCCGCTCGACGCCTGCTTGGGACCAGCCGTCAGCTACAAGGTCATGTCCTCCCAGCTACCTTCTATATCCCTATCAGAGCCTGCAGAAGCTCCTGGAGCACTTCTGCACCATACACAGGCCATGTAATACCTCATCACCACCCTCTGGCCCTGTCCTCCTCAGACCCCCTGGGCAGGTGAGACAGATAAAATACAGGACATTCAGTTAAATTTGAATTTCAGATAACCAACAAATAATCTTTTAGTGACTGGACACGGTGGCTCATGCCTGTAACCCCAACACTTTGGGAGGCCAAAATGGATGATCCTTTGAGGCCAGGTATTCAAGACTGGCCTGGGCAACATAGCGAGACTCCCGTCCCTATAAAAATTTAAAAATTAACTGGGTGTGGTGGCACACCTCTGTAGTCCCAGCTATTTGAGAGGCTGAGGCAAGAGAACTGCTTAAGCCCAGGAGGTCAAGGCTGCAGTGAGCCATGTTCATGCCACTTCACTCCAGCCTGGACAACAGAGCAAGACTCCATCTCTAAAATCATAGTAATAATAATAATAATAATAACAACAATAATGTTTTAGTATAAGTATGTCCCAGAAATTGCATCCTGCATTTTTATCTGCCAAATCGGGCCAGCCCAACCCATAGAGCTGGATTTGTCTGTAAAGACACAACCCAGCCACTCCAGTTAGGGAGGAGGATGCCAATCCGCCTCTCCCTCAAATACCCCAAACTCCCCAGGGGCGCCCTTCCTCTGTATTTCCTCCCTTTCCATCTACCCCTTCCCCCACGCCACCTTCTTTCCCCCTGGACTGGCCCCAGGTTCCACCTGCCCCCATGACGAGACCCTCCATTGGGTTCCCTTTCCAGCTCACTACATCTTCCCTCTTGCTGGCAGGAGAAACCTCATTCTCCCGCTTGGCGCTTCCTGGGTCCTCTCTGCCTCACACCTGGCACACAGACCTTTGAACTGGCAGTTTGGGCCCTCTGTCTCCATACCCAGCTGCTTTTGTGGGGTGGGGATGGTAGGAAAAAGAACACATTGTTTGCCATTTTAAATCCCTAGCCCACTGCAAATCTCCACACCAGCCCTCGAGGCCCCCATCACCTTCTTTGAGCCCTGTTACAACCTGCCCATTTCACAGAGGACACTGACCCTCAGACACGGGAAGGTCTTTGCCCCAGGTCCCACTGCTGGTGAGGGATGGGCGGTGGGGGTCTCTTTCCAAGGCCCCAGGGCTGCCCAGGCAGGCCACCACCTTCTCAAAGACTTGGGGTCCCTGTAGGCCTGGCAGGGAGGGGCCGAGCTACTGAGGCTCCAGCTGCTGGAACCCAGGACGTCTTTCAACACGGAAGCTGAAGCTGCAGCAGCCTGGCGAAGCCTCATCCCACCCTCAACTGGGGGGGCCTCATGTGACATTTCCTCTTCGGGGATCAGCCACTGCGGTGCTGGGGTGACAGAAAGGAAGGAAGAAAAGGCCCCATCTCTCCCACGAGAATTCAGAGAGATCTGACAGCTCAAAGTGGCCAGGCTTATGCACACGGGTCTCAAGAACAAGGGAAGCCTCTCTCCGAACCAGTGATGCCACTCACCAAGGTCCTGGGCAACTCATCTCAGGGCCTCAAGCCCCAATTTCCTCATCCAAAGAACTGGGTCAACAGTCACAGGGCTGAAGGAAGTATGAAAAATGGCCTTACAGCCAGGTGTGATGGCCCACATCTGTAATCCCAGCACTTTGGGAGACCAGAGCACAAGAACCATTTTAGGCCAGGAGTTCAAGGCCAGTCTGGGCAACATAGCAAGACACCCGTCTGTACAAAAGAAAAAAAAAAAAAAAGACGCTAAATAATAAAAATAAATGACTAACATTTATTAAGTGTATATTATATGCCAGACACTGCTCTAGGCACTTTGCATAGTACATCCAATTCTTGAATCCCAACTGGGCATGGTGACTCATGCTTATAATCCCAGCACTTTGGGAGGCCAGGGCGGGTGAGTCACTTTAAGCTAGGAGTTCGAGACCAGCTTGGCCAACACGGCAAAACTATGTCTCTACAAAAAATACAAAAATTAGCCGGGTGTGGTGGCGCACACTGTGGTCCCAGCTTCTCAAGAGGCTGAGGCAGGAGAATTGTTTGAAGCTGGGAGGTAGAGGTTGCAGTGAGCTGAGATCATGCCACGGCACTCTAGCCTGGGTGATAGGATGAACAAGACTCTGTCTGGAAAAAAAAAAAAAGTGTACGCAATCTTCCCAACAAGCCTATCAGGTGGGCACTATTATCATTTTCCACTTTATTGCTGAAGAAACTGAGGCAGAGGGATGAAGTCACTTGCTAAAGTTCACACCGCCACTGAGTCAGTATTCTAATTTTTTTTTTTTTTTTTTTTTTTTTTTGAGACAGAGTCTTGCTCTGTCACCCAGACTGGAGTGCAGTGGCGCGATCTCGGCTCACTGCAACCTCTGCCTCCCAGCTCAAGCAATTCTCATGCCTCAGCTTCCCAAGTAGCTGGGGTTACAGACACCCACCACCATGCCTGGCTAATTTTTGTATTTTTAGTAGAGATGGGGTTTCTCCATGTTGGCCAGGCTGGTCTCGAACTCCTGACCGCTAGTGATCGGCCCATCTCAGCCTCCCAAAGTGCTGGGATTACAGGCGTGAGCCACGGAGCTCAGCCCGATATTCTAACTGTGTTAACTACCACAGCTTATATGTAGAACACACAGCACAGAATTGCTCAATAAATTGGTGGTGCCAACTAAAATGTCCCCATGAGTAGACAGCAGTTAGCAGAATAGACCAGCAAATCCAGAAACAGGCCAAGGAAATTTAGCACAGATAAGGCACCTTTTCAGGTGAGTGGGGAAAATACGGATTATGCAACAAGTTGGCTGTGGGACAAAGTTTAGCCATCTGAAAAAAATAATAATAATGCAGATTCATAGTTCATACCTTACACCAGGATAAATTACATTCATGGTTTAAACGAGGCCACCAGGCACGGTGGCTCATGCCTGTAACAGCAGCACTTTGGGAGGCTGAGGCAGGAGGATCGCTTGAGTCCAGGAGTTTGAGACCAGGCTGGGCAACATATCAAGACCCCATGTCTACAAAAATAATTTTAAATTAGCTGAGCATAGTGTCACTGCAGTCCCAGCTACTAGGGAGGCTGAGGTGGGAGGATCACTTGAGCTGGGGAGGTCAAGGCTACAGTGAGCTATGAGCCACTGCACTCCAGCCTGGGTGATAGAACAAGATCCTGTCTCAAAAAAAAAAAAAAAAAGATTTTACCATTAGCAATAAAATAGCAACAATACTAAAATAAACCATGTTATATATATTTTTAAAATCTCAGAATGGGAAAGCCTAACACAAAACCAGTATGCCATAAAACAAAAGACTGATCAACTCGGTCGGATGCAGTGGCTCACGCCGGTGATCCCAGAACTTTGGGAGACCGAGACGGGAGGATCACCTGAAGTCAGGAGTTCGAGACCAGCCCAGTCAACATGGCGAAACCCCGTCTCTACTAAAAATACAAAAATTAGCTGGGTGTGGTAGTGGGTGCTTGTAGTCCCAGCTGCTCAGGAGGCTGAGGCAGGAGAATCGCTTGAACCCGGAAGGCAGAAGTTGTAGCATGCCGAGATCACACCACTGCTGCACTCCAGCCTGGGCAACAGAGCGAAACTCTGTCTCAAAAAAAAAAAAAAAAAAAAAATTGATAAATTCACCTCTGTAATAAGAAACTTCTCATGTCAAAAGCCCTGATGAGTATAAACGATATTAAATGCCAAGTGGCACAGGAAACTCCACTTTTTGAAGATCCATCAAGCTGCACGCTTCTGATTTCACACTGTGCAGAGCATGTTATACTTCAGAAACATGTTTTTTAAAAAGATCTGTGACAAACAGGAAAAATATAGCTGCTTCTCATGAAATAAATAGGAAAAAGACTACTAAAAAAATGTCAATGGACATGAACAGATAGATCACAGAAGAGTAAACAGAAACAATGCAAACATATGAAAAGATGCTCAGCTATTTTTCATAATAAAAGACATGCAAATTGAGACTACAATAAGACTCTAACCTTGGCCGGTGCGGTGGCTCACGCCTGTAATACCAGCACTTTGGGAGGCCAAGGCAGGCAGATCACCTGATGTCAGGAGTTCAAGACCAGTCTGGCCAACAGGACAAAACCCCATCTCTACTAAAAATACAAAAATTAGCCATGTGTGGTGGCACACACCTGTAATCTCAGCTACTTGGGAGACTGAGGCAGGAGAATTGCTTGAACCCGGGCAACGGAGGTTGCAGTGAGCCAAGATCGTGCCACTGCACTCCAACCTGGGCCACAGAGCAAGACTCCGTCTAAAACAAAAGAAAAAGACTCATCTTTACCTAACAGTTTGGCAAAAAGATTAAGGAGTTTGATAACACTCTGAGGTGGCAAGGGTGTGGGGAAACAGGCACTGTGGGCCACCTCTTGTGGGAGTGTCAACTGATCCCTTTCCCTGAAGGGGAATTTGGCAGTGTCTATCAAAATCACACATGCACATTCGCTTTGACCAAGTGACTCTTCTTCAAGGGATTCATTATACAGAAGTCCTCCCACGCAGGCTAAATGACTTATGCATAAGATTATTCATTGCAGCTTTTGGGGGGTAAACTATTAAAACAATCTAAATGTCCATCACGAGATAGCTATTTAAAGTCCATCCACACAACAGCATACCATGCAGCTATTAAAAAAGAATGCACTGGGCCGGGTGCGGTGGGTATGCCTGTAATCCCAGCACTTTGGGATGCTGAGGCGGGCGGATCGCAAGGTCAGGAGTTCGAGACCAGCCTGTCCAATATGGTGAAACCCCGTCTCTACTAAAAATTAGAGAAATTAGCTGGGCATGGTAGCACGTTCCTGTAGTCCCAGCTACTTGGGAGGCTGAGGCAAGAGAATCATTTGAACCCAAGAGGTGGAGGTTACAGTGAACCAAGATCACCGCCACTGCACTCCAGCCTGGGTGACAGAGCGAGACTCTTGTCTCAAAAAATAAAAAAAAGAATGCACTGGCGGGGTGTGATGTCTCACACCTGTAATCCCAGCACTTTGGAAGGCTGAGGCGGGAGGATGGCTTGAGCTCAGAAGTTCGAGACCAGCCTGAGAAACACGGCAAGACTCCTGCCTCTACAAAAAATACAAAAATTAGTGGGGCATGGTGGCAGGCGCCTGTAATCCCAGCTACTCAGGAGGCTAAGGTGGGAGGATCACCTGAGCCCACGGTGGAGGTTGCAGTGGGCCGAGATCGTGCCATTGCACTCCTGGGCAACAGAGTGAAATGGAGTTCGAGACCAGCCTGGCCAACATGGTAAAACCCCATCTCTACTAAAAATACAAAAATTAGCCGGGCATGGTGGCAGGTGCCTGTAATCCCAGAAGGCTGAGGCAGGAGAATCGTTTGAACCTGGGAGGCGGAGGTTGCAGTGAGCAGAGATTGTGCCAATGCACTCCAGTCTGGGTGACAGAGCGAGACTCTCTCTCAAAAACAAAACAAAACAACAACAAAAAAAAACAATGCACAAGGTTTTAAGTTTTAGGGTAATGATGTCAAACAATCTCCAAGACACGGCATTACACGAAAAAGCAAAATGCAAACAATGCATGGAATTATACCACTTATACTTATACAAAAACAAAGTAGTTGCAAATTTGCTTAAACGTGCATTTGCTTATAGACCTGTGGAAAATCTTTGGGTAACTGATAAGAATGACTGTGCCTTTGGATAGGAGCTTGGTGGTTAGGGATCAGGTGGGAGGGAGATTTTTCTGTGTAAAACCTTTAGTACCTTTGGAATGTTGAACCACAGACTATACCGTCTTTTTTTTTTTTTTTTTTTTTTAGGCTGGTCTCAAACTCCTGAACTGAAGGGATCCTCCTGCCTTAACCTACCGAGTAGCTGGGATTACAGAGCCTAGTAAAAAAATATATATATATGTGTGTGTGTGTGTGTGTGTGTGTGTGTGTGTGTGTATGTGGATGGGCACAGTGGCTCATGCCTGTAATCCCACCACTTTGAAAAGTGGAGCTGGGTGGATCACTTGAGGCCAGGAGTTTGAGATCAGCCTGGGTAACATAGCTAGATCCCACCTCTATTAAAAAAAATTTTTAAATCACCTTGTATCTCATAAATGTGAACAATTATGATTTGTCAATCAAAAATAATATTAATTAAAAATGTTTTAATTCTAACTGATATTGCACCTAATTTTTAAAAAAATAAATCAAAAAGGCAGGGCGCAGTGGATCACATCTGTAATCCCAGCACTTTGGGAGGCCGAGGAGGGTGGATCATCTGAGGTCAGGAGTTCTAGACCAGACTGGCCAAAATGGTAAAACCCCATCTCTACTAAAAGTACAAAAATTAGCTGGGCGTGGTGGCAGGCGCCTGTAATTCCAGATACTCAGGGGGCTGAGGCAGGAGAATCACTTGAACCCGGGAGGCAGAGGTTGCAGTGAGCCAAGATCGCACCATCACACTCCAGCCTGGGGGACAAGAACAAGATTTCGTCTCAAAAAATTAAAAATAAATAAATAAATAAATAAATAAATAAACAAATCGTAGGCTGGGTGAGGTGGCTCATGCCTGTAACCCCAGCACTTAGGGAGGCCAAGACTTGTGGATCATTTGAGGTCAGGAGTTTGAGACTAGCCTGGCTAACATGGTGAAACCCCGTCTCTGCTAAAAACACAAAAATTAGCCAGGCATGGTGGCAAGTGCCTGTAGTCCCAGGTACTCAGGAGGCTGAGGCAGGAGAATTGCTTGAATCCAGGAGGCAGAGGTTGCAGTGAGCTGAGATCGAACCACTGCACTCCAGCCTGGGCGACAGGGTGAGACCCTGTCTCAAGAAATAAAAATTAAGATTAAAAAAATCTTAAGAAGTAAGAAGACTACTTCCTGATTTCAATATGTGTTACAAAGCTACAGGAATCAAAACAATGTGATATTTGGCATAAAGACAGAGATAAAGACTAATGGAATAGAATAGGGAGCCCAGAAATACATCCGCACATTTTTTTTATTTTAATATTTTGTTTGTTTGTTTGTTTTTGTTTTGTACAAAATCTCACTCTGTTGCCCAGGCCGGTGCACAGTGTGATTGTAACTCACTGAAACCTCGAACTCCTGTGATCAAGCTATCCTCCCACCCCAGGCTGCCAAGTACCTGAGACTAGACGTGGGTGTCACCATTCTGGCAATTTTTTTTTTTTTTTTGGTAGAGACCTAGTTTCACTACAATGCCTAGGCTGGTCTCAAACTCCTGGCCTCAAAGGATCCTGTCACCTCTGCCTCCGAAAGTGCTAGGATTACAGACGTGAGGCACCGCACCTGGCCCACCCTCACATTTATGGTTAAATAATCTTTGGCAAGAGTACCAAGACCATTCAGTGGCGGAAATAGCCAAATCTTCAACAAATGGTGTTGGGAAAACTAGCTATTCACACACAAAATAATGCAGTTAGACCCTTATCATACACCATACACACACAAAAAAAAACTTTTTTTGAGACAGAATTTTGCTCTTCTTGCCCAGTCTAGAGCTCAATGGCACGATCTCGGCTCACTGCAACCTCCGCTTCCCAGGCTCAAGTGATTCTCCTGCCTCAGCCTCCCCAGTAGCTAGGATTATAGGCACGTGCCACCACGCCCGGCTAATTTTGTATTTTTAGTAGAGACAGAGTTTCTCCACGTTGGTCAGGCTGGTCTCCAACTCCCGACCTCAGGTGATCCACCCACCTCGGCCTCCCAAAGTGCTGGGATGACAGGTGTGAGCCACCACACCCAGCCATATGCAAAAATTAATTCAAAATGTAAAGACTTAAATATAAGACCTAAAACTATAAAATGCCTAGAAAAAAAAAATACAGAGAAAGCTTCATGTCACTGAACTTGACAATGATTTATTAGATATGACACCAACAAAGGCACAGGCAGCCAGGTGCGGTGGCTCTCGCCTGTATTCCCAGCACTTTGGGAGCCGAGGTGGGCAGATTACTTGAGGTGACGAGTTCAAGACCAGCCTGGCCAACATGGCAAAATCCTTTCTCTACTAAAAATACACCAGGCTGAGCATGGTGGCACATGCCTGTAATCCCAGATACTCAGGAGGCTGAGGCAGAGGAATCACTTGAACCCAGGAGGCAGAGGTTGCAGTGAGCCAAGATCGTGCCACTGCAATCCAGCCTGGGCGACAAGAGTGAAACTCTGTCTCAAAAAAAAAAAAAAAAGAAAGAAAGAAAAAAGAAAGAAAGAAAAGAGAGGCACAGGTAGCAACAAGAAGAAGAATAAGGTAAAATAGGACTACATCAAAATTAAAAACCTCTGTGCATCAGTCGGGCACAGTCGCCCACGCCTGTAATCCCAGCACTTTGGGAGGCTGAGGCAGGTGGATCACCTGAGGTCAGGAGTTCAAGACCAGCCTGGCCAACATAATGAAACCCTGTCTATACTAACAATACAAAAATTAGCTGAGCATGGTGGTAAAAGCCTGTAGTCCCAGCTACTTGGGAGGCTGGGGTAGGAGAGTTGCTTGAACCTGGGAGGCAGAGGTTGCAGTGAGCTGAGATTGCACCATTGCACTCCAGCCTAGGCAACAAGAGTGAAACTCCTTCTCAAAAACAAAACAAAACAAAAAACTTCTGTGCATCAAAAGACACAATTAGCACAGTGAAAAGCAACCTATGTAATGGGAGAAAATATTTGCAAATCATATATCTGATAAGGGGTTAATATCCTGAATATGTTTTTTAAAAACTCCTACAACTCAACAACAACAAAGCAACCCAATTTAAAAAATGGGCAGGCTGGGCATGGTGGCTCATGTCCATAATCCCACTTAGGGAGGCAGAGACAGAAGGATTGCTTGAGCCCAGGAGTTTGAGGCCAGCCTGGGCAGTATAGCAAGACCCTAGTCTCTAAAAAAAATAATAAAAATAAATTTTTAATGTGCAAAATACTTGAATAGACATTTCTCCAAAGATGATATGCAAATGACCAACAAATGTATGAAAAGATGCTCAACACCACAAATCCTTAGGAAAATGCAACTCAAACCCACAAGATACCACTTTATACCCATTAGAATGGTTATGATCAAAAAACAGGGCTGGGTGCAGTGGCTCACGCCTGTAATCTCAGCACTTTGGGAGGCCAAAGCAGGATCACCTGAAGTCGGGAGTTCGAGACCAGCCTGGACAACATGGTGAAACCCCATCTCTACTAAAAATACCAAAAAAAAAAAAAATTAGCTGGGTATGATGGCACGTGCCTATAATCTCAGCTACTTGGGAAACTGAGGCAAGAGAACTGTTTGAACCCGGGAGGCGGAGGTTGCAGTGAGCTGAGATCACACCTTTGCACTCCAGCCTGAACAACAGAGCAAGACTCCATAAAAATAAATAAATAAATAAATAAAACAGAAAATAACAAGCGTTGGGAAGGACATAGAGAAACTGGAACTGTTTTGCTCTGTTGGTGGGAATGCAAAATGGTGCAACCTCTATGAAAAATAAGATGGCAGTTCCCCAAAATATTAAAAATAGAACTACCATATGATCCAGCAATCCCACTTCTGGGTATATATTTAAAAGAATTAAAAGCTAGATTTCTTTTTCTTTTTTTTTTTTTTTTTTTTTTTTTTACAAAGTCTTGCTCTGTTACCCAGGCTGGCAGGCTGGAGTACAATGACTCAGTCTTCCTCCTCCCAGGTTCAAGCGATTCTCCTGCCTCAGCCTCCCAAGTAGCTGGGATTACAGGTGCACACCACCACACTCAGCAAATTTTTATATTTTTAGTAGAGATGAGTTTTCACCATGTTGGCCAGGCTGGTCTTCAACTCCTGACCTCAGGTGATCCACCCGCCTTGGCCTCCCAAAGTGCTGGCATTACTCGTGTGAGTCACTGCGCCTGGCCTAAAAGCTAGATCTTGAAGACATAGCTGCACTCCCATGCTCATGGCAGCATTGCTCACAGTAGCCAGGGTGGAAGCAACCCAACTGGCCATTGAAGGATGAGAGGATAAACAAAATATGGTATATCCATATGTCTTAGTCTGTCTTGTACCACTATAACAGAACTCCACAGACTGGGGAATTAATAAGAAAGAGAATTTTATTATTATATATTTTTTAGATGGAGTCTCACTCTCTCACCCAGGCTGGAAGGCAGTGGTGCGATCTCGGCTCACTGCAACCTCCACCTCCTGGGTTCAAGCAATTCTCCCGCCTCAGCCTTCTAAGTAGCTGAGATTACAGGTGCCCACTGTGTTTTCAGTAGAGACAGCATTTCACCATGTTGTCCAGGCTGGTCTCGAACTCCTGACCTCAAGTGATCTGCCCGCCTCAGCCTCCCAAAGTGCTGGGATTACAGGCATGAGCCACTGTCCCTGGCCAGAAAAAGAAACTGTTAAAAATACACTTCTGGAGCCTGGGAAGTCCAAGCTTGAGGGCCTGCATCTGGCAAGGGTCTTCTTGCTGTGTCAGCCCACCGTGGAAGGCGGAAGGGCAAGAAAGCATTTGCAGGAGACAGCAAGAGAGAGCTGAACTTGCTTTTATAACAACCTGCTCCAGCAATAACGACATTAATCCATGCATGAGGGCAGAGTCCTCAGGGCCTAATCACCTTAACAGTCCAACTGAGGCAGGAGAATAGCAGGGAGAATTGGAGGTTGGATAGAGGGCGGAATGAATAGGAGCAGAAGCAGGATAAAGAAGTGGGTGAGCAAGAAGCAGAAGTTGAGCCAAAACAAAAGTGAGATCAAGAAGTAAGGAGCCCTTGGTTGGCAAGATCCAGACCGAACTAGTCCCCTCAGGGATGGGTATTTGCATAAGAAAGAAAAGGTATCCTTAAAAGGACCCCATATGGGCCGGGAGCGATGGCTCACGCCTGTAATCCCAGCACTTTGGGAGGCCAAAGTGGGCAGATCACGAGGTCAGGAGTTCAAGACCAGCCTGGCCAACATGGTGAAACCCCATCTCTACTAAAAATACAAAAATTAGTTGGGCGTGGTGGCGCACGTCTGTAATCCTAGCTACTCAAGAGGCTGAGGCAAGAGAATTGCTTGAACTCGGGAGGTGGAGGTTACAGGGAGCTGAAATTGCGCCACTGCACTCCAGCCTGGGTGACAGAGGGAGACTCCATTTCAGAAAAAAAAAAAACGGATCCCATATGATAATCGAGTCATTAAAGCTCATGCAAATGGACTGCATATCATGGATGTACTTAAAATTATGGGATGGAGGCAACATACAAGCTCACAAAGGTCGAGAAATCAAACAACTCCACCTATCAATCAAAAGGCAAAAGGCATCTACCGGTTAAAGATTAGGCAACTCAGGAAAGAAAACATATCGAAAGACTCAAAATACACCAAACTGGTGCTGATCTCATTTTGCACAGGTCAGTCTGCTCTACCCTCTCTGACAGTGTATTACTGTGCTTAGTAAACTTTGGCTTCTTTCTCCTTGTGTCTCCTCCAATTCTTTGTTCACAGCACGAAGAACCTGGGACTTTGGTAACATGATCTTTTTTCTTTCTTTCTTTCTTTCTTTTTTTTTTTCTGAGACAGGGTCCTGCTCTGTGGAGGACCTGTGGCTGGAGGGCAGTGGCTCAATGTCAAGTCACTGCAGTCTTGACCTCCTGTGCTCAAGCCATCCTCCCACCTCAGCCTCCCAAGTAACTGGGACCACAGGCATGTGCCACCACACCTGACTAATTTTTTAATTTTTTTGTAGAGACAGGATCTCCCTATGCTACTCAGGCTGGTCTCGAACTTCTGGGCCCAAGCCATCCTCCTGTCTTGGCCTCCCAAAGTGTTGGGATTACAGGCGTGAGCCACTACACCCAGCTGTTCCACCTCTTAATACTATCATGATGGCAATTAAACATGAGTTTTGGAGAGGACTTTTAAATTGTAGCATCATGCAATGGAATATTATTCAACTTTCAAAAGGAAGGAAATCCTATCGCACACTACAGCATGGATGAACCTGGAGGACATTATGCTAATGAAATAAACCAGTCACACACACATGCAAAAACAAGAAACAGAAAGTAGACTGGCAGTTGCCAGGAGTTGTTGTTTAATGGGTAGGGAGTTTTAGTTTTGCAAAGATGAAAAAAAGTTTTGCAAGATGAAAAAGTTCTAGAGATCTGTTGCACAACCATGTGAATACACTTAACACCACTGAACTGTACACTTACAAATGGTTAAGATGGTAAATGTTATCTTATGTGGTGGGGTTTTTTAACCATAGCATCTAAAAAAATTAAACACGTTGGTGAGCAGTCAGTTTGCAGTCT
The DNA here is from genome assembly GCF_047675955.1 of Chlorocebus sabaeus. Taxonomy (NCBI): domain Eukaryota; kingdom Metazoa; phylum Chordata; class Mammalia; order Primates; family Cercopithecidae; genus Chlorocebus; species Chlorocebus sabaeus. Next base: position 26,290,602 of record NC_132908.1, read on the forward strand.
CTCCTTTAGACAGTGCTTTCTCTAAGGCTGGGAATGTACCACGTGTTATGACTGGAATGAACTTGTTGTTAAGGGCCTCACGTGTTTGTCTTAAGCTCTTTTTTAATTCATTCACTCAACATGATTGTCAAACAGCTACTGTGTACCAAGCTCTATGCTGGGCCCTGGACTGACAGAGATGAACAGGCAGCTCACAGTACCAAGGAGGACAGACAAAAACACCAAATGCATAAAGAGATCAGCATTATAGCTGGGCGCTGTGGCTCAAGCCTGTAATCCCAGCACTTTGGGAGGCCAAGGCTGGTGGATCACGTGAGGTCAGGAGTTCAAGACCAGCCTGGCCAACATGGTGAAACCCCATCTCTACTAAAAATACAAAAATTAGCCAGGCGTGGTGGCACATGCCTGTAGTCCCAGCTACTTGGGAGGCTAGGGCGGAAGGATTGATTGCTTGAACCCAGGAGGTGGAGGTTGCAGTGAGCCAGGATCAAGCCATTGCACTCCAGCCTGGGCAACAGGACCAGGCAGACTCCACCTCAAAAAACAAACAAAAAAAAGAGATCAGCATTAGGAAGCCAATTCAACAGAGTAATGGGATGCAGGGGAACTGAGATGGGGACACACACAGTTACATGGGGTGGAGGGTGAGGGCTCCTCCTAGGAGGGGAAACTTCAGCCAGATCCATATGATGGAAGGAGGAGGCCACATGAGGCCATGGGAACAGAGCTCCAGGCAGAGGGAACAGCAAGTGCAAAAACCCAGAAGAAGAAAAGAGCCTGGTGGTTTTGGGGTGTCAAGGAAGCAAAAAAGCCCACATGACTGACTCAGCAAGTGGGGGAGGTGGGTGGTTGGAATACTGCCAGCAGCCCCAATATACGTGGAATGGGAAAAAGGCCACCTTTACCAGCATAAACTTGTTTTGCAAATTCAAATGGATCATTATTTTTTATGAAAAAAATAATAAATTATGGCCAGGCGTGGTGGCTCACACCTGTAATCCAGCACTTTGGGAGGCCAAGGCAGGAGGATCACTTGAGCCCAAGAGGTTGAGGTTGCCAGCCATCATCACACCACTGCACTCCAGCCTGGGCAACAGAGCAAGAACCCATCTCTTAAAAAAATCAATCAATCAATCAATAATAACAACAAACTGATTTGTCCTAGAGAAAGGCTAGGTCAACAGAAACCCCTCAAAGCCTCATATTTGCCTCGATACATTCAGTCTGCTGAATCCCTGAATCAGTTTCTTGGAGTGGTTTACAAGCCATGGATTTGATCTGACTCCCTTCACTGCAGAGCAGGTGGGAGGAGCTCCAAGCAAGGCTGGTGGAGCAGGAGTCAGGCCCAGAGGCGGGGTGAGGAGGCCTGGGAGAAGAAGACTTCCATCACCACAGTCCTAAATTATGTCGGAGAAGCCCCAGTTGTGGATTCTGGAGGGACCTGTCCCCACTTCATTTATGGGCAGAACTCTCTCCCCAACCTCCAGGCAGCATGGACCTGGATGTGGAGCCTTGACTAGGCCAATCACAGTTGCTGGTGAACAGAGAGGGAGGGACAGTTAGGGCCAAGCCAGTGGCCCAACACAGGGCTGGGATGTCTGGGCAGGGCAACAGTAGTCCCTGCTATGCACAACTGTCCCCCACATCCCATTGGTTTTCCAGGATGGCTTCCCCTCTCCAGTGATCCCCTGCACCTGGCTGGCCCTCCCATTAATCTCCAGCATTTAACAGCTCCGGTTGGTTTCTGTTGCTCTGAAGGATGCAGAGGGTGTCTCAGGCTCTGGTGCCTTGCAGAGCTTGCCACAGCTGCTGGGATCCCAGCCCTGCCACCCAGTGGCCTTGTGGTCTCGGACAGGTGATCGACGGCGCTGCCAGCCTGTGATTAAGAGATGGTAGAGCCAGAGAAGGGCTGTCAGCCACCAGCGGGCTTTGGGTTTCCTAAAATTTCATTCTTCTGAACCTACATTCACCATTTGTGACTTTTATTATATCCATAACTGTCTGTTCCCACTTTCTTATTAGTTTTCTACTTTTTTTTTTTTTTTTTTTTTTTGAGACGGAGTCTCGCTCTATCACCCAGGCTGGAGTGCAGTGGTGAGATCTTGCCTCACTGCAACCTCTGCCTCCTGGGTTCAAGCGATTCTCCCGCCTCAGCCTCCCGAGTATCTGGGACTACTGGTGCCCGCCACCACACCCAGTTAATTTTTGTATTTTTAGTAGAGACAGGGTTTCCCCATGTTGGACAGGCTTGTCTCAAACTCCCGACATCAAGTGATCCGCCCGCCTCAGCCTCCCAAAGTGCTGGGATTACAGATGTGAGCCACCACGCCTGGCCCCAGAATTTTTTTATATTTAAGATTTTAGAGTCAGCATCTGTCTCTGTTGCCCAGGCTGGAGTGCAGTGGAGTAAACATAGCTTACTGCAGCCTCGAACTCCTGGTCTCAAGAAATCCTCCTGCCTCAACTTTCCAAGTAGCTTGGACTACAGGCCGGAGTCACTACACCCAGCTAATTTTTAAAATGTTTATTTTATTATGATTTTTTTTTTTTTAGAGGAATCTTGCTCTGTTGCCCAGGCTGGAGTACAGCGGCGCGATCTCAGCTCACTGCAACTTCCACCTCCCAGGTTCAAGCAATTCTCCTGCCTCAGCCTCCCCAGTAGTTGGGATTGCAGGTGTGCGCCATCACACCTGGCTAATTTTTGTATTTTTTAGTAGAGATGGGGTTTCACCACGTTGGCCAGGCTGGTCTCAAACTCCTGGTCTCAAGAGATCCGCCTGCCTCAGCCTCCCAAAGTGCTGGAATTATAGGCATGAGCCACCACATCCAGCCTATTGTGATTTTCGTCTTAATTTTTTTTTTTTTTTTTTTTTTTTTGTAGAGACAGAGTCTCACTCTGTTGCCCAGGATGGTCTAGAACTCCAAGCCTCAAGCAGTCTTCCTGCCTCAGCCTCTGAGAGTGCTGGGATTACAGGACTGAGCCACTGCCTGTAATCCTGGCATCTCCCCAGGATTTAAGGTGAATTACCTCTGCCTCTGTTTAAAATGGGCATGCATACAGCCAGCTCAGACTTTGACAATGACCAACCTAATATGATCAGAGTTCTGTCATTTTGAGGGTTCCTAGCTGCATGACCTTGGGCAGGTCACTCAAGGCACCTTTCTGTGCCTCAGTCTCCCTATCTGTAAAGTAGAGTAAGTACGAACTCATAGGGTTGTTGTGAAGATTAAAGACTGTCTCAGAGCAAGTGTCTGTTAACTAAATAAGTCCACCATAGCACCACTGAGGTGCAGGGAAGGGAAGGGATGGGCTCGAGAGTCCTTGGAAGACCGCTGATGCCAGGCCAGAGCCTCCCCTCCTCTCAGCCCCTTGCCAGCCCCTGCTGGCCTCACCTTCAGACGCCTGCTGGAGGGTGCTCTCCCTCCACCCCTTGTTAGCCCAAGCCCCACCTCTGCCCTGGCTGCTGGATTTGCCCCTCACCCCAAGCCCGTGAGGGAGGCGGGTTCACATCTGAGGCCCACAGAGGGAACAGAACCTCCCCCACGCCACTGCCTTTGTGTGTCCCAGGGCCAGGAGGAGGGCGCGGTGGATTCTGGGCTCCCACCTCCACCCCCAGCCCCCACACACCCGCATTATCTCTCAGCAGCAGCCACTGAGCCTCCCAATATCTCTCTGATCCCCCAAATTTCCGGTTCCCCAAAGACAACTCAGGATGTGGGGAGGGAGGGGCAGGGAGAGGAGGAGGGAGACAGAGAAGAGAGAGATCGCAGCAAGAGACAGTGAGCCACACAGAGACCAGAGAGAGAATCTCCAAGACAGAGATGCCAAAACTAAGGCAGAGACGCAGAGACAGATGAGAGAGACAGAGCAGTTCCCAAAGAGTGAGAAAAAGAGAGACAGACAGACAGACAGAGGAAGAGAGCTGGAGAGGCACGAACAGACTAGAGACAGAGTCAGAGCCAAAGGGGCGCGGAGACCCCGAGACACACAGAGACAAAGACACAGGGAGACAGGGGCAGAGGCAGCGAGACTGAGCGCCAGGCAGACACAAAAGCGGCAATGGAATAGGGAGAGGGGAGGCTTGGGGTGTGAGACGCTGGGGGCACCCGGAAACAGAAAGTAGGTTAGTGAGCTGGAGAGCCAGACAGGTGACAGGAGACATGCACAGGGGCCTCCCAGGTACACAAGGGGGAGGGAGGCAGGGACAGAGACCCCCAGCGTGTAGGTAGGAGGCCAGAGACCCCGTCCCTGTCTTTCCGTCTTTCTTTTTTCTTTTTTTTTTTTTTTGAGATGGAGTCTCGCTCTGTCGCCCAGGCTGGAGTGCAATGGCGCGATCTGGGCTCACTGCAACCTCCATCTCCCGAATTCAAGTGATTCTCTTGCTTCAGCCTCCCAAGTAGCTGGGATTACTGGTGCTGGCCACCACACCCAGCTAATTTTTGTATTTTTAGTAGAGACGGGGTTTCACCATGTTGGCCAGGCTGGTCTCAAATTCTTGACCTCAGGTGTTCTGCCCGCCTCGGCCTCCCAAAGTGCTGGGATTACAGGCATGAGCCACCCACGCCCGGCCTCCCTCCCTGTCTTTCTCAGGGATCCAAGGACCCTCCCAGCCCTCTCAGGGCCACACATTCTCCAAGCGTCCATCCATGAGGCTTATAAAGCCCTTGGCATAGGCCCAGCCCTGGAGCCCCCCCACAGCCCCAGAGCCAGCAGCCCCAGGGAGAATCCCAGCACGGGGGTGTGCTCGGAAGGGCTGCCACTGCTCACCACGCTCCTTGTTTATGAATGGGTGATAAGGAGAAGAACTCCCACAAGGGTCACAGTAAGAACCAAGTGTCTCTACAGCAGTGGCACCTTGCCCAGCAGATGGTAGGTGCCTGGAGATGGGGCCTTGTTGATGAAGGCTGGTGCTCCCACAGCATCCTGTCTAGATGAGTCAGGATGCTTTCATCTGCAAACGACAGAAACCCAGATGAAGCTGAGCCAAGCCAAAGAAAAGAAGCGTGCTCATTAACTCCTGCAGCTGAACAGTTCATGGGCGGATCCCGCTTCAGGAACAAGTGGATCCAGGACCTCTGTATTAGGGTTCACTAGAGAGACAGGACTAATAGGACAGATAAATATTTGAAGGGGAGTTTATTAGGAGAATTGACTCACACGATAACAAGTGAGGTCCCACAATAGGCCGTCTGCAAGCTGAGGAGCCGGGAAGCCAGTCCAAGTTCCAAAACTTCAAAATTAGGGAAGCTGACAGTGCAGACTTTAGTCTGTGGCTGAAGGCCCAAAAGCCCCTGGCAAACTACTGGTGTAAGTCCAAGAGTCCAAAAGCTGAAGAACTTGGAGTTCAATGTTTGGGGGCAGGAAGCACAGGGGAAAGACGAAGGCCAGAAGACTCAGTGAGTCTGCTCTTTCCAACTTCTTCTGCCTGCTTTTTTTGTTGTTGTTGTTTTCTTTTTGTTTTTTTGAGACAGAGTCTCACTCTGTCACCCAGGCTGGAGTGCAATGATGCCATCTCGGCTCACTGCAACCTCCACCTCTCAGGTTCAAGCGATTCTCCTGCCTCAGCCTCCCGAGTAGCTGGGATTTCAGGCACCCACCACCACACCCGCTGATTTTTGTGTTTTTAGTAGAGACCAGGTTTCACCATGTTGACCAGGCTGGTCTCAAACTCCTGAACTCAGGTGGATCCCACCCGCCTCAGCCTCCCAAAGTGCTGGGATTGCAGGTATGAGCCCAGCCCTGCCTGCTTTATCCTAGCCACACTGGCAGCTGATTAGATGGTGCCTACCCAGATTGAGGGTGGATCCGCCTCTTTCAGTCCACTGACTCAAATATTAATCTCCTTTGGCAGCACCCTCACAGACACATCCAGGATCAATACTTTGCATCCTTCAATCCAATCAAGTTGACACTCAATATTAACTAGCACAAGTCCACCCCTTGTCAATTTGAACCCATATACATCTCCCGAAATCATACGTAATTTTCAAATAAAGACAATAATGGGCCGGGCATGGTGGCTCAGGCCTGTAATCCCAGGACTTTGAGAGGCCGAGGCAGGTAGATCACCTGAAGTCAGGAGTTCTAGGCCAGCCTGGCCAACACAGCGAAATCCCGTCTCTACTAAAAATACAAAAATTTCCTGGGCGTGGTGGCGTGTGCCTGTAATCCTAGCTACTTGGGAGGTTGAGGCAGGAGAATGGCTTGAACCCAGGAGGCAGAGGTTGCAATGAGCCGAGATCATACCACTGCACTCCAGCCTGGGGGATAGGGCGAGATTCTGTCTCCAAAAAAAAAAAAAAAAAAAAAAAAGTTCATAATTACATCTAACATAATACAGCTATCCTTCATACAACCGGAAGTACACCAATCCTTAGCCTAAATGCTATTACATAAAGTTAGCAGCACATAAATGCTGATATGCGGTCAATAAACCTTATGTCACATGATAAAGGAAATAAAATGAAGATATTTTCTTAGTGTATAGATGCACAAACATGTTCTTAACAAAATAACGAGGAAATACTCATGACAATTACAGTCTTCGTTTCTGTAACTGGTCATGTGGTCGTAGCTGGTATTAATGACTACCTTCTTCTACTACCCATTCTGTATTCCCTTTGCCTTTTACAAGCACCTCAGCAAGTTGTGGTTTTTTACCTGGTGGAGTGACCCAAACTTTCATTCCTGAAGGGTCTGGGCCATTTGTAGTCCTGCCTGGATTGGGCTATTGTAGTTTCCCATTGAATTTAATCACAGATCATGGTACTACTAAGAGATGCCCTACAGATCTCCTGTATTCCACACATACTCTTCCTTACCGCTATTGTGGAGTGGTAGACTGATTTCATCTTGATAGTTCAGTCAGTCACCCCAGCCAACACTGTAACTCCCTTCTTCTTAGCCTGTTGACTCAAAGGTAGGAGGAGCCCGAAGTGTCCAGGTGGCAATCTTAACTTTCAGTTTAATGGAATCGTTGTGTCTCCTGGTGGCAGTGTTCCTCCCTCTGGAACTAAGACCTTTAGGTCAGCGGAACATAATGTAGTGAGAACAGGAAGCAAAAATGTTGCTCAAGGATCACTAGGGTTGATGGTGAGTGGTGCCACTTCCACTTCCACTCCTTGATTCGTGGACCGGTGAATCCTGGTGATGGGAGAAACAGTACCATATATTGGATGCTGATTCAGAGAATACACGGCCTTCTGGAGAACTTTACCCCAACCCTGCAAAGTACTGTCAACTAGTTGGCATTGTAATTGAGACTTCAAAGGCCATTCCACCGTTCTATCAATCCAGCTGCTTTAGGATAACAGGGAACATGGTAAGACCAGTGAATTCTATGAGCAGGAGCCCACTGCTGCACTTCTTTAGCTGTAAAGTGAGTGCCTTGGTCTGAGGCAATGCTATGTGAAATACCATGATGGTGGATGATGCATTCCATGAGTCCACAAATCGTAGTCGTAGCAGAAGCATCACATGCAGGATAGGCAAACCAATATCCAGAGTAAGTGTCTCTTCCAGTGAGGACAAACCTCTGCCCTTTCCATGATGGAAGAAGCCCAATATAATCAACCTGCCACCAAGTAGCTGACTGGTCACCCCGAGGAATGGTGCCATATCGAGGGCTCAGTGTTGGTCTCTGCTGCTGGCAAATTGGGCATTGGGCAGTGGCCGTAGCCAGCTCAGTCTTGGGGAGTGGAAGTCCGTGTTGCTGAGCCCACGCATAACCTCCATCCCTGCCACCATGGCCATTTAGTTTATGCACCCCTTGGACGATGACGGGGTGGCTGGGGAAAGAGGCTAAGTGGTGTCTGCAGAACAAGTCATCCTATTCACCTGATTATTAAAATCCTCCTCTGCTGAGGTCACCCATTGGTGAGCACTCACATGGGATACAAATATCTTCATGGTCTTCGACCCCTCAGAGAGGTCCATCCACATACCTCTTCCCTAAATTTCTTTATCACCAACTTTCTTATCATGCTTCTTCCAAGACCCTGACCATCCAGTCAAACCACTGGCTACAGTCCGTGAATCAGTACATAATCGCACATCTGGCCATTTCTCCTTCCATGCAAAGTGCACAGCCATGTACACTGCTCATGTACACTGGGAAGATTTCTCTTCACCGCTGTCCTCCAGGGATGTCCTGGAAAGGGGCTGTAGTGCTGCAGCTGTCCACTGTCTGGTGGTGCCCGCATATCATGCAGAACCATCCGTGAACCAGGCCCTAGTCTTCTCTTTCTTTGTTAACTGATCATAGGGAACTCCCCATGAGGCCATCAGTGCAGGCTGGGGAAGGGAAGGCAGGGTGGCAGAAGTGCAGACCATGGGCATTTGAGCCACTTCCTCATGGAACTTACTTGTGCCTTCAGGACCTGCTCAAGCCCAATCACGTATGTACCACTCCATTTGATGATGGAATGCTGCTGTGTATGACCCACTTTATGGCTAGACGGGTCAGAAAACACCCAGTTCACGACAGGCAGTTCAGGCTGCATGGTGAATGGACGACCCATAATCAAACATTCAGTTTCCACCAGAGCTCTGTGACAGGCCAAGAGCTGTCTCTCAAAAGGAGACTAGTTATCTGCAGAAGACGGCAGGGCCTTGCTCCAGAATCCTAGAGGCCTCTGCTGTGATTCACCTATGCAGGCCTGCCAAAGGCTCCAGACAGCATCCCTATCTGCCACTGACACCTCAAGCACCATTGGATCTGCTGGGTCATATGGCCCAAGTGGCAGAGCAGCTGGCAGAGCAGCCTGGACCTGTTGCAGAGCCTTCTCCTGTTCTGGACCCCACTCAAAACTGGCAGCCTTTCAGGTCACTTGATAAATGGGCCAGAGTAACACACCCAAATGAGAAATGTGTCTCCTCCCAAATCCGAATAGGCCAACTAGGCATTAAGCCTCTTTCTTGATTGTAGGAGCGGCCAAATGCAGCCACTTATCCTTCACCTTAGAAGGACTATCTCGACAGGCCCCACCCCCCTAGACATTTTACTGAGGTTGAAGGTCGTGAATTTTAATCAGATTTATTTCCCATCCCCTGGCACACAAATTCTCACCAATACGTTCAGTGTGTTTGTTACTCCTTGCTCACTGGATCCAGTCAGCATAATGTCATCAGTATAATGGAGCAGTGTGATATCCTGTGGAGGGGAAAAGCGATTAAGGTCTCTCCGAATAAGATTATGACACAAAGCCAGAGAGTTGATAACCCCTAATGAGGGACAGTAAAGATATATTGCTGGGCCGGGCGCGGTGGCTCACGCCTGTAATCCCAGCACTTTGGGAGGCCGAGGCGGGCGGATCACGAGGTCAGGAGATCGAGACCATCCTGGCTAACACGGTGAAACCCCATCTCTACTAAAAAAAATACAAAAAATTAGCCGGGCGTGGCGGCGGGCGCCTATAGTCCCAGCTAATCGGGAGGCTGAGGCAGGAGAATGGCGTGAACCCAGAAGGCGGAGCTTGCAGTGAGCTGAGATCTGGCCAATGCACTCCACCCTGGGCGACAGAGCAAGACTCCGTCTCAAAAAAACAAAAAAAGATATATTGCTGGCCTTGCCAGCTGAAGGCAAATTGCTTCTGGTGGGCCATATGGACAGGAATGGAGAAAAAGGCATTTGCCAAGTCAGTGGCTGCATACAAGGTACCAGGAGATGTGTTAATTTGCTCAAGCAACAAAACCACATCTGGTCCAGCAGCTGCAACTGGAGTGACTGCTTGCTTAACCTTACAACGATCCACGGTCATTCCCCAAGATCTATCTGTCTTCTGCACAGGCCAAATAGGAGAGTTGAACGGAAATGTGGTGGGAATCAACACCCATGTGTCTTTCAAGTCCTTGATGGTGGCACTAATCTCTGCAGTCCCTCCAGAGATGTGATATTGTTTTTTACTTACTATTTTTCTAGGTAGAGGCAGCTCTAATGGCTTCCCTTTGGCCTTTCTCACCATAATAGTACTTACCTTACCAGTCAGGGAGCCAGTGTGGTGATTCTGCCAGCTGCTAAGTATGGCAAGTATGCTAAGTATAATATCTGTGTAAATGATGCATTCTGGCACTGGGGAAATGACCACAGGGTGAGTCCAGGGATCCCTGGATCCACTGTAAGTCAGACCTGAGCTAAAACTCCATTGATTACCTGACCTCCATTAGCCCCTACTTTACCTGCAAACCCACAATGATGTTTTGGGTCCCCTGGAATCAATGTCAGCTCAGAGTCAGTGTCCTGTACTCTCTGAATCAGCTACCCTGGTAAGAGCCCGGAGGTCTCCCTACAGAAGGATGGGAGAAAGATTAACAGCATAAATTGTTGGTAGTCTAGTGGAGTCCTTCCTCAAGCGGACACGGCCTCCCTTCATTCAAGGGGTTCTGGGTCTGTAAACTGGCTCAAGTCTGGAAATTGACCGAGGGGCCATGATTCTCTCTCTCTCTCTCTTTTTTTTTTTTTTTTTTTTTTTTTTGGAGACCGAGTCTCACTCTATATTCCAGGTTGGAGTGCAGTGGTGCAATATCGGCTCATTGCAACCTCCGCCTCCCAGGTTCAACTGATTCTCATGCCTCAGCCTCCCAAGTAGCTGGGATTACAGGTACCCACCTGTAGTAGAGATGGTGAAACCCCATCTCTACTAAAAATACAAAAAAATTAGCTGGGTGTGGTGGAGCACACCTGTAGTCCCAGCTACTCGCTTGAACCCGGGAGGCAGACGTTGCAGTGAGCTGAGATCATGCCACTGCACTCCAGCCTGGGCAACAGAGAGACTCTGTCTCAAAAAAAAAGAAAAAATTAACCTCTCTGAGCCTGTTTCATTTTCCACATAACGGGGCTCCTTATACCTTACAGACAAGGGTGTTGTGAGACTCAGTGAAACAGTGTGAGGCTGGGCACGGTGGCTCATGCCTATGATCCCAGCACTTTGGGAAGCCAAGATAGGAGGCTCGATTGAGGCCAGGAGTTTGAGACCAGCCTGGGCAACACAAAGAGACCCCGTCTCTACAAAAATTAAAATTAAAATTAGCTGGGCATTGTGGCACACACCTGCAGCCCAGCTGCTTGGGAAGCTAGGGTGGGAGGATGGCTTGAGCCCAGGAGTTCAAGGCTGCAGTGAGCTATGATCATGCCACTGCACTCCAGCCTGGGTGACAGAGCAAGACTATATATATATGTGTGTGTGTGTGTGTGTGTGTGTGTATGTGTGTGTGTGTGTATATATATATATATATTTTTTAGACAGAGCTCTGATCTGTCACCCAGGCTGGAATGGAGAGGCATGATCTCGGCTCACTGCAACCTCCACCTCCTGAGTTCGGGGATTCTCTTGCCTCAGCCTCCTGAGTAGCTGGAATTACAGGCATCTGCCACCATGCCTAGACAGTTTTCTTATTTTTAGTAGAGATGGGGTCTTACCATGTTGGCCAGGCTGGTCTCGAACTACTGACCTCAGCTGATCTGCCCGCCTTGGCCTCTCAAAGTGCTGGGATTACAGGCGTGAGCCACCACCCCCAGACTGAATTTTTTTTTTTTCTTTTTTATTTTTCTTTCTCTTTCTTTTTTTTGAGACAGAGTATCACCCTTGTCGCCCAGTCTGGAGTGCAATGGCACAATCACTGCAACCTCTGCCTCCCGGGTTCAAGCGATTATCCTGCCTCAGCCTCCCGAGTAGCTGGGATTACAGGCGCCCGCCACCAAACACAGCTAATTTTTAAATTTTTAGTACAGACGGGCTTTCACCATTTGGCCAGGCTGGTCTCAAACTCCTGACCTCAGGTGATACACCTGCCTTAGCCTCCCAAGTGCTGAGATGACAGGCATGAGCCACCGCACCCAGCCTGAATATTTTTTTTTAAATTAGAATCCCTGGGCCCCCAGGGATTACATCAGCAGCCCAAGATGCCCTGATAGTGGTTGGAATGTGACGGAAATAAGAGTATCTATGGTTATCATTTAGGAATATTTTTCTACAAGTGACAGAAAATCTGGCTGAAGTTGGCCTGGGCACAGAGAGGGGCCTTCAATTGCATCATCAAAGAGAAATGGTTCCCAGTGGGCCAGGTGCGGTGGCTCTCACCTGTAATCCCAGCACTTTGGGAGGCCGAGGCGGGCGGATCACGAGCTCAAGAGTTCGAGACCAGCCTGGCCAATATGGTGAAACCCCATCTCTACTAAAAAAAAAAAAATTACAAAAATTAGCCAGGCGTGGTGGCACACCCTTGTAGTCCCAGCTACTGGGGAGGCTGAGGGAGGAGAATCGCTTGCCAGGAGGCAGAGGTTGCCATGAGCCAAGATCACGCCACTGACTCCAGCCTGGGCAACAAGAGTGAAACTCCATCTCAAAATAATAAAAAATAAAAAATAACTTAAAAAAAAAGATTCTGAAGTCAGATAAATTTGGGAAATACCAGATTAGGCAAAAAGAAATAAAGACACACATCACGGGATTCCTCAACACTGTTGACTCTGAGGGGGGCTATTATGCTCAGGTGCAGTGGCTCACACCTGTAATCCCAGCACTTTGGGAGGCTGAGGCAGGAAGATTGCTTGAGCCCTGGCATTAAAGACCAGCCTGGGCAACATAGCGAGACCTCGTCTGTATAAAAAATTTAAAAATACATAAATAAAGAATGCTGCTTTTCTCAAATTCTTCTGACCCTGAAGCGTTTCTTGAGAAGTTCCTCACGGGACTCATGGGCCACACAATGCATTTTGGGAAAAACTGCCCTCAACAACACAGTGAGTCAGAGCTATTGAAGTCACTGTGACTGCCTTGTTGGCAGCTGCCCTCCTCACCATGACAGAGCCCCGGCTGCCATCCTCTGCCTTCCTTTGCCTGAGAGCTTGCCCTAGCCACTAGAGCCTACTATGCCCGTGTGAGTGGCAGGCCAGAAGTTTGAAGAATTAACACCCCCCATCCAACCCCAGGAGCAGCCCTCAACTAGTAACTTCCGGAAGAGGAAGTATAAATACCCCAGCTCCCTCCTCCAAGCAGGAGGACTCCACATCAGCCCCCAGTGTTCCCTGCAGCCCTGGACTCTAGTTGCCCACAGTAGTATCTGGCTTTATAATGCACTCTGTGTTGGTGGCCTTCTATTTCCTGTTTCAGTTCCCCACCCACTACTATTGTTTTCTGGGACCACCTCCCAAATAAACCATTTGCACTGGGACCCTCATCTCAAGGTCTGCTTCTGGGAGACGGCCAAATCAAGATGGCTGTTACTGCCTAATAGTTTTTACCAGCATAGAGATGTCTCCCCAAAGCAATTCCAGAAAAAAGCTTTCTCTCTCATCACTAAAGCTACGTTTTCTATATAACACCAGAGTTAAAGAAAAATATATATCTGGGCTGGGCACAATGGCTCACACCTGTAATCCCAGCACTTTGGGAAACTGAGGCAAGAGGATCACCTGAGCCCAAGAGTTCAAGACCAGCCTGTGCAACATAGTGAGCACCCATCTCTATTAAAAACATTTAAAATTATCCAAGTGTGGTGGGGCTCACCTCTAGTCCCAGCTACTCAGGAGGCTGAGGTGGGAGGATCACTTAAACTCAAGAGTTCGAGGCTGCAGGAAGCTATGATCTTGCCACTGCACTCCAGCCTGGGTGACAGAGGGAGACCCCATCTCAAAAAAAAAAAAAAAAAGAAGGAAGGCAGGGAGGGAGGGAGGGAGAGAGGGAGGGAGAGAGGGAAAGAAGAAAGAGAAAGAAGAAAGAGGAAGAAAGAATGAAAGAAAGAGAGAAAGAAAAGAAAGAAGGAAAGAGAGGAAGGAAGCAAGGAAGGGAGGGAGGGAGGGAGAGGGGGAGGGAGGGAGAGGGGGAGGGAAAGAAGAAAGAGAGAGAAAGAAGAAAGAGAAAGAAAGAAAAAAGAAAAAAGGAAGGAAGGAAGGAAGGGAGGGAGGGAGGGAGGGCGGAAGGAAGGAAGGAAGGAAGGAAGGAAGGAAAGGAGGGAGGGAGGGAAGGGAGGGGAGAGGAGGGAGGGAGAGAGGGAGGGAGAGAGAGAGGGAGGAAGGGCAGGAGAAAGAGAGAAGAGAAGAAAGGGAGAAAGGGAGAAAAAAGGGAGAAAGGGAAAGGAAAATGGAAGGGAAGGGAGGTGTCTTTCTGCTCTGCAGCTTCCATCCGTATGGAGTCTCCCCACCGACCATCCCAATGCGCCAAGAAATCCCTGCCCCAGTCCCGGAGATCTCATTGCAGTGGTTGCTCTGTTTGTTCTGCCTGGTTCATTGGCTGATGAAAGCCACATCCCCTGACTGGGTCCAAGAAACAGAGCTGGGAAACTGCTTAGCACCTTGAAGAAGGCCCCCACACCCCTCCACCAAGGCAACAACCAGAGTCGCATGGGCCCTCCCTGTGTGGCACAGCCCACCATGCTCCCATGACTCCACCTCCCAAACATCTCCTGATTCTACCACTCCTCTCCATGGCCCCTGCCCCTTCGTTAACCAGTCCCCCACCTTGTCTCACTCAGTTTATTCCAGCATGGATTATTCCACGGACTCCCTGCCTGTAGTTTAACCACTCTTGCCATCCATCCTCCACATGAATCAAGCCAGGGATATTTGCTAGACCCAAATCTCATGTTATCCTCTGCTCCAAAGCCTCCAGGGCAGCTCATGGGTCTCAGGATAGAGTTTGTTTTCTGTTTTTGTTTTTCTGAGACAGAGTTACTCTTTCACCCAGACTTGGGTGCAATGGCACAATCATAGCTCATTGCAGCCTTCAACTCTCAGGCTCAAGAGATCTTCCTGCCTCAGTTTCCCAAAGTGGTGCTTTCTGGAACCCCATAACATGGGAACTTCTCTCAATTCCTCAAACACACTGCAGGGCCTTTGGGGATGCACTTCCTGAGGCCTGGAATGCCATATGCGATGTATCCACTTGGCACAAACCAGCTAGTGACGCCTGGCCCACTGTTCACTGTCTCCTAAAGCTGTTTATGCCCCACCCTTCCACCCCAGTTCATTCCCTCCTTGGGCCTTGATCTTGCTTGGTTATTATGAAATCATTCAGATCTGCAAACACTTAAAGAAAACTGTGTTTTGGCCAGGTGTGGTGGCTCACGCCTGGAATCCCAGCACTTTGGGAGGCCGAGGCGGGCAGATCACGAAGTCAGGAGTCTGAGACCAGCCTGGCCAACATGGTGAAATCCCGTCTCTACTACAAATACAACCAAATACAAAAATTAGCCGGGTGTGATGGCAGGCGCCTGTAATCCCAGCTACTCGGGAGGCTGAGGCAGGAGAATCGCTTGAACTCGGGAAGCAGAGGTTGCAGTGAGCCGGGACAATGCTACTGCACTCCAGGCTGGGCTACAGAGCGAGACTCCATTTCAAAAAAAAAAGAGAGAGCGAGAGAAGACTGTGTCTGGCCGGGCACAGTGGCTCACGCCTGGAATCCTGGCACTTTTGGAGGCCAAGGCAGGTGGATTGCTTGAGCTCAGGAGTTCAAGACCAGCCTGGGCAATATGGTGAGACCCCACCTTTACGGAAAATACAAACAATTGAGTGGGCATGGTGGTGCATGCCTGTAGTCCCTGATACTTGGACTAAGGTGGAAGGATTGCTTGAGCCTGAGAGGTGGAGGTTGCAGTGAGCAGAGATTGTGCCACTGCACGCCAGCCTGGGCCACAGAATGAGACTCTATCTCAAAATAATAATAATAATAATAATAATAATAATAATAATGCGACTGGGCAAGGTGGCTTATGCCTATAATCCCAGCACTTTGGAAGGCCAAAGCTGGTGGATCATTGGAGGCCAGGAGTTCGAGACCAGCATGGCCAACATGGTGAAACCTCATCTCTACTAAAAATGCAAAAATTAACCTGGCATGGTGGTGCACACCTGTGACCCCAGCTACTCGGGAGGCTGAGGCATGAGAATCGTTTGAACCCAGGAGGCGGAGTTTGCAGTGAGCTGAGATCATGCCACTGCACTCCAGCCTGGATGACAGAATGAGATTCTGTCTCAAAAAAAAAAAAAAGAATAGAACATTGTACATCTCACTGAAGCCTTCCTCAAACTCGTCCCCAGTCTCCTGCCTCTGCCTCCACCCAGGGTGACCACTGTCCTGAATTGGGAATTCCTCACTCCTACGCCTGTCTTGATACTTTTTTCTTTTTTTGAGATGGAGTTTCGCTCTTGTTGCCTAGGCTGGAGTACAATGGCACCATCTCAGCTCACTGCAACCTCCACCTTCTGGGTTCAAGCAATTCTCCTGCCTCAGCCTCCTGAGTAGCTGGGATTACAGGCATGCGCCACCACCCCTGGCTAATTTTGCATTTTTAGTAGAGACAGGGTTTCTCCATGTTGCTCAGGCTGGTCTCAAACTCCTGACCTCAGGTGATCCGCCTGCCTCGGCCTCCCAAAGTGCTGGGATTACAGGCGTGAGCCAACTCTGGCGCCTGGCGCTATCTTGATACTTTTACATGGATGCACATCCCTGAACAATATACAGCATTTGTACATAGGGTTTTTTGTTTTTTGGTTTTTTTTGAGACAGGTCTCTGTCGCCCAGGCTGCACTGCAGTGGTGTAATCATGTAAACGGTTGTGTATATATATACACATACACACACACACGCATATATATGTATATATGTGTGTATATATGTTATATATATAATATACAATATGTATATATACACATACATACAACCCGCCTCAGCCTCCCAAAGTGCTGGAATTACACACATGAGCCACCATGCCCGGCCACACTGCGACTTCTCTGTCTGCTCTTAAGTGGTGGGTGTTAGCTGTCTCCAGCTGCAGTCATTACAATGCTGCACTGCCACAGTCTGCTCGTACCTGCCACTTTGGCCCACGTCCTGGAGTTGGTAGAGGTTTATAACCAGGAATTTTTTTTTCTTTTTTTGAGATAGAGTCTCACCCTGTTGCCCAGGCTGGAGTGCAGTAGTGCAATCTTGGCTTACTGCAACCTCCGCCTCCTGGGTTCAACCCTATATATATATAGGATTTCACTATGTTGCCCAGACTGGTCTTGAACTTCTGGACTCAAATGATCCTCTCACCTTGGCCTCTCAAAGTGCTGGGAGTACAGGCGTGAGCCACCACGCCCTGCCTCATGTACATGTTTTTAACTTTACATGCGTGACTTGCTTTGTGTGTTTTGTTTGCTATGTGTGATATCACCACAATCTGTTGGTGATATCCATCAGTGGTGATGGGCCTGGCTGCAGTTCCTTCATTTTTTTTTAATTTTTTTTTTTGAGACAAAGTCTCTATCACCCAGGCTGGAGTGCAGTGGCACAATCTCAGCTCACTGCAACCTTCGCCTCCCGGGTTTAGCGATTCTTCTCCCTCAGTCACCCAAGTAGCTAGGAATACAGGCGTGCACCACCACGTCCAGCTAATTTTTGTAATTTTAGTAGAGATGGGGTTTCGCCATGTTAACCAGGCTGGTCTCGAACTCCTAACCTCAGGTGATCCGCCCGCCTCGGCCTCCCAAAGTACTGGGATTACAGGCATGAGTCACTGTGCCTGGCCTGCAGTTCCCTCATTTTATCAGCTGCTGGGCAGCTGTCATCTGACTGTACTGCGATTTCTTTCTTTCTTTCCTTCCTTCCTT
This sequence comes from Chlorocebus sabaeus, assembly GCF_047675955.1. Lineage (NCBI taxonomy): Eukaryota > Metazoa > Chordata > Mammalia > Primates > Cercopithecidae > Chlorocebus > Chlorocebus sabaeus. The sequence continues at coordinate 26,308,190 of NC_132908.1, forward strand.
CCTTCTTTTTTTTTTTTTTTTTTTTTTTTTTTTAGATGGAGTTTCCCTCTTATCGCCCAGGCTGGAGTGCAATGGCACAGTCTTGGCTCACTTAACCTCCACCTCCCAGATTCAAGCAATTCTCCTGCCTCAGCCTTCCAGGTAGCTCAGACTACAGGCTCCTGCCACCACACCCAGCTAATTTTTGTATTTTTAGTAGAGACTGGGTTTCACTATGTTGGCCAGGCTGGTCTTGAACTCCTGACCTCAGGTGATCCACCCACCTTGGCCTCCCAAAGTGCTGGGATTACAGATGTGAGCCACTGTGCCTGGCCACACTGTGACTTCTCTGTCTGCTCTTAAGCAGTGGGTGTCTAAGCTGTCTCCAGCTGCAGTCATTACAATGCTGCCCTGCCACAGTCTGCTTGTACCTGCCACTTTGGCCCATGTGCTGGAGTTGGTAAAGGTTTATAACCAGGAATTTTTTTTCTTGAGACAGAGTCTCACTTTGTCGCCCAGGCTGGAGAAAAATGGTGCACTCTTGGCTCACTGCAACCTCCGCCTCCTGGGTTCAAGTGATTCTCTTGCCTCAGCCTCCCAAGTAGCTGGGATTACAGGCGCTTGCCACCAAGCCCAGCTAATTTTTGTATTTTTAGTAGAGTCAGGGTTTCACCATGTTGGCCAAACTCCTGACCTCAAGTGATCTGCCCACCTCAGCCTCCCAAAGTGCTGGGGTTACAGGCGTGAACCACTGAGCCCAGCCTGGAGTTGGTGAAGGTTTATACCCAGGAATTTGTTAGGTAAATGGAGACACATGGCTTCAGCTTCACCAGATGTTGCCAGATTGGTTACACTAATAGCCCTTGTTGGTCAATTGTTCTTCGTCTATCAGCCCAGGCACAAAGGTGCCTCTGCTCAGGTCTATTTCTTCCAAAGAAAAGGATTTAACTCCATGTGTTGATGGCCAGACTGTCCAATCCCCTTCCCAGACCCTCCCACCATCTTCTCCAACTGGGCCTTTTCTGAGCTTCCTCATTCAGGGCAGTCAGCACTTTATATAATAATCAGAACAAGGCCGGGCGCAGTGGCTCATGCCTGTAATCCCAGCACTTTGGGAGGCTGAGGCAGGTGGATCACCTGAGGTCAGGAGTTTGAGACCAGCCTGGCCAATGTGGCGAAGCCCCGTCTCTACTAAAAATATAAAAATTAGCCGGGCGTGGTGGCAGGTGTCTGGCGCCTGTAATCCCAGCTATTTGGGAGGCTGAGGCAGGAGAATCACTTGAACCCAGGAGATGGAGGTTGCAGTGAGCTGAGATCGCGCCACTGCACTCCAGCCTGGGCGACAAAGCGAGACTCCATCTCAAAAAAAAAAAAAAAAAGAAGAAGAAGAAGAAGATTGTTTCTGGTCAGGCACAGCGGCCCACGCCTGGAATGCCGGCAGTTTTGGAGGCCAAGGCAAGCAGACTGCTTGAGCTCAGGAGTTCGAGACCAGCCTGGGCAACACGGTGAGACTCCGCCTCTACAGAAAATACAATTAGGTGGGCATACAATTAGGTGGTGCATGCCTGTAGTCCCCACTGCTTGGGCTTAGGTGGAAGGATCACTTGAGCCTGAGAGGCGGAGGTTGCTGTGAGCTGAGATTGTGCCACTGCACTCCAGCCTGGGCCACAGAATGAGACTCTGTCTCAAAACAATAATGATAATAATAATCCCAGCTACTTGGGAGGCTGAGGCAGGAGAATCGCTTCAACCCAGGAGACGGAGGTTGCAGTGAGCCGAGATTGTGCCACCGCACTCCAGCCTGGGCGACAAGAGCAAAACTCCGTCTCAAGAAAATCATCATCATCATCATCAGAACGAGGAGGCTGCCAGTCAGAGCAGCAGTGACCCGACGGGACCCACAGCCACAGATCTAATCCCAGGTGTACCTCTTCAGCTGTGTGCCCTTGGGCAAGTCACTTCACCTCTCTGAGCCTGTGTTTCCTCTCCTGCATAATGGGGACACTAAACTGTAACTGACAATAGAGGGGTTATGATGACTGCATGTAATGAGCGTGGCAATGCAATGGGCGCTCCCTGAGGAGTTGCTGTCACAGGCATGCGCCACTGCATCTGGCTGACCTTGAATGGAGCCACCATTATTACCTTTGGAATCCATAGAGAACCACCAACAACTTTTCATCATAGAACAAGTTTGGCTGTAGTGACAGATACCCCAAGTAAAGCTGGTTGAAGAAAAACTGCCATTATAGGCCCACACACTCCAGATTCAGGAGTCTTTTTTTTTTTTTTTTTTGAGACAGTCTTGCTCTGTCATCCAGGCTGGAGTGCAGTGGCACGATCTCGGCTCACTGCAACCTCCACCTCCCAGGTTCAAGCAGTTCTCCTTCCTCAGCCTCCTGAGTAGCTGGGATTACAGGCACACGCCACCACACCTGGCTAATTTTTGTATTTTTAGTAGAGATGAGGTTTCGTCATGTTGGCCAGGCTGGTCTTGAGCTCCTGACCTCAGGCAATCCACCTGCCTCTGCCTCCCAAAATGCTGGGATTACAGGCGGGAGCCACCACACCGGGCCCAGTTCCGGGAATTCTAATGACACTGTTAGGAAGCTGGCTCTGTCCCTCTCAGGGCCACTCTCTCCTCCACGTTGGCTTCATTCCTAGGTAGGCTCTCCAAGTGGTGGCTCCAGGCCTGCATCCATCCAGCTTAATCACTGCCCGGAAGAGATGGAGCTTCTCCTGCCCAGCACTTCCCATCTGGATCCCAGGGCTGCTCCTCATTGGCCCAGGCCGGGTCACCTGCCCATACCTGAGCCAATCGCAATGGTCAGGGAAAGGATGGTGACCTAGGCCCAGGTCTAGGTCATGTGTTCAACAATCTCCAGGCCAGATGCGATCATTCACCTTAAATCCCAGGGAGACACTGAGCACAGTGGCTCATGCCTGTGATCCCAGCACTTTGGGAGGCCAAGGCAGGAGGATCACTTGAGCTCAGGAGTTCAAGACCAGCCTGGGCAACACAGTGAGACCCCCATCTCTACAAAAAATAAAACATTAGCCAGACATGGGGGTGTGCGTCTGTAGTCTCAGCTACTCAGGAAGCTGAGCTGGGAGGGTCACTTGAGCCCAGGAGTTCAAGGCTGCACTGAGGCATGATTGCATTACCGCATTCCAGCCTGGGCGACAGAGTGAGACCTCATTTCCAAAAAAGAAAAAACAGGCCAGGTGCGGTGGCTCACCCCTGTAATCCCAGCACTTTGGGAGGCCGAGGTGGGTGGGATCACCTGAGGTCAGGAGTTTGAGACCAGCCCAGCCAACATGCTGAAACCCATCTCTACTAAAAATACAAAAATTAGCCGGGTGTGGTAGTGGGGGTCTGTAATCCCAGCTACTCAGGAGGCTGAGGCGAGAGAATTGCTTGAACCCAGGAGGTAGAGGTTGCAGTGAGCCAAGATCGCCGCCACTGCACTCCAGCCTGGGTGACAGAGGGAGACTCCATTTCAAAAAAAAAAAAAAAAAAAAAACACAATCTCTAAAACTACATGAAATGAGACTGGGAAAGGAGTGAATCGCGGAGGAAAGGCAGGGTGAAATTCCCAAAATAGGGGAAATGGATCCCGGTCAAGTAAAGGCAATAGATGCTCACCATGCCCTTGCTCCACAAGATGAGGTTCACAGACCAGCAGCATCAGAATCACACAGGAGCGGCTCAGAAATGCAAAGTCTCAGGCCACGTCCTAGGCGAACTGAGTCAGAACCCGCCCCACAGTAAAGTCTGCCGGTGAGTCACCTACCCATCAAAGTCTCAAAAGTGCTGTGCTGCATATTAACTTTTTCAGTTGCTTAGACGATTTTTTAAGTTCTGTTTTATTGAGAACCACAAAAGGTAAGAACTAAGAGTCCTCCCAGGTCATCAAGTCCCATCCCTTGGCCTACGGATGACGAAACCATTGTCACAGCCAGCAGCTGCCGCGTCCTGGGACTGTCTCATGGGGCGATGGGTCCTGAGCCTCAGCAGTGCCAGCCCAAGTCAGAAGGCCTCATTCAGAAGGGGAGTGTCCCAGCCACTGTCTGCTGTCACTCACAGCACCTGGCTGAGCCCCCATGAAGGATGGAGACCCACAGACACACACACACAGACACAGACACACACACAGACATCTCCAAATCTCTGATTCAGACTCACACACGGGCACACACAGATGCACGCTCAACACAGACACACGCAGGCCTTTATTCTATTACACAGAGCAGGGCTGGGGCCAGGGCAGGTCATTGTTGTCAGGCTGCGTCAGAAGGTGCAGAGTGTTTGGGGGACACAGGCCGAACCGCAAAGTGGTAATAAGTTACGGGGGGATTTCTCAGGCTGTTGTCAGGCTGGAGCAAGGGCAGGACGCCATGTGAGGACCCCAGAGCCACTTCCAGCTGTCCAGCTCCAGCCGTCCCAGACAAGCTTGGTTCCAGGACAGGCTCGGCCTCCACTGAAACACACCAGGGCAGGGAGGGATATGGATCAGGAGGCTGATGGGGATCTGCAGGTACCCAGAGACAAAGGAACAAGCCGGAGGTAGGGTTGGGCAGGGGTCCTGGAGGGAGGGAATAGAGGCTGCGGGCCCAGGACAGGGTGGGGACAGGGCAGGCCTCTCACCCAGGCCCTCAGTTCAGCTCCTGCAGATTCTCGTAATCTGGAGCCCCCTCTTCCTCCACTTCCTCCGCCTTCTGGGAACTCAGGGCGGCTGCAGGGGAGGGGAGGTTGGTTTCCAGCTTGCAAGTTATCCCCCTAAGCCCAAGGCAGCTACCCCAGCTCCTGTGCCTCCCGCAGCACACACCAGGCTCAGTCTTAGCCGCTCCGGGATGCAGCTCCTGGGACACATTCACATACTCCCGGCTGCCATCTGTGGAGACAGATCAGAAGGAGGGGCAGCCATGCAAAGGGGTCAGGAGGGCAAGAGAGCAGGGGGTGGCCCAGACAGAGGGGGCAGAGGGTGTGGGCAGTCCCAGGGTGGGGTCTGGTCACATTGAGAGCATGGTAGGGCGGCAGGGTGCAGGGGCAGGCACCGAGGAGCACCGGTCACTCACCTAGAGATGCTTCTGCGCTCTCCCCGCTCTCCGGAACGTTCACGTAATCATCAATGGACTCCACTGTGGGAAAGCCAGCCCCACCTCAGCACTGTGACCAGAGACCCTTGGCCACAGGTTCCCAGAGAACCCCCAACTTCAGTCATGCAGAGCTCCCCAACAGTAGACCCCAGAGGCTCCCCACACAGCCACCCCCATTAGCCCCACAGAATGGAGAGAGGGCACTCCAGGCTGGCAAGGATGGTGTTGGTGATGGTGATGGTGGCCTAGACAAGGGCAACGGCTGTGGAGAGCAGGGGAGGAGGTCCACTTGACCGGGACTGAGGAGGGTTCACGAAGGGTCAGGCCCCAGTACAGCCCCTAGGCTGGGGAACAGGGACGGAGTATGGCTCGGAGCAGTAGGAGTTTGGTGGCATGTGTGGAGGGGACGTGACACACTCGGCCCAGCAGGAACCTCCTCCTCCCTGACCCCCATCCCCGCCCGCCCCCTGCCAGCCACTGCCTGTGTCCTGCTCCCATGTCAGCCCCTCATAGCGCCTGTCACCATCCATGTTATTTGGGGGTTTTTTGTTTGTTTTTGTTTTTCTTGAGACAGGGTCTCACTCTGTTGCCCAGGCTGGAACGCAGTGGCGCAATCTCGGCTCACCGCAGCCTTGACCTCCCGGACTCTGATGATCATCCCACCTCAGCTCCTACCAGGCCAGGCTAAATTTTGGATTTTTTGTAGAGACAGGGTCTCCTTATGCTGCCCAGGCTTGTCTTGAACTCCTGGGTTCAAGTGACCCACCCTCCTCAGCCTCCCAAAGTCCTGGGATCACAGGTATCAGCTACCATGCCTGGTTATTTGGTTCTTTTATTTTATTTATTTATTTGTTTTTGAGATGGAGTCTCCCTCTGTTGCCCAGAGGGCTGGAGGGCAGTGGTGTGATCTTGGCTCACTGCAACCTCTGCCTCCCGGTTCAAGCAATTCTCCTGCCTCAGCCTCCTGAGTAGCTGGGATTACAGGCGCCCGCCACCACGCCCTGCTAATTTTGGTATTTTTAGTAGAGACGGGGTTTCACCATGTTGGCCAGGTCGGTCTTGAACTCCTGACCTCAGGTGATCCACCCACCTCCCAAAGTGCTGGGATTACAGGCGTGAGCCACCATGCCCAGCCTATTTGGTTCTCTTATGTTTCTCATGTTTGTTTTTGAAGACCGCCCCAGTTCAATCCCAGCTCCAGTACTAACCCAACCACATAACCTCAGCCAAGGGACCTTACCTCTCTGTCGCCTAGTTTTCTCCTCTGTAAAATAGGGCCTGTGACACAACAGTGCTATTAAACAGATAAACCCTGCATCACACAAAGGGGGACAACTGGAGCACAGGAGGGCGAGGGCAGGCCCGGGAGCTCCAGGGCGGTGAGGTTAGTGAGTGAACACATGTCAGACTCTTAGCAAGGCATGCAGGAGGCCCTCGGTGAATCTTAGCTATTTTATCTTTTTTTTTTTTTTAAACACAAGGTCTCACTCTGTTACCCAGGCTGGAGTACAGTGGCATGATCTCGGCTCACTGCAACTTCCGCCTCCCGGGCTCAGGTGATCTGCCCATCTCAGTCTCCTGAGCAGCTGGGACTACAGGCATGTGCCACCATGCTTGGTTAATTTTTTTTTATGTTTTGTAAAGATGAGGTTTAACCATGTTGCTCAGGCTGGTCTTGAACTCCTGGACTCAAGCAATCCTCCCGCCTCGGCCTCCCAAAGTGCTGGGATTACAGGAGTGAGCCACCGTGCCCAGCCAGCTATTTTATCAGGACAGTCTGCCTCCTTAACTGTTATATCCATAGCATTAGCCCAGCAGAGGCACACAGTAAACGCTACATGAATGAATGAATGAATGAATGAATGAATGAATGAATGAATGAAAAGAAGTACTTGGATAGACAGTCGGGAGCTCAGGAGAGAGAAAACTGGGAATTTGGATGGCAAACAAAGCCAGGGTGTAGAAGTGATAGCCCAGGACAAGTATACACAGAGAGAACAAAGCAACAGAAATCTAAGAATGTCAGATATTGGGGAAAGCCCAGAGGATGTGACCAGGCAGGATGAGACCATAAGGAAGGGTGAAAAAGCAGCTCAAAGGAAACACGGCAGTGCAGGAAGCAGAAGAAAACTGACAAACACACACAGACACACAAGACAGCCTCTAATTAATATCCTTAGAGATGTACAAGATGGTATTGCCTCCATGAAACAAGAACAGAGGCTATAAAAAAAGAACAGTCAGAGAACAAGAAAGAGCTTCTGGATAGCAGAAATAAAATTGCAGTGGAAGGGTTGAAGAATAAAGTTAAGGAAATTTCCCAGATGATAAAAGGAAAGGATACAGAGATAGGAAAGGAGAGAAAGTTAAGAAAATCAGAACAGGGCCGGGCATGGTGGCTCACACCTGTAATCCCAGCACTTTGGGAGGCCAAGGTGGGAGGATCACTTGAGCCCAGGAGTTTAAGGCCAGCCTGGGCAACATAGTGAGATCCCGTCTCTACAAAAAAATGTTTTAAATAAGCTAGATGTGGTGGCAGGCACCTGTGATCTCAGTTACTTGGGAGGCTGAGGCTGAGTAGCCGACTTGGGAGGATCACTGGAGCCTAGGAGTTCAAGGCTGCAGCGAGCTACGATGGCACCGCTGCACTCCAGCCTATCCCTAAAAAAATTAAATAATAAAAACAAATGCCTGACTCACTGGAGAAGGCACTGTCTCGGAGGCCAGGGGTGCTGAGTGCAGGAGCTGATGGGGCGGCAGTGCTAGCGGCCGGAGTGCTGTCGGGAAGCACCACCCTGAAAAGAAGTGAAAAGAGCCGGTGAGCGAGGGGGGATGCACAGCCTTAGCCCTAACCTCCCACCTCCCACCTGGCCACTCACAGGTAGCCCGGATTGTGATAGTCGTCCTCATCCTCATCCTCATCCGCATCCTCACAGGCTGGTTCTGGGGGTAACAACACAGGGTCAGCCTAGCCCAGGATGGGCCCCAGCCTCCCCACCCAACCCAGGCACCTCGGATCCCAGACGCACCCTCGTTCTCGTAGCTCGCCACACTGTTGGCTTCAAAGAAAGGGCGAGAGGGAGACTGAGTCAGCTTAGGCCAGGCCTGTCTTCTGCCCAGCCCCGGCCTCCTGAGTGCTTCCCCACACTTACCACCATCGGAATCCCGCCTGGAAGATGGCGTCCGGTGGGAGGCCCCAAGGGGCTGCGGGGATCTTCTGGGAGTCAAAGGTGAGGGGTCATGCCTGAGGTGGGACTCAGGGGGCAACAGCAGTTGCAAAAGGGAAAGGGGCCCCCAATCCAAAAAAGTGAGGGGGTGGAGGGTAGAGTTTGGAGGGATAAGGGCTGAGCAGCTACTCACGGGATGGGGAGCAGGTCTGGCTGGTTCAGGGGTGGGTAGGAGGTGACAGGCGGGTAGGCAGGTGGCCAGGGGGCGACTGTGTCTGAGGACACAGAACCAAGTTGAAAGAAGGACTCCAGACATCGTCAAGGCCTCAAAGAACAGACTAAGCTCCTGAAACCCCCGCACCCTGGACAGGCCTGGGGGAGCCATCTCCCCTCCTCCCAGCTCAGGTCAAGGCCATGTGGGCAGCCCCAGGGTGGTGGGGGAAGGCTGAAGGTTCACGCTCACTCCCACACCAGAGGACCCTCTCCCTGGAACCTGAGGTAGGGGATCCTCCTTGTACTCACGAGGCCGTTTGATCTGGATGCCCCTTGGATACAAACTGGTAAAGGAGACACAGCTTGGGGATGGGGCTGGGAGAAGCCCCAGCCCTGCCCCGCCATGGGGTGTGGAGGGAGACCCAGGGCGGCCAGGGTGGACTCACCTATCTGAGGATGCGCTGTCATAGGAGCCTGGGAAAGACAGGGCTGGTGAGGCAGGAACAGGGGGTGCTTAGGGCAGAAGGTGCTGGGGTCCAGGGACTCTCAGACGTGCTGGGATCAGGACGGAGGCAGGGACAGAGCCAGGACAGACACAGGGGCTGGGAGTGGATGAGGATCCCATCGGTGTGCCTGGGCCCCAGGTACCCCCACCAGTTTCCCACTCACCTGGCAATCTGTGGCAGTGCACACACAGTGCCATCAACACGGCCAGGATGGGCAGCAGCAGGAGCCCCAGCACGCAGGGGACAAGGATGGCCTCCTCCATCTGCAGGGGAGCTCGGAGCAAGCCGGCTGCACCCCCAGGCCCCTCAAGGGCAGAGCCAAGGCCAGACAAAGATGGGGTGAGGACCGGGTGAGGACCAGGCCCAGCAGGGGGCAGGGGGAAGGTAGGCACTAGGTGATGGGGGAGCCCAGGAGGAGGCGGCTGTGCCCTCCCCAGGGCTCCCAGGATGGGTCCCCTCTTTTACTGGGTTGAGTGGGCGTCCAGCTGGCTGTGGAAAGTCCCTGCTCCCAGGGTGGTCAGACCAGGGCCTGCGCTGAAGTCGGGGGATCCAGCCACCCCTGCGTCCCAGCCCTACCTGCCCCTCCTCGGCGCCTGCCTCTCCCTGTGCCCGCCCTCCCACCCGCCTGCGGCAGGAAGCTGTGGTGAGCGCCGGGCGAGGGCAGGAAATCATCGAGCTCTCAGCCGGCTGCACCCGCCCCCTTCCCACCCCACCCCACCAGTGGGGAGGGGGCAGGAGGAGGCCCGGGAGCCACCCCAGGCACTCACCAAGGGTCTGCTGGCCCCCTCGGATGGGGACAGCCACCTGCCAGCTGGCAGTCGTGGCCTTCACATCCAGAACCCGGGGAGGCAGCAAGCAGGGAGGCCCTGACAGCGGGAATTCTGGGGTACAAAGGGCAGTGCCCACCCCCACCTCAGCCAGGACTGCGGGGCAAGGGACAGGCTCCAGAGAAGCAGGGGCGTGACTCACAGTCACACTGAGCCAGCTCACTGGGAGGAGAGCAGTCCCCCATCTCAGTCACTCAGCCTAGAAGGGCAGAGACTCACCCAGAGCCCCAAGGAATGACCCACAATCTTCGGGAGCCCTGGGGTGAAGACGGGGTGCAAGATCAGAGGCCACCCAGCGAAAGACGAGAGCAGGCACCTGGGGTCTGGCTACAAATTTTATTCCGATACAAATAGCACCGAGCCCCTGGGGCTGCCCCTGTGGAGGGGGATCCCCCTCCTGGACCCCCACCTTCTCCCCTGAGCTGCCCATGTAGTGTCTGGGAGCTGGGACATAGCCCAGGGTCCCTCTGGAAGCTGGGCCAGGCCAAGAGGTTAGGCCCAGGCCCTTCGTGGGGTGGGCCCAGGGCCAGCTGCAGCAGATGTGCAGGCAGGTGAGCGGCGGCCTCTCAGATGAGCACGCTGGCCACGGGCACGCGGGTGGAGCGGCCCCGCTGGGGCACCACAATCTGGTCGTCTGTGGGCCCTGCTTCATGCAGCAGGCCTGCCGGGGGAGGGTCAGAGCCAGGGTGAGCTGGATGGACAGACAGATAAAGCCAGAGAAGGGCAAACAGGCAGCGGGAAATGGATGGGGCAGTCACAGAGCCACCCGAGGGGTGGATGCAGACTGGAGGCCAAACAAGGCGAGAGCTGTGGACTTAGCTGCCAGGTGCACAGGAGTGGGCAGACAGATGGACAGGCAGACCAAGAAGCTGGCCTGGGCACAGCTCCTAACTGACCCTGCACATGCAGCTGCGCCCGCCGGCGGTCGCCCTCAATGAAGATGGCGGTGCCCAGGAAGGCTGCGCCACCCAGTGCCCCAACAAACGCGCAGAGCATGAGCGAGAACTGCAGGGCCCGGAACTCGGACAAGAAGGAGGGTGGCCAGTTCCGGCGCAGGCGGTCAGAGATCTGCAGGGAGAGGAGACAGGAAAGCCTGGGAGGTCAGCCTCACAGATGAGCCAGGGAGGGCGCGCCCCTGAGCTCCAGGGAGAAAGACAAGTGGAGCCCAGGAAAGGGAAGGAGGTTTGAGCCAGACGCAGTGGCTCATGCCTATCATCCCAGCTACTCGGGAGGCTGAGGTAGGAGGATCGCTCGAGCCCAGGAGGTCAAGGCTGCAGTGAGCCGTGATCGTGCCACTACACTGCAGCCTGGGCAACAGAGTGAGGTCTTGTCTCAGGAAAAAAAGAAAAAAGAAAGGAGGAGTTTGGACCACCAGGGTGAGGTCCCTGGCCTTACTGGTAGAAATATTCAAAGACAAAATCTTTCTCCTCCAGTTGACAATGGAAGGTGAGAAGTGCCCAGCGCACAGGACACAGATACTTCACTAGGGCCAGGCTGTCTGATCCAGCCCAGGCTCAGGCCACCAGCCAGGTCTGGAAATGTAAGTTCCCCTACCCTGTGCCAGCCAAGAAACAATGCTCACCAGACCAATGAGGTAGGGGCTCCCAGCGTCGCCCAGCAGGTGGGACAGCACGATCTGGAAGGCCTCGGCGGTGGAGCGTCGGGTAGGGATCACCACGTACTATGGAGGAGTTGGTGGAGCTCAGTGGGTGCTCTGGGCTCCAGGGGGCAGGAGACCACCAAGGGTCCGCCTAAGCTGGGGTCAGAGGTGTGCCTGGGGTTGAAGTCACAGGGCAGGCCAGGGGTCTGCCACAGATGTTATTTTTTGTAGAAGGTAGGTTGAGGCTGGGCTTTGAGGGGTAAAGGCAACACTCCTGACCCCAACCCTGCTCTCATCGGCCTCTGGGCTGACACTGGAGCTGCCCAGCGACTCACCAGCAGAATGTCGGCCACGATGGCCCAGTTCATGGACAGGAGGGTCTCTCCAATGAAGATGAAAATCTGTGGAGAGAGGGTGGGGGGTTCATGGCAGTAAGGGCAAACACATGGAAAGTTGACTATGTTCCCAGCTCATCTATTAACTAATTTAATCCTCACAACACCCCAGTGAGACAGGTGCTACTGATATTCCCATTTTACACATGACGAAACTGAGCACAGAGAGGTTAAGTTACTTGTCCAATGTCACACAGCTGGGAAGCGCCAAAGCTGTGATTCAAAACCAGGCATTCCACCTCGAGTGGCCATTACACTGACTGCTCCTCCACCCTGGACCCACGCCATCCCCCTTGACACCTGCTGGCTACTCACATAAGTGGCCACGATGCTACCACGGGCGCAGGCAAGGGACAAGAAGAGGAAGGGTGCAGAGCCCAGGAGGCCAGCGGCACAGACCAGGGGATCAGCCCGAGGATTGGAGTGGCGGAGCCGGCGGCTGATCTCCACGCCCAGGCCCACGCCCAGGACTCCGGTCAGGCAGGTGATGAGCCCAAAGATGAGGCTGAGGGTGAGGGAAGGCAATGGGGGTTTGTCTCTCTGCCTGCCAAGCCCCCTACGCTGTCCATCCTAGCCACCCTCACAACCAAGGTCCCTACAGACACATGGTTCGCATAGCCCTAAGTGGCAGACATCATCCCATCACTTATTTCCCAGACCAGGAAATAGGAGATTCCAGGAGAGCAGGCAGCTTGTGAAGTCAGGAGTCAAACTCCCTGCCTGGGTCTGAGCCACAGATGCTCTTCACTCCAGCCCTGCCACCCGCAGGCCCCCCGGCATAGCCCCATCTGGGCACCTGTCAGAGGAAGAGCAGGAGTCTCCGGGAAGGCAGGGTGGGGTCTCCCCAAGGACCACGCGGGAACGCAGCAGGAATGCCGGAGCCCACAGAGCCAGGGAGCCCGTGACAAAGGCCACAGCAGTGAAGCCCAGGGAAGACAGGACGAAACTAGGACTGCAGATAGTTGGGAGGGAGAGAGTAAGACCCCATGGAGGTGTCGAGGGCGGAGGGGACCTCTCTTCTCCCTTCCTGGCTTATTTTAGTAAGGTCACACCACCATGTGCAGAGGCGGTTCCGGCTCCCAGGATCTGGGCCTGTAATTCAAGCAGCTGCCACAAGGGGGCAGTAACGACCGAATTCCTGGCCTTGGGGTGTGGGCAGGAACAGGAACATCCCCACTTAAACTTCAAACCTGACGCCAGGAGGGCCTCAGATGGTGGTCTAGGGTGGGAATAAACTCACTTTCTTGCCAGAGCCCTCAGATCTGCCCACCACGAGGTGGGGTTCAGGGGTGGCGAATCTGAGTGGCGCTCCACAGCTCCCCTTGGCGGCTCCCGCACTACCAGGAACAGCAGCAGAACGGCCACCACTCCTAGACCCGGTGTCACCTGGGAGACAGAGGGCTTCAGGATAGGCACAGGCAGAGACACACTTAAGCCCTGGGCTGGGGGAGAGTGTGGGGTGCAATAACTCCAGCCTGAGACCTAAAATACCCAGTTAAGTGCCTGCTCCAAGAAGCCAAACCTGCAATTTGGGGGAAGGGGGCTGCCACTAGGGTTCATCCTATTTTTGCAAGCCTAGCCTTGCTTCCTTTTTGGTAATTTTCTTGTGGGAAACCAGTACCCCTACTTCTCTCAATCCACTTGGTTTAAATAGGTTCCCAGGCTTGGCCAACAAGAAGACTGTTAACCACCCCAGCCTCGGTGACAGATTCTGCAGAGGTACGTGACACACGTTCATCTAGTCAGACACTACCCTGGAAACACGGCCCCAGGGTCCAAGGTGCCAGTGTTGCCAAATGGAAAGATAACCATCTGGAGCTCTCATGTCCTTAAGAATGATGTTAACACAGAGGAAAGTAAAGCTCAGAAGAGAAGGGCAGTGTAGGAGCCCTGGATCCAGCTTTACCGGACTGAAGCTCACCTGGGACTTTCAGGAAGAAAGTCAAGACAGCCCCTTTAGGGGGCTTACAGTTTTACAATGGGCTTCCGTCACCCGCACGCAAGAATTCTGTCTAGCACATGGCTTCCAGGTAAGGGCAGCCAGCCTCCTGCAGGCTCAGCAGAATGAGTGCTGCCTCAAAAAAGGGGTGTTTGGAGCCAGGCGCATGGCTCACACCCGTAAGCCCAGCACTTTAGGAGGCTGAAGCAAGAGGATTGCTTGAGGCCAGGAGTTCAAGACCAACCTTGAACTGGGCAACATACAAAGACTCCGTCTCTACAACAAAAAAAAAATGTGTGTGTGTGTGTGTGTAATGACATGATCTCTGCTCACTACAACCTCTGCCTCCCAGGTTCAAGTGATTCTCCTGCCTCAGCCTCCCGGGTAGCTGGGACTACAGGCATGCGTCACCATGCCCGGCTAATTATGCATTTTTAGATGAGACAGGGTTTCGCCATGTTGGTCAAGCTGGTCTCAAACTCCTGACCTCAGGGAATCCACCCACCTCAGCCTCCCAAAGTGCTGGGATTACAGGCGCAAGTCACCACACCTGGCAAAATTTTTTTTTTTGAGACGGAGTCTCACACTGTCGCCCAGGCTGGAGTGCAGTGGTGCAATCTCAGCTCACTGCAACCTCTGCCTCCTGGGTTCAAGTGATTCTCCTGTCTCAGCCCCCTGAGTAGCTGGGATTACAGGCATGCACTACCACACCCAGCTAATTTTTGTATTTTTAGTAGAGACAGGGTTTCACCGTGTTGGCTAGGCTGGTCTTGAATTCCTGACCTCAAGTAATCCACCTGCGTCAGCCTCCCAAAGTGCTGGGATACAGGTGTTAGCCACCACACCCAGCCTACAAAAAGAAAAAGTTTTTTTAATTAGCCAGGCATGGTGGCGGGCACCTATAGTCCCAGCTACTTGGGAGGCTGAAGTGGGAGGATCACTTGAGCTCAGGAGTTCCAGGCTGCAGTGAGCTATGATTGCACCACTGCACTGCAGCCTGGATGACACAACAAGACCCTGTCTCTTAAAAGAAAAATGGGCAGTGGGAAGGGGTTCGAAGGTAGGAAACGGGGATCAGTGAGAATGTCACTGACCTACCCCCAGGCCAAGACCAGACTCACCCTCAGAGCCCAGTGCCAGTCCCCAGCCATATCCTTCACTTTGGAGCCTGCAATGTAGCCCAGGCCACTATGGGAGGGAGAGAAGGGAAAAAGGGGGGACAGCCAGTCAGTCCAGTCCCCCACACCAGGCCCTTCTGCCTTCCCCCAGGCCCCAGGCCTGCTCACCTGCCCACCGGAATGGCAAAGTAGAAGATGCTGAGCATCCGGCTCCGCTGGTCGGCCACAAAGAGGTCGGCAATGAGAGTGGGCGCAATGGTGGAATAACTGGCCTCCCCGACCCCCACCAGGCCCCGGGTCAGGAGGAGCAGCCAGAAATGCTGGGGAGAGAGACCGGGGAGAGGTGGCACCCCAGCCTGCAGCCAGACTCCGGGCTACCTCACCAGCCCGCTCCCAAGAGGCAGCAGGGATGGCGGGAGACGCCTGGGTTTTAGAATCACACAGACCTGAGCTTGCATCCTGGCTCCACCACTTACTAGCTGCGATTTGGGGAAAATAACTTAACCTCTCTGAGCCTCAGTTTCCTCATCTGCAAAAGGAGGATAACAACAACTTTTCACAGAGCTATTGCAGGGACTAGACAATAAAAGGTCTAAGTAAGACAACCCCTGCTTGCCTGGTAGGGGAAAGTTTTTAAATTTTTTTAAATGAATAATGACCTTAGATGGGAGTTTATGTGTCTACCAAAGACACCTGAAGCTAAGGACGGGTCCAGTCACCCAAGGAAAGGACGTAGGTCCTGGGACTGAGGACAGAGTTCCAGGATGGAGTGAGAACAGGCAGAGGAGACTTCAAAGGAACAAAGAAGCAACAGCCAGGGAGGCAGGAGGAAAACCAGAAAAGTGTGGCATCGCAAAGGTAGGAGAGAGTTTCAGGAAGGAAGAATGGGTCAACAGCGCCAGAAGCTGCCAGGGGACCTAGCACGAACAGGACCAGGAAGTTGGAGCTGTGTTTAGCAACCAGGAGGCCACTGCTGACTTTGGCAAGAGCAGGGTCCATGGAGTGGTGGGAGTAGAAGTTAGCGGCAGCGCTCGAGGGGTGAGCAGGCGTGAGGAAGTGCGGGCAGTGACAGCATCTCCCCGGCCGCTCTTTCACCCACACTGGCGCCACGCTCTTGGGGCCTTCAGGAAGTCTGATCAGGAAGGAGAGGAGGGAGAGAGGGCAGGCCAGGTGGGGTTTGGAGTGTTCAGGTATGGAGTAGAAGGAGTCAGTGGTCAAGGGAAGAGGGGATGATGGACAGAGAACGCTCTGGAAGAAAAGGGGAGAGGATGGGGTAGGGCAGGTTAACTCAGGCAAGGAAGGGTATCAAATGGCATGGACCAGGGAAACTGCAGGAGTCCCTGAGGCCCAGTCTGCCATGGCTCCAAGGAGCAGCGGCAGAGACTGACAGGGAGTGGGTGTGGGCAGAAGCGGGAGCCAGCTCGGGGCCTCACCTCTCCGGGGATGAAGGATGACCCCAGTGTCACCAGGGACCAGAAGGCAATGCCCCCGCACATGAGATACTTCCGATTGTACCTGTCACCCAGGTAGCCAAACACAGGTGCCAACACCATGTAACTGGAGATGAACACTAGGGGGAAGGAGAGAGTCACAGCTCAGTCCAGGTACCCCTACCTCCCACTCCCACCCCAGCTGGAACCACTAAAGCACAAGAGATGCCCACCTTCTCCTCACGGAATTCACAACACCCCCACATCCCAGCCTGAAGCCCGTCAGAGCTTCCTGCCAGGTGGACACTCCAGCTCCATCCTGAACACCTTTCCAAATTTCCCATTGTACATGGATGATCCCACTACTTGTCAATTCCTCCCACCTAGCCAAGACAAGCTCCAAACTCCATATATACCATGGCTCACAATGCCCCCGTCCGATCTAGCCCCTCCTACCTCTCCAAACTCATGGTCAGCCTTTTTCCCTTCCTCTCTCTGCATCCCAATGGCCCAATTGTCAAGGCCAATACCACTAGGGGTTTGCGCACCTGCTGTCTCCTCTATCAAGGACATTCTCTCCTCTCCCCTGAAACTTCACAGAGCATAGTTCCTTCAGGTTCCAGCTCAGACACTTGCCCAGGGCCAAGGGTCAAGCATGCCCAGGTGAGCATACATCCAGTCCCTGACTCTCACATTTACTGTTTTCTCTTGTGTTTTTTAGACAAAGTCTCGCTCTGTTGCCAAGCTGGAGTGCTGTGGCGCGATCTCGGCTCACTGCAACCTCCGCCTCCTGGGTTCAAGCGATTCTCCTGCCTCATCCTCCCAAGCAGCTGGGACTACAGGGGCATGCCACCAGGCCCAGCTAATTTTTGTATTTTTAGTAGAGATGATGTTTTACCATGTTGGTCAGGATGGTCTCAATCTCCTGATCTCATGATCCGCCAGCCTCAGCCTCCCAAAGTGCTGGGATTACAGGCATGAGCCACAGTGCCTGGACTATTTTCTGTTACATAATACTTATCCCTATGGGAAAACTGTCCCACTTTAGTTTAGGGTTTTACTGACTGTTGCTCCCTCATGCATAGCAT
Organism: Chlorocebus sabaeus; assembly: GCF_047675955.1. NCBI lineage: Eukaryota > Metazoa > Chordata > Mammalia > Primates > Cercopithecidae > Chlorocebus > Chlorocebus sabaeus. Next base: position 26,325,552 of record NC_132908.1, read on the forward strand.
ACCATCAGCTCCCAAGGCAAGGTCCTTGCCTGTATTGGCCATGGCTGTGCTTCTTTCACTCATTTAACACACAGCCTAGTGCAAAATAGGTGCTCAATAAGCATGTGCTGAATTAAAAAGTGAATAAATGCAGCTGCCTAGAAAGAGCTGCTGCTCTAACTCAACACTTCTTCAGAGATTTGAAGACTTTGCCCTATGATCCCATTCTCATTGCTCCAGACTTCGCCTCAAATACCTCCAGTTCCTCATTGGCCTGGAGTAAAGAAAAGAACACTGCAAGACCTGGTTTCAAATTCCTGTTCTGCCTCCAACTGGTGGTGTGACCCTGGGCAAGTCTTAACTCTTCTCCAAGCCTCAGTTTCTTTATAAGCTGTAGATATCACTACCTACTTCCTCTATAAAATAGGAACAATAATACCTGTTTTTGGCTGATGGAAGGATTAGAAGACAAGGAGCATAAAAGTTCTTAGCAAAGTCCTACAGATGTAATCATCACTTCCTCCAGGCCTGGCACACAATGAGTACTCAGAAATGGTTGAGAAATGAAGGAAGGAAGGAAGGAAGAAAAAGAGGGCTTGACTCTAGCTTTGCCTCTCCCACAAGCCCCAGAGTTGTGAACAAGTAAAACGCACCTCTCCCCATTCCAGACACCCTCTCCTGCCTTTATTTATTTATGAGATGGAGTCTCGCTCTGTCACCCAGGCTGGAGTGCAGTGGTGCGATCTAGGCTCACTGCAACCTCTGCTTCCTGGGTTCAAGTAATTCTCATGCCTCAGCCTCCCAAGTAGCTGGGATTACAGGCGCCCGCCACCAAGCCCGGCTAATTTTTGTATTTTTAGTAGAGATAGGGTTTCGTCATGTTGGCCAGGCTGGTCTTGAACTCCTAACTTCAAGTGATCCACTCATCTTGGCCTCCCAAAGTGCTGGGACTACAGGCGTGAGTCACCGCACCCTACCCTCCTGCCATTATTTACTGGGTATTTACTATCTGCCAAACACTGCACTAGGCCCTTCACGGGCAATCTTTTTTTTTTTTTTTTGAGACGGAGTCTTGCTCTGTCGCCCAGGCTGGAGTGCAGTGGCCGGATCTCAGCTCACTGCAAGCTCCGCCTCCCGGGTTTACGCCATTCTCCTGCCTCAGCCTCCCGAGTAGCTGGGACTACAGGCGCCCGCCACCTCGCCTGGCTAGTTTTTTGTATTTTTTAGTAGAGACGGGGTTTCACCGGGTTAGCCAGGATGGTCTCGATCTCCTGACCTCGTGATCCGCCCGTCTTGGCCTCCCAAAGTGCTGGGATTACAGGCTTGAGCCACCGCGCCCGGCCCACAGGCAATCTTTCAGTTAATCTTCACATCAGTCCTAAAAGATGATTTGTGTTATTACTCGTTCCATCTTATAGACAAGGAAAATGAGGCTTAGAGAGGTTGAGTGCCTTGCCTACCATCACACAAGAAGTGGAAGAGCTGAGATTTAAACCCAGGTCTGTCTTCACCTGGGTCAAGTTATACTTAGTTATACTAAACTGACTCCCTCTTTAAATGTAGTGCCCCAGCTGATCCCCAAGCGACATCAGGGCCATCACCTCCCCTCACTGGCCACAAAACCTCCATTAATGAGCCCCCAGGCAGGAAAGCATGTGGTCCCAGTTGGGACAGAACAGAAAGAGGAGCGGCTGTGTGACCAGGAGGTGTCCCCACTCACCAGTCTGGATAAGCCCAGAGCTACTGTCCCCGATGTTGAAGAACTGCTCGATATCGGGAAGGACGCCTGAGAAGGAAAAAATTCAGGATGGTCCGGCAAAGCAGCGCCACCCTCGGGACCCTGGCTCCCCTCTCCTAGACTACCTTCCTCCCAGAAGTAAGTCCCTACCAGCCACGGTGAAGCGGTCCATGTAGTTCAGGAGATTGATGTAGCACAGCACCGCCACTATGAGAGCCGAATGGCCAGGAGACAGGCCGGTGATGCGCTGCAGCCCCTCCTGGTCCGGGACCTCGGGCTCCTCGGACTTCGGGTTCCCCATGGACCCTGGCAACCCCGGGTTGCCAGGCACTGGCCCGTCGTCCGGGTCATCCGCCTGGCTGAGGAAGGGCGCGGTGTCGGACCCGGCCATGGTCCCGGGGGGCCGCGCCCGCCCGCGCTCCGGTCCCACCGACGATCCCACCTGCGAGGGGAGGAGGCTGGAGAAAGGAGGATAGACTGAACCCAGGCGAGGGAAGTGCGCCCGGAGACGGGGAGCTTGCCCCGAAGCACAGAGCACGACTGAGAAGGGACCCGGGCCCTTTCACGCCTCCCCGTCTCAGACACACAGCGCGGAGGGGACGTGCGGAATACACGTGAAGCTGGGGACAGGAGCGGGCTGAGGAGGGCACGATCCCGCGCTGAGGCCACCCCTCACCCGGGATAGGAGCCCGCTGCACTTGCTGTCGCTCAGCCCCGGCGCTGCACCACGGCAGCCGCCATGTTGCTCAAAGCCGGTCATGTGACGCGGGAGCCCGGGTGGAGGGGTCCCCACGGGCAAGCCCTCGACACGTGACCTGCCATCCGACTACGGAAGCTTCTTGGGCGTTCCGCCCGGCCTCACACGTCCTGTGGCGGCCGACCGGTCGCCGGAGTAACCAGAAGTCTTCCCAGATCCTGCGGTCCCTGCAGCGTCAAAAAGGGCGTCTCGGTGACTTGGTGGAGTCGCCTGCCCTTCCGAATTTCAGCTGTCTTATCTGGAACCCCCACGTGGCAGACTCCTTCTTCATCAAACGGGATAATGGGGTCTCAAAAGGTTTTGGAAGCAGTAGATACCTCTAAAAACCAAGGAGCAGCCCTAGTTCTCGGGAACCATCCTCTCTTCCTCCCAGGGTCTGGTTGGAGGCTTTTTACGCCCAGTAAAGGATGGATGGATGGATAGATGGATGGATGAAGCTTGAGCAGCGCGATGGATGGAGGGATGGAGGGATGGAGGGACTGACGGAGCTTGAGCAGCGCCCCGCCCTTTGTTGAGATTCTCCAACCCTGCTAGCCTTGTAAACTCCTGAGCCTTTACCGTGGACACTTAAATACCTATTAAAGGAAGCGTCTCCACCCGCCCCTCCTGGAGCATGTTTTTCCTCACTCCAGTCAGGATTGCAGCCCTTCAGCGGAGCCTCCGGTGGGCTTTTGTAGGGCAGGCAGGGACTCCGAGCCTAAGGAGACTCCCGCTACAGGACTGGGGTCAAAGGGATAACTTGGAGTGATTCTTTAGTGGCACCCTATAATCTCCAAGGTACATCTAATAAACAGGCACTCTAAATAAAATTAGTATAGTTCTGTGCAAATACAGCTTGAAGACCCAGCTTTCAACCAGCCCTTGAAGCCCCTCTACTGAAATTCTGGAATCTCGTGGGGAGAGCATCCCCCCCCCCAAAAAACGCCTTATTAGAAACTATTTCGAGTCCGAATACCCATAATCGGCTTTGCCCCCCATATTAGGTGCCTCGTGTTTCAGAACCTTAAGCTTGGTTTCCCCTGGCAGACAGGAACTTCAGGTTGTTGCAGCCATTTAATTCCCTCAACAAAATATTATTGAACATCTACATACCTGGCATTTTACCAGGTTTCAGGGAAAGGCAGACTTACTCGCTTCCCTGGTGGAGCATATCTAGAGAGTGATACACGTTGTAAATTGCACCTGTGAAGTGAAAGGGCAAGCCACAGGTTGAATGAAGATACTCACAAAGCATCTATCTGCCAAAGGACTTACATCCATGTAAAGAACTTTTTTTTTTTTTTTTTTTTTTTTTTTTTTTGAGACAGAGGCTTGCTCTGTCACCCAGGCTGGAGCTGGAGTGTAGTGGCAGGATCTCGGCTCACTGCAACCTCCACCTCCCGGGTCCAAGCGATTCTTGTGCCTCAGCCTCCCAAGTAGCTGGGATAACAGGCACACGCCACCACGCTCGGGTAATTTTTTGTATTTTTGGTAGAGATGGGGTTTCACCAGGTTGGCCAGGCTGGTCTTGAACTCCTGACCTCAAGTGATCTGCCCGCCTTGGCCTCCCACCATGCTGGGATTACAGGGTGAGCCACCATGCCCCATGTCATTTTAATTTTTATGTTTGTAGAGATGAGTTCTCACTCTGTTGTCCAGGCTAGTCTGGAACTCCTGAACTCAAGCAATCCTCCTGCCTCATCCTCCCAAAATACTAGGACTATAGGTGTGAACCACTGCACCTGGCTCTTTTGTCCATTTTAAAAATTGTGTTTTTGGCCAGGCACAGTGGCCCACGCCTGTAATCCTAGCACTTTGGGAAGCTGAGGTGGGAGGATCACTTCAACCCAGGAGTTCAAGATCAGCCTGGGCAACAAAGCGAGACTCATCTCTACAAAAAACTAAAAAAATAAAAATTAAATATACATTTTCCATATGACTCAGCAATTCCACTCCTAGGTAACTATCAATGAGAAATGAAAACGTGTCCAAACAAAAACCTGTATATGAATATTCATAAATGCATTATTCATAATAGCCCCAAAATGAAAAGAATCCACATGTCCATCAATGGGGCATAATCTAGTCATACAATGGGAATAGCTTAGCAATGAAAAGGAATGAACTGTCAGAGACATTCGAACCAGAGTGACTCCATTTTGAGTGAGGGCTAGGAAAATAAGGCTGGGACTTGCTGGACTGAATTCCAGAAAGTAAGGCATTCCTAGACTCGAGATGTTTATGGTTAAGGGAACAAATTAATAACGTTTACTAAGCCGGGGGCGGTGGCTCACGCCTGTAATCCCAACACTTTGGGAGGCTGAGGCGGGTGGATCACGAGGTCAGGAGTTCAAGACCAGCCTGGTCAAGATGGTGAAACCCCATCTCTACTAAAAATACAAAAAAAAAAAAAAAAAAAAAAAATTAGCCGGACGTGGTGGTGGGTGCCTGTAATCCCAGCTACTTGGGAGGCTGAGGCACAGAATTGTTTGAACCCAGGAGGCAGAGGCTACAGTGAGCCGAGATCACGCCACTGCACTCCAGCCTGGGCAACCGTGTGAGACTCAAAAAAAAAAAAACAAAAATTAGCCGAGCATGGTGGCACACACCTATAATCCCAACTACTCAGGAGGCTGAGGCAGAAGAATCACTTGAACCTGGGAGGCGGAGGTTGCAGTGAGCTGAGAGAGCACCATTGCACTCCAGCCCAGGCAACAAGAGTAAAGCTGCATCTCACATAATAATAATATAATAATGTTTACTAAACAGACCCAGACTTGGGAGTGTCCAGATATCCCGATATATGGAGAACAAAGGCATTCCTAATTTTGCTTTAAAGATAACAATATTGATTCTTGCTAAATATAGTAATTAAGAAAATTAGCCGGGCGCAGTGGCTCATGCCTGTAATCTCAGCACTTTGGGAGGTCAAGGCGGGCGGATGACGAGGTCAGGAGTTCAAGACCAGCCTGGCCAACATGGTGAAACTCCTGTCTCTACTAAAAATACAAAAATTAGTTGGGCATGGTGTTCCTGTAATCCCAGCTACTTGGGAGGCTGAGGCAGGAGAACTGCTTGAATCGGGACCCAGGAGGCGGAGGTTGCAGTGAGCCGAGATCGCGCCACTGCACTCCAGTCTGGTCAACAGAGCAAGACTCCATCACACACACAAAAAAAATCCTTTTATCACAAACCCCTGTAGCAGAGCACATCTCCCCATACGTATGAGTCTTGTACATAAGGTGGACACCTTCCTCCTCTTACTTCCAGGAATGTCCTACTCTGTCTATGGAGTAGCTGTACTTTCACCAGTTTACTTTTTTTTTTTTTTTTGAGATGGAGTCTCACTGTGTAGCCCAGTGCAATGGGTTGCAGTGCAATGGCATGACCTCAGCTCACTGTAACCTCTGCCTCCCGGGTTCAAGTGAGTCTCCTGCCTCAGCCTCCCAAGTAGCTGGCATTATAGTCCCCCACCACCTCGCCCAGCTAATTTTTGTATTTTTAGTAAAGACGGGGTTTCACCATGTTGGCCAGGCTGGTCTTGAACTCCTGACCTCAGGTGATAAGCCCACCTCGGCCTCCCAAAGTGGTAGGATTACAGGCGTTAGCCACTGCGCCTGGCCCAGTTTACTTTCTTAATAAACTTGCTTTTACTTCACACTGCGGACTAGCCCCGAATTCCTTCTTGTGCAAGATCCAAGAACCTGGCTGGGCGCGGTGGCTCAAGCCTGTAATTCCAGCACTTTGGGAGGCCAAGACGGGCGGATCACGAGGTCAGGAGATTGAGACCATCCTGGCTAACCCGGTGAAACCCCGTCTCTATTAAAAAATACAAAAACCTAGCCAGGCGAGGTGGTGGGCGTCTGTAGTCCCAGCTACTTGGGAGGCTGAGGCAGGAGAATGGCCTGAACCCAGGAGGCGGAGCTTGCAGTGAGCTGAGATCCGGCCACTGCACTCCAGTCTTGGCGACAAAGCGAGACTCTGTCTCAACAACAACAACAAAAAAGATCCAAGAACCTTCACTTGGGGTCTGGATTGGGACCCCGTCCTGTAACAGAACTACTGATACAAACTCAGAAACATTGTATTAAGTGAAAGAAGCCAGACACAAAACACTGCATACTGTGTTATTCATTTATATGAACATCCAGAGAAGGCAAAAGTAAGGTGATAGAAAGCAGATTAGGGGTTGCCTGGGGTCAGGGGCAAGAAAAGGAAACTTTTGCACAACTGTGTACATCTACCAAAACTCACTGAAGACCAGGCATGGTGGCTCACACCTGTAATTCCAGCGCTTAGGGAGGTTGAAATGGGAAGACTGTTTGAGGTCAGGAGTTTGATGCTGCAGTGAGCGATGATTGCACCACTGCACGCCAGCCTGGGTGACACAGCAAGACCCTGTCTCTACATAAATAATTTTTTGAAAAAATTCACTTAACTGTATGTTTAAAATGAGTCAATATTTAGGTATACTAATTAAACTACAATAGGCCAGGAGTGGTGGCTCACTTGAGTTCAGGAGTTCGAGACCAGCCTGGCCAACATGGGGAAATCCTGTCTCTACTAAAAATACAAACATTAGCCAGGCGTGGTGGTGAACACCTGTAATCCTAACTACTTGGGAGGCTGAGGCAGGAAAATCGCTTGAACCTCACTGCAGAGGTTGCAGTGAGCCAAGATTGTACCACTGCACTCCAGCCTGGACAACAGACTGAGACTCCGTCTCAAAAAAGAAAAGAAAAGAAAATATCATTCTGGCTGCAGCAAGGAAGATGGCTTTGAGAAGCCAGAGGGAAAACAGCCACTCGTGAAGCAACTGTGGCACTAGCCTAGGCTGCAGGCAGTGGTGGGTTGGCCTAGGACAGCATCGAGAGGGGCAGAGGGAGCTGATTTGGGAGGGAGCTGGGCTGTTAAGTTGAATGGGTGATGCAGTGGTGTGGGGGATGAAGAGGGATCAAGAATGAAGCTTTTCTGGCTCATGCAGAGATGGATGGTGCTAGGATTCTTTGAGACAGGAGTTCAATCATTCAGCAAACATTTGTTAGGATTCTACTGTGTCAAGGTGTCAGACACCAAGCAAGAAACCTTTTTGAGATGGGGGTCTTGCTCTGTTGCTCAGGCTGGTGTGCAGTGGCACAATCACAGCTCACTGCAGCCTCAAACTCCTGGGCTCAAGCGATCCTCCTGCCTCAGCCTCCTGAGTAGCTGGAACTACAGGCATGCGCCACACTCTTGGCTAATTTGTTTATGTTTGTAGAGATGGGGTCTCGCTAGATTGCCCAGGCTGGTCTGGAACTCCTGGCCTCAAGTGATCCTCCCACCTCAGCCCCCTGAAGTGCTGGGATTACAGGTGTTAGCCACTGCGGCCCAGCCAAGAGATTTTTAAGAACAAGAGTTTATTTTTCAGGGAGCTTATAGTCCCATAGGGGAGCAAAACCTGGATGCGTGGATGGGTGTACCAAGCCAGAGTCCAAGCAGAGGTGGGACACACACAAGACGATGTGACCAGTCCTATGAGGAGCCTTATGGAGGAACTGACCCTGAGTTGGAGGGGGTCACAGGGGTAGGGAGGTAGGAAACTGTAAAGGCATAGAGAAAAAAGGCAAAATGGTATCTTGCTACTTCAAGTGTGATCAGCTGCCTCACATCACTTGGGACCTTGCTGGAAATGCAGCATCTCACGCCCCACCCCAGCTGCTGATCCAGCATCTGCACACTAACAAAGTCCCCAGACAACCTGTGTGCACACTGACAAGAGAGTCTCTGGTCTCCTTGAGAATTTTGAGCCATACATCAGACCCACCTGCATCTACACTGGGCTGTGCAATGGGAGGCCCTGTGGTCTGGAGCAGGTTCATTCATCTTTCTAAGCTTCTGTTTTTCTTTTCTTTTCTTTTTTGAGACAGAGTCTCACTCTGTCGCCCAGGCTGGAGTGCAGTGGCACAATCTCAGCTCACTGCAACCTCCACCTCCCGGGTTCAAGCGATTATCCTGCCTTAGCCTCCTGAGTAGCTGGGATTACAGGTGTGCCTCACTACATCTGGTTATTTTTATTTTTTCGTAGAGCTAGGGGTTCACCATGTTGGCCAGGGTGGTCTCGAACTTCTGACCTCAAATGATCCATCCGCTTCAGCCTCCCAAAGTGCTGGGATTACAGGCATGAGCCACTGTGCCCGGCCCTAAGCTTCTGTTTTTCTTCTGTAAAATGGGAATAAGAACACCTACCTCACAGGATTGCTCTGAGGATGAATGAGGTTATAAAAAGAGCCAAGGTTGGTATGTGGCACTGAGTAAAGGCGCATTAAAGTTTCAAGGTCTCTAATCAGGAGAGTTTGAGGAAGCTCATCCAGAGCCAGGTGCAGTGGTTCACGCCTATAATCCCAGCCCTTTGGGAGGCCAAGGCAGGAAAATTGATTGAGGCCAGGAGTTCCAGACCAGCTTGGGAAACCCAGGGAGATTCCATCTCTACACAAAAATTTAACAACTAGCAGGTGTGATGTCATGCACCTGTAGTCCCAGCTACTCAGGAGACTGAGGTGGGAGGATTGCTTGAGTCCACAAGATCGAGGCTGCAGTGAGCTATGATAGCACCACTACACTCCAGCCTAGGTGACAGAGAAGACCCTATCTCAAGAAAACAAAACAAGGCAGAGAACGATGGCTCACACCTATAATCCCAGCACTTTGGGAGGCAGAGGCAGACTGCTTGAGCTCAGCAGTTCAAGATCAGCCTGGGCAACATAGTGAGATCCCCCCTCTACAAAAGATACAAAAAAATTAGGTGGGCATGTTGGCATGCACCTGTGGTCCCAGCTAATCAGGAGGCTGAGGTGGCAGGATCACTTGAGCCCGGGCAGCAGAGGTTGCAGTGAGCCAAGATCACACCACTGCACTCCAGCCTGGTGATAGAACAAGACCCTATTAAAAAAAAAGAAAAGAAAAAGAAAGAAGGAAACATCACCCTAGATATTCTTTTAGACATGTAAAAGGATGAACACTCTCATCATAAAAGATAAAGAAATGCAGTCTTTTACAATGAGTAAGTACTCTTTCCCATATCCTTCCCAGATTAAGTCGGGGAAGGCATGAGGAAACTGGAGACTTCCAGCACTTGCTAGGGCACACGTAAAAAGGTACATGCACTTTAGTTAGCAATCTGATAGTATTCAAGAATTAGCAATCTGATAGTATTCAAGAATTCCATCTGAGAGTGATTCCACTCTCAGATGGAAGCCCCCGAGAAAAATCCCACACAGGTACCCCAAAGGGAACACTACATTGCTTGCAATAGCGACATGCTGGAATTAGAACTAGGTTTGGTTATAAGTGATAGAAACCCTAAAATAAGTGATTTAAAGTGAGGCAGCAGTCCCTCTTTCATGTGAAAGCCCAGAGGTCAGCACTGCCAGGCCAATGAGGTGCCACATGGATGCTGTGATCCAGGCGCCTTCTCTCACCATCCTGGCCCATGTGGCTTCTGTTCCAGAGGTCACCTAAAGTCAGCAGGGCTGCTCCACTTCCGGTAAGCAGGCAGGAGGCAAGAGGAGAGGGGACAAGCTGCCCGCTATGCACGCTTCTGGGAAGTGATACTCCATTCCACTTATACCCCAGGAGCCTGTATTGGCACTTGGCTACATCTAGCTACAATGGAAGCCAGGAAGTACTGTCTTAATTTTTTTTTTTTTTTTTTTGAGACAGGATCTTGATTGTTGCCCAGGCTGGAGTGGGTTGGCACAACCGTAGCTCATTGCAACCTCAACCTCCTGGGTTCAAGCGATCCTCCCACCTCAGCCTCCCAGGGTGCTAGGTAGGATTCCAGGTGTGCACCCCCATGCCCGGCCACTGTTTTTATTCTGAGTGTCTCTGTGCCTTGCTAAAAACCATGGGTTCTAGTACCGCAGAAGGAGGAAAAATGGATGTGAAGGACTAACAGTTTCTGTCACAAGGGTCTTAGTGGGGGGTCACATGAGGGTCACAAAGACAAAAATCCTCCAGTATACACAAGTTGAACATATTGCCATTTATTCTGTTGAGGTTAAATGTATAATTTTAACATATTCAAACTTATTAATGGACATTTAAAAAGCTGAAAAAGTGGAGAGCTGTACCATGTCGTGGATTCTTTTAATGTCATAAAATTTAAAGGAATGCCACATTCCAACAAAACATTTTAAGAAGTTGACATACTTTTGTTAAAATCATGCAAATGTCAGAGAAAGGTTAATGGCTTTTTTTTTTTAGTAGACATTACTGAAAAAACGGCTTATTGTATCACAAAAAGTGAAACTTGGATCTCATATACAAAGGTGTATTTCACTGGATTTTTTTTTTTTTTTTTTCAGACAGAGTTTCACTCTTGTCGCCCAGGCTGGAGTGCAATGGCGCGATCTCGACTCACTGCAACCTCTGCCTCCTGGGTTCAAGCAATTCTCCTGCCTCAGCCTCCCGACGTAGCTGGGATTAAAGGCGCGTGCCACCACACTTAGGTTTTTTGTTTTTTGGTGGTTTTTTTTTTTTTTGTATTTTCAGTAGAGACAAGGTGTCACCATGTTGGCCAGGCTGGTCTTCAACTCCCATCCTCCGGTGATCCACCGCCTCAGCCTCCCAAAGTGCTGGGATTAAAGGCATAAGAAACTATGCCCAGCTGATTTCTTTCTTTCTTTTTTTTAAGAGACAAGGTCTCACTGTGTTACCCAGGCTGGTCTCAAACTTCTGGGCTCAAGCAATCCTCCTACCTTTGCCTCCTGAGTACAAAAGTGCATCTCAAATAGTTTTAAAATGATGTTCAATATTTAGCAACCCGTACAGCCCAGCATTAACCAATCAGAAGTGTCTGACTGTTGAGAACAGATGCAGCCAAGGTACCACCCCTGTGTGTACCAGCTGAACTTCAGCACTGTGTAGTGTTCTCAATATGAAAGGAAAAGCTAAACAGCTAACAGGAGAAAATGTAAAATATCTTAACAACTCTATCAAATAAGCAATTAAAAAGCAACCAACTGCAGAACAAGATAGTTCATAATACTGTCTACACTAAAATTAAAATTTTCTTTTTTTTTTTTGAGATAGAGTCTCTCTCTGTCACTCAGGCTGAAGTGCAGTGGCGCTGTCTCGGCTCATTGCAACCTCCACCTCCCGGGTTCAAGTGATTCTCCTGCCTCTGCCTCCCGAGTAGCTGGGATTACAAGCATGCACCACCACGCCCAGCTAATTTTTGTATTTTTAGTAGAGATGGGATTTCACCAAGTTGGTCAGGGTGGTCTTGAACTCCTGGCCCCAAGTGATTCACCCACCTCAGCCACCAAAAGTGCTGAGATTACAGACGTGAGCCATCACGCCTAGCCAAAATTAAGAATTTCTGTTCAGTGAAGTATACCTCTAGATACAAAGAAAATTTCAATTTTTTCACCTTTAAATTTTTTTTTTTTTTTTGAGATGGAGCCTTGCTCTGTCGCCAGGCTGGAGTGCAGTGGTAGAACCTTGGCTCACTGCAATCTCCACCTCCAGAATTTAAGCGATTCCCCTGCCTCAGCCTCCAGAGTAGCTGGGACTACAGGGTATGTGCCACCATGACCAGCTAATTTTGTTGGCCAGGATGGTCTCAATCTCCTGACCTTGTGATCTACCCGCCTTGGCCTCCCAAAGTCCCCTTTTTAATTTTTTTTTGTAGAAACGAGGTCTCGCTATGTTGCCCGGGCTGGTCTCGAACTCCTGGGCTGAAGCGATCTTTCTGCCTCAGCCTCCCAAATTGTTGGGATTACTGGTGAACCTCCATACCCAGCCCAAATGTGCATTCTTGGAATTATTTGCAATTGCCCAGGAATGTACAAGCAACTCCTGAGAATAAACCAAAAAAGGTAAGAAACTCCATGAGAAAATGGGCAATGCACAGGAAAGGAAACCAGAAAGGCTAAATGAAAAAATTCCCCAAATGCTGATCAGATGAATGTATATTAAAGCACAGCACCACTATCCACCTATCAGACTGGCAAAAATTAGGTAGTCTGGCAATACAAGTGCTGGCAAGGATAAGGAGAAAAGGGTGGCCTCAAGTAGGGGGGTCAGTCACCATTCTAAAGAAAATCTGGAAAACCACAGAGAAACTGACCTCTGTGACCTATAAGCCCACCCTGGGTACATATGCCACACAGGCACAGAAGGGAACACACGAAAGGATGTTTATCGTGGCCTGTATCCAGTGCCGAGGGGTCAGAGGCACCCAGGTGTCCCCCACTTGAGGCAATGTGTGTAAGTGGCAATTGACATTGTGGAGTGCCACGTGGCAGGTCAAAGCAATACTGCATTTCTAGAAGAGGCAATGGGGCTAGATCTTAGCACACATTGAATGAAAACGGCGTAAGACGTATTGCACAATAGCACTATGTACAGTAAAAGCATATATTCACACATGAAATGTGGTATTTTACAAATACATTCATATTCAAAGACATGTGGGTGCTTATGGGAGAGGATGGTGTAAAGAAAGGGAAAAAAGCCATAAAACCAGAGAATCTTTGCATGGGACTGTATTCCTGAGATCCCAAACCAAAGGGATGAATGTGCTGTTATGCCTTAAATGTGTGCACCAGGAAACGTAAACTAGAAAGGGTGGCTCTGAAGGGTCCTCGGGTGAGGAAGACCCCCAGGGTTGAGAATCCACCACCTTCATCCTTCAAAAGAGTACCCCAGTTGTCTGCTTACGCTTCAGCCAGCAGGTGTGAGCTTGGTCATTTCCTGCAAACCAGGCAACCACACCAGTGTATAAGCCTCAAGTAAATGTCACTCCCAAGCCCCAAATGGGACTAAGGCCTCTGCTAGGCTAGGCATGGTGTAAGTCCCAGGCCTGGAAGCTCCCACCCAACCCTCATTTGTTTCAGTTCACTTTCAATATGTGCATAGTTTCATAGAGCAGACATTTCCATGAGGAAAAGAGGATGATGGTGAAAGGGGAGGGGTGAGGGGACATCTCCATGTCACAGAGGCTGCAGAACTCAGCATGACTTGTGGACGGAGCCACAGGCCATCCAGGGCAACAACACCCACACAACTCACCAAGTGGTTAACGGCTCTAAACCAGGGTCAACAGGAGGGGACAAAAGTCACTCCTTGATTTTGCTGCAGCTTAAAGATAAGTTCTACCTCAGCTTCTGCTAGCCCTTATGGGGCAAAAAACGGGGAGTCATTCTCCCCAAGTCCAGGCTGGGCCATCAAACAGGGAGTGGGGTGTCAGCCCCAGACCTCAATGAGGTCCCCAGATTCCATGCCCAGGTCAGCTGGCAGCTCCCTGCCTGAAAGCTTTGTCCCATCAAAGAAGAAGGAGAGCTTCCGTCCCGACAGTCCCATGGCCTCCTCATAGTGGGACATGAGGGTCTTTAGAGGGGAATCCTGGATGGAAAGAAATGAAAATGGACATCAGAACATGAAAGGGGGTGGGGATCCTGTAGGGACAGACAGGGAACTTGGGACACGGAGGACAGGGGAAGGGGCGGAAACAATAAAGTCAGGGCCCCATGTGGGGAAAGGAGAGAGGACAAAGAAGCCAGCCCAGCCGGGCTCCTCTGGGAGCTGGGACAAATCCTGTCATCCCTCTGGGCTCCAAGTTGCTCAGGTAGAGGGTGAGGGCCACAAGCCCAAGGCTTAGGGGTGTAGGCTCTGAGTCAGGCAAGTCCTCCCAGCCTCGGCCTCCTCCCCTATGAAACGGAAGTGTGTACCAATGACTAAGAGAGCCCAGATTCTAGAGTAAGGATGAGCCAAGCTGGAGTCCAGGCTCTCGCACCTATTAGATGTGTGACCTTAAAAAAATGTTACAGGTTATGTCCCCCAGAGAAGACACCTTGTGGTCTTAACCCCTGGTTAAGTGTGAATGTGATCTGATTTGGAGATGGGGCCTTTGCAGATGCAATCAAGTTGAGATTGTACTGGATTAGAATGAGTGCTAACGCTGTGGGACTGGTAGACAGCTCATTGCAACCTCTGCCTCCTGGGTTCAAGCAATTCTCCCGCCTCAGCCTCCTGAGTAGCTGTGACTATAGGCACAGGCCACCACACCCAGTTAAGTTTTTGTATTTTTGGTAGAGACAGAGTTTCTCTATGTTGCCCAGGCTGGTCTCAAACTTCCTGAGTTCAGATGATCTACCCACTTTGGCCTCCCAAAGTGCTGGGATGACAGGCGTGAGCCCCTGCGCCCAGCCTGGGACTGGTATGCTCACGAAACAGACACAGAAACAGACATGAGGGGAGAGCACACATGATGACAGAGCAAGAACACCAAGGGCTGCGGGCCACTGGCAGGAGCCAGGAGGAGACAGGGCAGGTTCCACAGAGAGACCCCAAGGGACTGTGTGATGTTGTCAAATATATATTTGGTCTTTGTATGTTTCCTGGTATAAAATTCCTAAAATCCCTGGGAAAGAGTTAAGTATCTTTTTGCATGCTAATTAGTTGACTGGTGGCTGGCAGCCCCTAAAGAGCTTCAGGAACGGTGATGGTCACTAGAAAGACCAAGGTAGGATAAGAGAGTTGGGACTTTTTCCCCACCCCCCAACCTCCAAGAAGGAGGGAGAGAGTGAAGGTTGAGCTACCACCAGTAGTCCGTGGTTTAATCAGTCATGCCTATATAACAAAGCTTCCATAAAAATCCAGAGGACAAGGTTTGGAGAACTTCCCAATAGTTGAACATGTGGTGATTCCTGGAGAATGATGCCCAGGGAAGGTATGGAAGCTCTGCACCCTTTTCCCATGCTGTGCCCTACACATCTCTTCATCTGTATCCTTTGTTAACATCCTTTATAATAAACCAGTAAATGCAAGTGTCTCCCTGAGTTCTGTAAGCTGCTCTAGCAAATTAAACCCAAAGAGGGGACCAGGTACAGTGGCTCATGCCTGTAATCCCAACACTTTTGGAGGCCGAGGTGGGAGGATCGGTTGAGCCCAGAAGTTTTTTTTTATTCTTTTTTTTTTTTTTGAGATGGAGTCTCGCTTTGTTGTCCAGGCTGGAGTGCAGTGGCTCTATTTCGGCTCACTGCAAGCTCCGCTTCCCTGGTTCACGCCATTCTCCTGCCTCAGCCTCCCGAGTAGCTGGGACTACAGGTGCCTGCCATCACACCTGGCTAATTTTTTGTATTTTCAGTAGAGAAAGGGTTTCACCATGTTAGCCAGGATGGTCTCGATCTCCTGACCTCATGATCCACCCGACTCGGCCTCCCAAAGTGCTGGGATTACAGGCGTGACCCACCATGCTGGGCCGAGTCCAGGAGTTTGAGTCCAGCCTGGGCAACACAGTGAGACCCCATCTACACAAAAAAATTAAAAAATTAACCAAAGGTAGTGGCACACACCTGTAGTCCCAGCTACTCAGGAGGCTGAGGTGGAAGGATCACTTGAGCCCAGGAGTTTGAGGCTGTGGTAAGCCAAGATCACACCACTGTACTCCAGCCCAGGCAACAGAGCAAGACCCTGGCTCTCTCTCTTTCTTTTTTGTTGAGACAAAGTCTAGTTTTGTCGCCCAGGCTGGAGTGCAGTGGCTTGATCTTGGCACATTGCAACCTCTGCCTCCCGGGTTCAAGTGATTCTTCTGCCTCAGTCTCCTGAGTAGCTGGGACTACAGGTGCACACATACCTTTTAAAAAAAAAAAAGAAAAAAATCCTGAGTTTGTTTTTTCCCCCATATCTTCAGAGACCCTGGCTCAGCTAACACCTTGATTTCAGACTTCTACCCTCCAGAACAATGAGAGAATAAATTTGTGTTGTTTTAACCTACCCAATTTGTGGTACTTTGTTACAACAGCCAAAATACAAAAGTGGGGTGCTGCTGGAATAAATAGTTAAATGTAACAGTGGATTTAGAATTGGATCAAGGCTGGAAGAATTTTTTTTTTTTTTTTTTTTTTTTTTTTTTTTGAGCTAGGGTCTTGCTCTGTCTCCCAGGCTGGAGTGCAGTGGCCCAGTCTTGGCTCACTGCAGCCTCAATCTCCTAGGCACAAGTGATCCTCACACCTCAGCCTCCTGGGTAGCTGGAACTACAGGTATGCGCCAGCATGCTGGGCTAATTTTTGTATTTTTTGTAGAGGCAGGGTTTCACTATGTTGCCCGGGCCAGTCTTGAACTCCTGAGCTCAAGCAATCTGTCCATGTTGGCCTCTCAAAGTGTTAGGATTACAAAGGTGAGGCACCCACCTGGCTGAAGCTGGAAGAATTCTGAGATGCATGTTAGAAAAAACCTAGACTGGGCCGGGCGCGGTGGCTCAAGCCTGTAATCCCAGCACTTTGGGAGGCCGAGACGGGTGGATCACGAGGTCAGGAGATCGAGACCATCCTGGCTAACACGGTGAAACCCCGTCTCTACTAAAAATACAAAAAAAAAACTAGCCGGGCGAGGTGGCGGGCGCCTGTAGTCCCAGCTACTCCGGAGGCTGAGGCAGGAGAATGGCGTAAACCCGGGAGGCGGAGCTTGCAGTGAGCTGAGATCCGGCCACTGCAGTCCAGCCCGGGCTACAGAGCAAGACTCCGTCTCAAAAAAAAAAAAAAAAAAGAAAAAACCTAGACTGCCTTGAAGAAACTGCTGGTAGAAATATGGACATTAAAGGGAATGTCCCTGCAGACTCACAAAGAGGAGAGGTGCAGAGAAAGCTCCTATAATCTTAAGAGGATGCATATATTGTTATGAACAGAAGGCTGCTAGAAGTATGAATATTAAAGGTGTTTCTGGTGAGGTCTCTGGAGGAAATGAGGAATATGTTATTGGTAACTGGAATAAAACTTTCCGATAAAGGTGGTGCAATCATGGCTCACTACAACCTCGATCTCCCAGGCTCAAGCAATCCTCCTGCCTCAGCCACCTGGGGAGCTAGGACTACAGGAGTTGGGATTACAGGTGTGAGCCACCGCACCTGGCCCAATTTCTCCCTTTTAAAATGGGAATGTGTATCCTAAGTCTGTCCCATTACTGTATTTTAGAAGTGAATGACTTATTTTCTAGATTTCATGGGTCCACAGAGAGAGAGGAATTTTGTCCTAGAATGGACCATACCAAGTCTCATCCAAAACTGATTTAATGATTTAGAAAATAAAATTAGGACTTCTTGAATTGATTATATTTAAATGAGATTTTGGGCTTAAGAGTTGATGCTGGGATGGGTTAAGACTTGCAGGGATACTGGAATGGGATGTATATATTTTGCAGATGGGAAGGCCATGAATTTGATGGGGGCTACAGAACAGTGCATTAAGGATTGAACTGTATTCTCCTGAAAAGGTACTTTGCGGTCCTAACCCCTAGTAAATATGAATGTAACCTTATTTGAAAGTAGGGACTTTGCAGATATAATCAAGTTGAGATGAGGTTGTGCTTGGTTAGGGTGGGGCTAGCCCAACATGACCTATGTCTTTCCAAGAAGAGAGATGAACACAGAGACACACGGAGAACACCATGTGATCACAGAGGGAGAGACTGGAGTGACACAGCTGCAAGCCAAGGAACTCTGGCCACCAGCAGAAGCTAGAAACAGGTAAGGAAGGTTTCCACCCAGATTCTCAGATGGAACCAGGCCCTGCCAACACCTTCAATTCAGACTTCTAGCCTCCAGAAGTGTAAGGGAATAGGTTTCTATTGTTTTAAGCCACCCAGTTTGTGTATTTTATTACAGTAGACTTAAGAAATGAATGCAGCAGGCCAGGCGTGGTGGCTCACACCTGTAATCCCAACACTTTGGGAGGCGAAGGCGGGTGGATCACTTGAGGTCAGGAGTTCGAGACCAGCCTGGCCAACATGGTGAAACCCCATCTCTACTAAAAATACAAAAATTAGCCCAGCACGTGCATCTGTAATCCCAGCTACTCGGGAGGCTGAGGCAGGAGAATCACTTGAAACTCGGAAGGCGGAGGCTGCAGTGAGCCAAGATCGTGCCAGACTCCAGCCTGGGCGACAGACTGAGACTCTCAAAAAAAAAAAAAAAAAAAAAAGTGACTGCACCAAGTTGCTTATTCCACCTCTCTAGAACTCAGTCTTCTTATTGCCAAATGAGGATAACAGTGCTTTCCCACATCAGATTGTTGTGAAATTAAATAAGATCCTGAACGTGAGGAAATTATCCTCGGCACAGGGACTGGCACTTAGCCATGTGGCCTTGTTATTTTGATGGGTTTTACTGATTACCATCCAAGGGTCCTTTCTGTTTTAATCAGAAGGAGTCAGGAGACCGAGGGGGCACCCAGACTAGGGCAGACGGTACCAGCAGTACCGAGGAGGGAAGCTGAACGATGGGTTTTCCCACTACCTAGGATGGCTGGGAACCCAAGAACATGGAGGGCAGTGTCTCCTGCAAGTCAAGATTAGGGGAATCCATCCTCCATTAACTGACAAGAGAGACGAGAGGCAGCAGAGGACAGGGTGAAGGGCATGGAGAGCCATCTCTCCCACTCACTCGAGACAGTGAGACTTCCAGTGTCTGGTGTTTCTCCTTTCCCTGCACCCGGAGCTGGAGCTGTCGGGATGTCTCTGTGGCCTCTGGAGAACTTGCCAGTACCACACAGTCTGTGGGAGGCAGAATCAGGAAGCCAGGGCTAAATGGGGGCTTGGAAGCAGGGCCCGTGCTGAACCTCTCCCTGTATCCCCTTCCCCTGGCAAATGCCTCAAGGCCCCACCTCCCTGCCTTCCTCTCACCAATGATGTCAGCCACTCCGAGCTTTAGGGTCCTGGGAGTGGCAGTAGGTGATAGCTCTGTCTCTCCAAAAAGCAAAAGGATCCTGCTTGGGGACACCCCAAGGTGGGTGGCCATGTGGTCCACCACACTCTGCAGGGGCTCCGACTAGGGATGGGGACAAGAAGCAAAAGAGGTCTTCCTGCCTTGAAATCCACACACCCGCCCCCCACACCACCCAAACACAAGCTCTGGCCTTAGCTACTTGCTAAGCTCCTCAGCTGTGAGTTTCATCATATTTACCTAGTAAGGTATAGAATAAAATCGTGTCAGCAAGGGGTACAGGCAAGTAACACAAAGAAATATAGCAGCCATGGGTTAGGACAAAGAAAGGGGTGAGGGGGATTGTAGCAAACTGGAACTCACATGCCACCTAGATAGGGTGGCTGTTACACAGCTCCAGTTGATTGGCACTGCGTGGGAACGTGGGCCAGTGTGACATCGTCCTATTTTTTTTCTTTTTTTTTAAGAGGGAGTTTCACTCTTGTTAACCAGGTTGGAGTGTAGAGGCGCAATCTCGGCTCACTGCAACCTCCGCCTCCCGGGTTCAAGTGATTCTCCTGCCAGGCTGGTCTCGAACTCTTGAATTCAGGTGATCAACCTGCCTTGGCCTCCCAAAGTACAGGGATTACAGGTGTAAGCCACCACACCTGGCCGCATCTTCCTATTTTTTAAGAGAAGCCAGAAATCTGGACCTTTTTTTTTTTTTCCCTTTCTTTGTATAATTTTAGTAGAGACGGGCTTCACCATATTGGCCAGACTGGTCTTGAACTCCTGATCTCAAGTGAGATCTGAGGCAGAGTCTTGCTCTTTCACCCAGGCTGGAGGGTAGTGGCGCAATCTTGGCTCACTGAAACCTCCTCCCCCTGGGTTCCAGTGATTCTCCTGCCTCAGCCTCCGAGTTGCTGAAATTACACGCACCCACCACCACGCCCAGCTAATTTTTGTATTTTTAGTAGAGATGGGGTTTCATCACGTTGGCCAGGCTGGTCTCAAACTCCTGACCTCAGGTGATCTGCCTGCCTTGGCCTCCCAAAAGTGCTGAGATTACAGGCGTGAGGCACCGCACCCAGCCAGAAATCTGGACCTTTGTATGAAATCACCCATCACAAAGGTGACAACAAACTTGTATATTTTTAAAGCACTTGGTCAGGCATGGTGGCTCACATCTATAATCTCGGCATTTTGAGAGGCCAAGGCGGGAGGCTTGCTTGGGGTCAGGAGTTCAAGATCAGCCTGAGCAACAAAGCAAGATCCCACCTCCATTTTTTTTTTTTAGAGACAGGGTCTTGCTCTGTCACCCAGGCTGCAGTGCAGTGGCACAATCACAGCTCACTGTAGCCTTCAACTCCTGGACTCAGAAGATCCTCCTGCATCAGCCTCCCAAGTTGCTGGGACTACAGGTCTGCACCACCATGCCTGGTTAATTTTTTTATTTTTAGTAGAGACAAGGTCTCACTATTTTGCCCAGGCTGGTCTTGAACTCCTGGCCTCTAAGTGATCCTCTCACCTTGGCCTTCCAAAGTGCTGGGATTACAGGAGTGAGCCACCATCCCTGGCCCCCATCTCTATGTTTAAAAAATAAAATAGGCTAGGCACAGTGGCTTATGCCTCTAATACCAACACTTTGGGAGGCCGACTCAGGGGATCACTTGAGATCAGGAGTTCAAGACCAGCCTGGCCAATATGGTGAAGCCCTGCCTCTACTAAAAATACAAAAATTAGTTGGGCATGGTGGCGGGCACCTGTAGTCCCAGCTACTTAGGAGGCTGAGGTGGGAGAATCGCTTGAACCTGGGAGGTGAAGTTTTCAGTGAGCCAAGATCGTGCCACTGCACTCCAGCCTAGGCAACAGAGTGAGACTCTGTCTCAAAAAATAAAAATAATAAAAAATGATAAAATAAAATAAAATAAGTCTACAGGGCAAAGAAAGCAGACATATGGTTGAAAAAGCCATGGGCTGCCAGTCTGCAACCTCTGCCTTAGTTGCTTGACTGATGCACAGTGCATTAGTAATGGTAACGTCTGTTATCATTCCTGGTGTTTAAACAGGTTTATCCCTACAAAAGTATCAGGCTTTGCCAGGAAGCTGGGGGAGCTCAGGGTTACTGAGTGACATCTGCTGTGTCCAGGGCAGTGAGAGCAAGTCCAAGAGGGAAGCCCAGGTTCCTAGGGAGGAAGGTAAGAGAGACTCCCAAAAAAAGCTTCTGAGAACTGACAGGATGCTTCACACCTGGAATCTCAGCACTTTGGGGACAATTTTGGAACCAGCCTGGACACAGTGAGATCACTTTTTGAAGGGAAAAAAAAAAAAAACAAACACAGGATGCTTATGAGGACCCTTGAAGAATGGGTAGAAAGTTTGCCAGAAAGAGAGGGGAGCATTGGGAAAATGCAGACAGAGGAAACAGAAAGTGTGAAAGCAGGACAGACTGAAAAGAATGATGGGCAGCTCCAGAGAGCAGGATGGGAAAAGGATGACAGTCCCTTCTGCCAGGACACCCCTGCTGGACACGACCATCTCTCCAGAAGCAGCTCCTGGGTCCTTCTCCCATGGGCCTCAGGCACTCACCATTCTGAGGGGCAATCTGACCAGGTCAGCCCGGCAACGGATTTTGAGCGGGAAGAGTCGGGGGGTCTCTGGGAGGGTGGGCCCTTCCACCAAGACCACTTCGTCCTCTTGGCCCTGCTGCTCTTGGCCCTGAGGTGGCTTGGGGCTCAGGCAGGAACGGAGATCCTGGAGGCGCTTGTTCACCTCACTGCAGTGCAGACAGGACTCTGGGTCAACTGGAGTTAGCCACCCTCCCGGATTGCCCTCTTCCATCCCAGCCAGAGCCCCTGCACTTGGCACCTTAATTTCTTGAGTGCCCGAGTATGCTTTCTGCTTTTGGTCCTTGGTGAAGGTGGGGACAGAGGAGAGTTGTCCAGATCCCTGTAGAAGCAAGAGACGGTAGGACGGAGGCAGTGGAGGGAGTCTGGCCCCACAAATCCCTAAAAACCAGATTCTTGGACACTCAAGAGGAAGCACGGTCGGACACAATGGATCACACCTGTAATCCCAGCACTTTGGGAGGCTGAGCCAGGAGAATCACTCGAGCCCAGGAGTCCAAGACCAGGCTACGCAAGATGGGGAGACCCTATTTCTACATAATTAGCCAGGCATAGTGGAACACAGCTGTAGTCCCAGCTACTCAGGAGGCTGAGGTGGGAGGGTCACTTGAACCCAGGAATTTGAGGCTGCAATAAGCTATGATCACACCACCGTACTCCAGCCTGGGCAATGGAGTGAGGCTCTATCTCTAAAAATGTAAAAATACATTTAAAAAATAAAGAGGGAGCAGCTTCCAATAACCCCCATTTCACTGGAAGGCAGGGGTAGGGGAGAGGGAAAGACTGAGGCATCATTTTTATATTTATATGACCTGAATATTAGCGAAGAAAATGCCTCACTTTTGAGATTGTCACTTCCCAGGAAAATGTCCAATAATATCTGACAGACGGCAAGTACTTACTATATGTCCAGTGTTGCCCAGGCTGGTCTTGAACTCCTGGGCTCAGGTGATTCACTCCCCTTGGCCTCCCAAAGTGCTGGGATTACAGGCAAGAACCATTGTGCCCAGTCAAGTGTTAACTCTTGATTGACTCAGCAATTCATTGACACAAGTGCCACTATTATTCCCAGGTTTGGGGGGTTTTTTTGTCTGTCTGTTTGTTTGCTTTTTAGAGACAGGGTCTCACTCTGTCACCCAGGCTGGAGTATAGTGGCACGATCATGGCTTACTGCAGCCTCCAACTCCTGGGATCAAGTGATCTTCCCACCTCAGCCTCCCGAGCAGCTGGGATTACAGGAGTATGCCACCACGCCAGGCTAATTTTTATTTTACTTTTTATAGAGACAGGGTCTCTCTCTGTTTCCCAGGCTGTAAAACGGGGTTTTACAGATGAAGAAAGAGAAGCATGGAGAGGACAGGGAAGCCAGATTGGAACCACACCTTAAGCTCGCATTACTAGGGTCTCAGAATCCACACCCAAGGGTGGTCCTGAAGGGTTCATTGTCACCTCCCGGGGTAAGCCACCTCTTTTCCCAAGCACTTCATTTCCCACATGAACCTCAACAGTCCTTCTATCCCTTCTTCTTACCCTTTCAGGAGCCACCCAAGGGTCCTACCTGCCTTCGCTTACCCCTCCAACTCACTTCCTGCTCCCAGGGCCCAAGGGCCCTGGCCTCACTCACAGAATCTCTGTCTTTTTCTTCTCTTCTTTATCCTTAGTCCTCAGCTTTGTCTTCCAGGGAGAGCCTGGTGATGGCGAGCCCTCATGGTAGAGACCACTCGAATCTGCCAGCTCCACCTCTGGGGGCAAAGGAAGAGAAGGTAGAAGGAGGTTATCCAAGGGAGGCCAGCGAAGTCCAAGAAGAAACAAGTCAGAGGCTTCAAGAAGATCCCAGGAAGGGAGGAGACCACGGAGCCCCTGGCACACACAGGGCCACACGATAATACTGGGAAAGGGGGCAGGGGATGAGACTGCTATTTAGTATAAAGATAGCTGATATTAACTTAAAATTAACTTAAATTTCTCATGAAAGGAAACCAGGTATTATTTTCTATAATACAGAAATTTCTATTTGCCCACTGTCAATAAAAGATCATCACAAACCACGAAAATAAATACTGTGAAAATTAAAAAATGATAAGAAACCCTAGATCGGTGGCTCTCAACCAGGGACAATTTTGCCTCTGAGGGGACATGTAGCAATGTCTAGAGACAATATTGGTTATCAAAATGTGGAGGGCGAGGGGGCTGAGGTATAATACTTCCCAGGGATGGAAGTCAGGATGCCGCTAAACTTTCTACAATGTACAGGACAGCTTCTAACACCAAAGAATTTTCCAGTCCAAAAAATGCCAGTAATGCTGAAGTCGTGAAATCCTGTCCTAACTAAATATAGCAGCTGCGAGAGGCCTGTGATTCTACATTTCTTTTTTTCTTTTCTTTTTTGAGACCGGATCTTACTGTGTCACCCAGGATGGAGTGCAGTGGCATGATCATGGCTCACTGCAGCCTCGACTTCCTGAGCTCAGGTGATTCTCCCACCTCAGCCTCCTGAGTAGCTGAGTACTACTAGGTAGTACTACTAGGTAGATGTGTACAAGTACACATCACCATGCCTGGTTTTTTATTTTTCTGTAGAAACAGGGTCTCATCATATTGCGCAGGCTGGTCTCGAACTCCTGGGCTCCAGCAATCCTCCCATCTCAGCCTCCCAAAGTGCTGGGATTACAGCACTTTGAGCCACTGCGCCCAGCTGATTCTGCATTTCTAGCAAGCTGGGCCGACGTTTTGAGTATCAGGGATAGGGGTACCTTTTGCATAGCACTTCTATGTCCTAGGTACTGTCCTAAAGCATATATCTAGCCAAGAGGCAGCTCTCCCTATATTCCCTTTTGTTAATTCTCACCAAAATCTGCACCAAAATGGGGTCTACTATTATCTCCACTTTCATAATGAGGAAATTGAAGCATTGAGAAATTAAGAAACTTGCCCAGGCCGGGCATGGTGGCTCACGCCTATAATCCCAGCACTTTGGGAGGCCAAGGTAGACAGATCACCTAAGGTCAGGAGTTCGAGATCAGCCTGGCCAACATGATGAAACCCCATCTCTACTAAAAATACAAAAATTAGCCAGATATGGTGGTGGGCACCTGTAATCCCTGCTACTCAGGAGGCTGAGGGGCAGGAGAATGGCTTGACCCTGGGAGATGGAGGTTGCAGTGAGCTGAGATCGCGCCACTACACTCCAGCCTGGGTGACAAAGTGAGACTGTCTCAAAAAAAAAAAAAAGAAAAAAGAAACTTGCCTAAGATCACACAGCTATTAAGAGATAGGGCTGAGGCTGGGCACAGTGGCTCACGCCTGTAATCTCAGCACTTCGGGAGGCCAAGATGGGCGGATCACCTGAGGTCAGGAGTTCAAGACCAGCCAGGCCAACATGGTGAAACTCCATCTCTACTAAAAAATACAAAAAATTAGCCAGGTGTGGTGGTGCGCGCCTGTAATCCCAGCTACTGGGAAGGCTGGGGCAGGAGAATTGCTTGAACCCAGCAAGCAGAGATCACGCCATTGCACTCCAGCTTGGGCAACAAGAGCGAAACTCTGTCTCAAAAAAAAAAAAAAAAAAAAGAGAGCAAGAGCTGAGATTCAAACCCAGGTCAGATGGCTCCTATCTGCTTTTAATCACCCCACCATACTCCCTCATGGCACACGTCTTGGTCCAAGGTCTCCATTTGCCCACTGGATTATTTCCTTCTTAGACTTGATTCCTATTCCCTGCCCTTGAGTTTGCAAAAAATGCATCACTGGGGGAGGACAAAGACAGGGCATCCCTGATAAGATTCAGAGAACACCCTGCTGGCTCCAGTGTTCCCAAGGAACTTGCTATAGATGTAACAAGGTGTCACAGATTCTCAACACCTCACTGCCTCCTGCGCCGCCCAGGACTACGGAATCAGCATCTCTTTAGGTGGCACCAGAAATGTATACATTAATACATTCTATGCTTGTTAACAATCCAGCTCCTGTGGCTGGGATGCAGGAATCCCCTCTCCCACACCCTTCCCTTGAGCCTCAGGAGACAACTGACTGCAGGAATATAAACCACAGGAAGTCTCCTAAGAGAAGCCAGCACTGCATGCCTCTCCCTGGACGCCCTCCCTTACCTTCCTCATCCCCTGGAGGGTAGAGTTTCAGGAGGGATAGGTCATCTGGGATAAGGCAAAGGCTACTTTTAACCTGCAAAGACAAGGAGGGAGAGGGGTCAGACCCAAGTCCTCCCCTTACAGAAGGAAAAAACTGGGGGTGATTCTTCCCTAACACCCAGTTCCCAAATCCTCCCTAAGATCGTGGACACCTTGGCCCTCTCCTGGCAACCTAGGAATCCAGCTTCCCCAGGATTCAGAATGGAAGTACCCTTCACCCTTTCCTCCATCTGCCTAAGACACTCTGAAGATGTGTGTTTCCTTGTCCTTTTTAACTAGGTTACTAGTCGCCCCTCTACCCCAGACTCTTAGGGATTCTCAGCCCCCTAGCTCACGCGACCATCGGGGGACCCCAGCCTCCTGGAGCTGCCCAGTCCTCTCTGAACCCGCATGGACTCCAACCCCCAATACCCCAGCTCCCTGGCTTCATTTGCCACGGGCCCCAACCTCGAAATCCAACGGCCCCAGGTCCTCCCAGTCCCTCTCCAAACCCTCAAGAACGCCAGTTCTTCAGCCTCCTTGTGCCCCCAAGACTCTAGCTCCTAGAAATCCTAAACTTCCAAAGCATCCCACCCTCCTTCACCACCCCGGTCTGCAGAAAGTCCCGGAGCCCTGCCTCTCCCTGCCTCCAACACCCTAGCCCCCCAAGACCAGCCCCAGAACCCTAGCCTCAACACCCCTACAGCCCTACCCTCCCCGGAGGCCAAGCCCCTGGCCCTTCCGCCTGTCCCCTCTCCGGGACCGGACGCACCTTCCCCGAGTACACCGGAACCAGCGGCGCCTCCCCGGGATCCAGTACCAGCCGCCGCCGCCGCCTGACCGGCTCCCGCGGGGGTCCTGCGGGCCGCGCGTCCGCCCCTTCGCTGTCACTGTCGCTGTCATCCCGGGACGCGACCGGCCCCGGGGGCTCCGAGGGTGCAACCTCAACCTCGTCGGCGACACAGCGAGCACTGGTGACCTCCACAATTTCCTCATCGCTGTCGCTGACCAAGTCCACAGACACGACGTCCAGAGTGCCCCGGGATGGAGACCGCTGGGCCCGAGGACGCCGGCCCCGACCGCCCCAGCCGCCCCGACCCCCTCGGCCCGCACCGCTACCTCGGGACAAGCGGCCCCGCTTCCCCACAGGCTCCGCCATAGCACACGTTCCTCCACAACACACGCCCGCCTCCTCTCGCCTCGCCCTGCCCCCTTCAGCGACTTTCGCCTTGCATTGGACAAACAGCCTGCTCGTCAGCACCTCTTCACGCCCACACGCGCGGGATCCGCCTTCCCACCTTTTCATTGGTCTCTGTACCCGCTCATCATGCTCCCACCTCTGAAACCAAGGCGCCAAAGATTCCAATCACCTCGGAGCAATCACCATAGGTTTCGATTCAGTCGGCCTCACCCATTGGCTGGGCCTCCTCTCCATAGCTTAGCCTCTCCCGGACCCGCCCATCCAAGACACCCATCTTCCGGCTTGGTTAGGGGCAGGGCATCCTGGGAAATGTAGTCCTCGAGTGGTAAGGTTTCCGGGAGGAGGAAGACTGGCCTGGAATTCCTTGTGGAAACCGCGGATTTAACCAGGCGCGGTGCCTCACACCTGTAATCCCGGTACTTTGAGAGGCTGAGACGGGCAGATTGATTGAGCTCAGGAGTTTGAGACCAGCCTGGCCAATGTGGCGAAACCGCTTCTCTACTAAGAATGCAAAAATTACCCGGCGTGGTGGCACCCCTCTGTGGTCCCAACTACTCAGGAGGCTGAGGTGGGAGTTTCGCTGGAGCCCGGGAGGCGGAGATCGCACCACTGCACCCCAGCCTGGGTGACAGAGCCAGACCCTGTCTCAAAAATGCTTTAAAGAAATAATAAGGCTGGCCGGGCGCGGTGGCTCACGCCTCTAATCCCAGCACTTTGGGAGGCCGAGGCGGGCGGATCACCTGAAGTCAGGAGTTCGAGACCAGCCTGGCCAACATGGTGAAACCCCATTTCTACTAAAATGCAAAAAAAAAAAAAAAAAAAAAAAAAAATTAGCTGGGCATGGTGGTGTGCTCCTGTATTCCCAGCTACTTGGGAGGCTGAGACAGGAGGATCGCTTGAACCCGGGAGGTGGAGGTGTCAGTGGCCTGAGATCGAGCCACTGCCCTCCAGCCTTGGTGACAGAGCCAGACTCTGTCACAAAAAATAAAAAAAATAAATAAATAAATAAATAAATAGGCCGGGCGCGGTGGCTCAAGCCTGTAATCCCAGCACTTTGGGAGGCCGAGACGGGCGGATCACGAGGTCAGGAGATCAAGACCATCCTGGTTAACACGGTGAAACCCCGTCTCTACTAAAAAAAAATACAAAAATCTAGCCGGGCGACGTGGCGGGCGCCTGTAGTCCCAGCTACTCGGGAGGCTGAGGCAGGAGAATGGCGGGAACCCGGGAGGCGGACCTTGCAGTGAGCTGAGATCTGGCCACTGCACTCCAGCCTGGGCGACAGAGCGAGACTCCGCCTCAAAAAAAAAAAATAAATAAATAAGGCCAGGCGCGGTGGCTCACGCCTGTAATCCCAGCACTTTGGAAGGCTGAGGCGGGCAGATCACGAGGTCAGGAGATCAAGACCGTCCTGGCTAACACGGTGAAACCCCTTCTCTACTAAAAATACAAAAAATTAGCCAGGTGAGGTGGCAGGCACCTATAGTCCCACCTACTCGGGAGGCTGAGGCGGGAGAATGGCGTGAACCCAGGAGGCAGAGCTTCCACTGAGCCGAGATCACGCCACTGCACTCCAGCCTGGGCAACAGAGCAAGACTCCGTCTCAAAAAAAAAAAAAAAAAAAAAAGGCTGAACTACGTTTGACTAAAGATGTTGTCAAGTCCTCTTACTTGAGGACCAGTCATTGTTTATCTTGAAAACATAGTATTGCAACCGCCCCTATAAACTTGGGAAGAAGAAAGCAGGAGAAATGTAAAGAAACCAAGCTTGCGGTGCACTCAGCATTGATCTCAGGGCAGCTGCTCCCTGACCTGCTTCCCCAAAGCCATCCGGTGCCTGTGGCCCCACAGTCACATAGCTCCTGTCACAAGATTATAGTTCCCCCTAACTGCCCTCGAATCACAGCTTGGACATCACGTTAGGTATTCCGTTTGAGATATTCCTTCAGGTCTTGATGGAACTACTGACTCAGCTGAGATGAAGGACCCCACAAGGAGCTGACTCCCCGCGAAATGCAGCTTCTACACCCTGACGATTTCATCCGCCTTCCCAACCAATCAATGACCCCAATTTTCCAGCCTATCACCCTCCACAAACCCCTTAAAAGCCCCAGCCCAGAACTCCTTGGAGAGAGATTTGAGGGTCTCCTCCCATCACCTCGCTCGGCACCCTGCGATCATTAAACTCTCTCTGCTGCGTCCCCACGGTCTCAGAGTCACAGAGCTGTGACTACACAGTGGGCATGTGAACCTGCAACTCCTGTAACAGTATGGAATTTGAAATTTTATCTTGAAAACAGGATAATGGTTTATACCTGCTTGGCTGTAATGAAGGATGAGATATTTCTTTCTGCCTTTGCAATCTTTTAGCAGATTGCCAGTGATGATTCTAACTTAATGTTTATTCAAGCTGGGCGCAGTGGCTCACGCCTGTAATCCCAGTACTTTGGGAGGCTGAGGCGGGTGTATCGCCTGAGATCAGGAGTTCGACACCAGCCTGGCCAATATGGTGGTGTATTTTTCTTTTTTTTTTTTCTTTTTTTTTTTTTTTTTTTGAGACGGAGTCTTGCTCTGTCACCCAGGCTGGAGTGCAGTGGCCGGATCTCAGCTCACTGCAAGCTCCGCCTCCCAGGTTCATGCCATTCTCCTGCCTCAGCCTCCCGAGTAGCTGGGACTACAGGCGCCCGCCACCTCGCCCGGCTATTTTTTTTGTAGTTTTATTAGAGATGGGGTTTCACTGTGTTAGCCAGGATGGTCTCGATCTTCTGACCTCGTGATCCACCCGTCTCGGCCTCCCAAAGTGCTGGGATTACAGGCTTGAGCCACCGCGCCCAGCCGGTGGTGTATTTTTCTACTAAAAATACAAAAAATTAGCCAGGCGTTGTGGTTGGCACCTGTAATCCCAGCTACTCGGGAGCCTGAGGCAGGAGGATCACTTGAACCCAGGAGGCGGAGGTTCCAGTGAGCTGAGATTGTGCCATTGCACTCCAGCCTGGGCAACAAGAGTGAAACTCCATGTCAAAAAAGAAAGAAAAATTATGCTTATTCAATAATAAAACCAGCCCAGGCACGGTGGCTTATGCTTGTAATCCCAGCACTGGGAGCCTGAGGTGGGAGGATCACTAGAGGTCTAGGGTTCGAGGCCAGCCTGGGCAATATAGCAAGACCCTGTCTCTACAAAAAGTAATAATAATTAGTGGGTGTGGTGATGCACACCTGTAGTCCTTGGGAGGCTGATTGAGCCCAGGAGTTCAAGGCTGCAGTGAGCTATGATCTCACCGCTGCACTCTAGCCTGGGCAACAGAGCAAGACCCTCTCTCTAAAAATAAATAAATACATACAATTTAAGGCCAGGCACAGTGGTTCACATCTGTAATCCCAGCACTTTGGGAGGCCAAGGTGGGAGGATCACTTCAGGCTGAGCATTAAGACCTGCCTGGGCAATATAGTAAAACCCCCAACTGTATGAAAAATAATAATACATTTTAAAACCTTTTTTTTTTTGAGATAGAGTTTTGCTTTTGTTGCCCAGGCTGGAGTGCAGTGGCGCAAATCTCGCATCACTGCAACCTCCACCTCCCGGGTTCAAGTGATTCTCCTGCCTCAGCCTCCTGAGAAGCTGGGATTACAGACATGCTCCACCATGCCTGGCTAATTTTTTGTACTTTTAGTAGAGACGGGGTTTCTCCATGTTGGTCAGGCTGGTCTAGAACTCCCGACCTCGGATGATCCGCCTGCCTCAACCTCCCAAAGTGCTGGGATTACAGGCATGAGCCACCACGCCCGGCCCATTTCACAACTTTTTAATCAAAAATAATAACAAAATTGTTTTCTGTCTCTACTATGTGGAGAAGTTTGTTGGGTTGAGATATTTTGTTTCTTAATTATATTTCCCGAACACACTCCCCAACACCTCCTACCAACAATATTGTGCACCTCAGAGACTACACGCCCTCCACACATCCACAGCGTTGGCAACTCTTGCACAACATATATCCCAACACAACACAAACACGCCCCTTCAACACTTCACGCTTCCCACTTTGCCTCCAACCGCATAACCCCCTGCCGCCTCACACTTACGTCCTACGCCATACGTCGCGCAGGATACCCACACGGCACACACCCAATACCACATGCTGCTCGCACACCCACGGTGCTCACAAAACTCGCGCCTCATACATCCACGCAGAACGGCATGTCGACCTCTGCCCTCGTCCCATCCCATACGCCTCCATCCCAACCGCGGCACCGATGTCTCCTCCATGCGCCCCCGAGCTGGACCAGCACGCATTTCCCTTCCCCGTGCAAACTCGGCCAAGGTCAAGACTGCAGGCGCACAACAGCCAGCAGGTGGAGCTGTTTTCCAGGGAACGGAGGCTCCTGGATTCCACCGACTTCCCAGCCCCAGGAGGCCTTCAGCCCCCTCTCGGTAGCCAGGCTGCAGGCCAACCTTGGGCGCCCCCGGGAAGCCACTGCAAACTGCAAGCAGGAGGTGACCCTGAGAGTCTGAAATTTTCAAGTCTCCTTTCCCCAAACCTTGCTCAAGAGCTGAAAGTTCACCTGTAAGTCCCAGCTACTAGGAACGGTGAGATGGGAAGATTGCTTGAGTCCAAGAGCTCAAGGCTAGTCTGGCAAACATAGAGAGACCTCATCTCTGGTTTTGGTTTTGGTTTTTG
This sequence comes from Chlorocebus sabaeus, assembly GCF_047675955.1. NCBI lineage: Eukaryota > Metazoa > Chordata > Mammalia > Primates > Cercopithecidae > Chlorocebus > Chlorocebus sabaeus. The sequence goes on from NC_132908.1 coordinate 26,357,313, forward strand.
TTTGAGACAGAGTCTTGCTCTGTCGCCAGGCTAGAGTACAGTGGTGTGATCTCGGCTCACTGCAACCTCCGCCTCCTGGGTTCAAGCGATTCTCCTGCCTCAGCCTCTCAAGTAGCTGGGGACTACAGGCGTGTGCCACCACGCCCAGCTAATTTTTATATTTTTAGTAGAGGCGGGGTTTCACCATGTTGGCCAGGATGGTCTCGATCTCTTGACTTCGTTATCTCCCACTCAGCCTCCCAAAGTGCTAAGATTACCCCGTGCCCAGTCGAGACCTCATCTCTTTAAAAAAAAAAAAAAAAGAAAAGAAGTATTTTTTGGCCAGGCGCAGTGGCTCACGACTGTAATCCCAGCCCTTTGGGAGGCCGAGGTGGGAGGATCACTTGAGGCCAAGAGCTTGAGACCAGCCTGGGCAACAGGGCAAAACCCCTTCTCTACCCAAAAATACAGAAGTTAGCCAACTGGGTGTGGTGGTGCACGCCTATAGTAACAGCTACTCGGGAGGCTGGGGCGGGAGAATTACTTGAGTCCAGGAGTTCAAAGTTACAGTGGGCTATGATTGTGCCATTACCCTCTAACCTGGCCTAGCCTAGCCTAGTGAGACCCTGTCTCAAAAAAAAAAAAAAAAAAAAAAAGATGTCAAATAATAAAAACTCATGTTTGAGTCTTTGCTAAGACATTGTTGTATGCTTTACATGTCATTTAAGACTCATTAATAACGTCCTCATTTTCTGAATTACTATTTCATGGTCTATTTTACAGACCAGGAAACTACAGTTCAGAGAGCTTGTCATGTAGCTGGAAAGGGGTGGAGCCGGGATTCACATAAACCCAGCTAGTCAGGGCCAGGCGCAGTGGCTCACGCCTGTAAACCCACCACTTTGGGAGGCTGAGGCAGCCAGATCATCTGAGGTCAGGCGTTCAAGACCAGTCTGGCCAACATGACGAAACCCCCTCTCTACTAAAAATACAAACAAACAAAAAAAATCTAACTGGACATGGTGGTGTGTGCCTGTAGTCCCAGCTACTCAGGAGGCTGAGGCAGGAGAATCGCTTGAACCTGGGAAGTAAAGGTTGCAGTGAGCCAAGATTGCACCACTGTACTCCAGCCTGGGCGACAGAGCCAGACTCCGTCTCAAAAAAAAAAAAAAAAACAAACAGCTAGTCTGATTCCAGGGCGCTTGGTGGGAGGCAGCACACCTTTGTTCCAACCTCAACTTCTGGGAGACTCCCCAGAGTGGCAGAGCTCACGAGGGTGTCTCCTTCCTCTGCACCCTGAATGCATAAAGCACGCATCACAGCACTTCCCACAGCCCTTCATTCACTCCTCCTCCTCCTTCCCCACTCATTCCCTGACCCTTCTCATCCCCCAGCTGGGGAGCAGGGGCACAGAGATGACTTGGACATGGATCTGACCCCAGCAAGACAGGATGTGTTCTTTTTGTTCTCTATTTTTTGAGACAGAGTCTCCCTCTGTTGCCCAAGCTAGAGTGCAATGGCCCGATCTCGGCTCACTGCAACCTCCGCCTCCTGTGTTTGAGCAATTCTCATGCCTCAGCCTCCCAGGTATCTGGGACTACAGGCGCAAGCCACCATGCCTGGCTAATTTTTGTATTTTTAGTAGAGACGGGGTTTCACCATGTTGGCCAGGCTGATCTCGAACTCCTGACCTCAAGATCCACCCGCCTCGGCCTCCCAAAGTGCTGGGATCGCAGGCGTGAGCCACCAAGCCTGGCCAACAGGATATTTTCACCAAGAGTCACAGGCTCAGGTGCTTCAGACAGGCAGGAAACCAAGATGAATGAAGCAGGCTGGGAGAAAGGTAGTAGGGAACGGCAAGGATTACAGCCATGTGAGAGCTTATTTTAGCTGAAGGTTAAGGTAGGGGATTATGGCAATGCGAGCAGCTGGTGGGGAGCAGAGCAATGCTGCACCACATGATCTGGAAAATTTTTTTTTTTTTTTTTTTTTTAGAGTCTCAGAAACTTGTGTTCAAGATGCAAGCATGAAGAAGTGCTAGAGGTTTGTATTCCAAATGCATGCATACACTAAGCAAAATACAATGAGGAGTGCTGCTTTTTTTTTTTTCTTTTTTTTTTAATAGGTAGCTAAGCTTAAAAGGAAGACAGAATCTTATTGGTTCCAGAAATAAGGAGGAAAATCAAAGCCACAGTGGTGGGAGCAGTGGGGACAGTGAAGTCAAGCTGTCTATGGGAATGCAGGAATCCCCTATGACTGGCATTTTAACACCCACACAGGGGCCGGGCAAGGTGGCTCACGCCTGTAATCCCAGCACTTTGGGAGGCCAAGGTGGGTGGATCAGGAGGTCAGGAGTTCAAGACCAGATTGGCCAACATAGTGTAAACCCCCACCCCCTGTCTCTCCTAAAAATACAAAAATTAGCCAGGCATGGTGGCAGGCACCTGTAATCCAAGCTACTCAGGAGGCTGAGGCAGGAAAATCACTTAAACCCAGGAGGCAGAAGTTGCAGTGAGCCGAGATCATACCACTACACTCCAGCCTGGACTGTAATCCCAGCACTTTGGGCTTTGGGAGGCTGAGACGGGTGGATCACTTGAGGCCAAGAGTTCGAGACCAGCCTGACCAACATGGAGAAACCCTGTCTCTGCTAAAAATAGAAAAATTAATGGGTGTAGTGGCACGCACCTGTAATCCAAGCCACTCAGGAGGCTGAGGCAGGAGACTCGCTTGAACCCAGGTGGTGGAGATTGCAGTGAACTGAGATCGCATCACTGCATTCCAGCCTGGGCAACAGAGCAAGACTTCATCTTAAAAAAAAAAAAAAAAAAAAAAAATCCATCCACCAGGCCCTGCCACACGATGTAGAAGCGAGCCACCTGAGAGTGGATGGAAAAAGCCATTCAGACACTCAGAACCCCAAGGCTGACCAAAGTATAGGCTTGGAGTTAGCCCAAACCTCTGGTGCAGAAACCTGTTCTGAGGAACTCATAGATAAAATGGTCAGAATTTTGTGCAGCCTGTAAGACTGTGGCAGGAGCCAAAGCAAGCCGGCCCCAGGGGTAGTCAGTAGGACCCCAGGAACCCATGAGGCGGTCACAGGCAGGAGAAACACAAAGAAGTCAAAGACATCTTCCGCGAAATCAAAGAAACTTTCCATGGGGACTTCCATTCTCATGGCTCATGGGGTCACTATGGAAGATTGTTGTTGTTGTTGTTGTTGTTATTGTTTTGAGAGGGAGTCTTGTTCTGTTGCCCAGGCTCACTGCAACCTCCGCCTCCCAGATTCAAGCAATTCTCCTGCCTCAGCCTCCCAGGTAGCTGTAATTATAGGCACGTGCGACCACGCCTGGCTAATTTTTGTATTTTTAGTAGAGACAGGGTTTCACCATGTTGGCCAGACTGGTCTCGATCTCCTGACCTCAGTTGATCGCGCCCACCTTGGCCTCCAAAAGTGCTGGGATTACAGACATAAGCCACTGCTCCCTGCCTCCATGGAAGGTTTCTTTGACTTCTTTTGCACGCCACGTAAAGGTAATAGTAACTACAGCATGCCTCCGCCTTAATGGGATTTTACAGCTGAGGCATGGAGGGTCAGGTTAAGTTGCCTTAAGTCAGTTAGCAATTGATGTATTTAATTTATCTGTGCCCCAGTCTCCTGAGCTGTGAAATAATAATAATTTTAGTGTATTTTCCTCATAGGACGGTGGTAAAAATAAAATGAGTCGCCACCAGTGAGAATGGTACAATGCCTGGCACATCGTAGTAATGTTAATACAGATAAAATAAGTTTTAGGGGCTGGGTGCCTGTAATCCCAGCACCCTGGGAGGCCAAGGTAGGCAGATCGCTTGAGCCCAGGAGTTGCAGTGAGCTATGATCGAGCCACTGCACTCCAGCCTGGGTGACAGAACAAGACTCTGTCTTCAAAAAAAAAAAAAAAAAAAAGATAGGCCAGGCGCAGTGGCTCATGCCTGTAATCCCAACACTTTGGGAGGCTGAGGCGGGCGGATCACCTGAGGTCAGGAGTTCGACACCAGCCTGGCCAACGTGGTGAAACCATGTCTCTACTAAACATACAAAAATTAGCCAAGTGTGGTGGCGCGTGCCTATAATCCCAGCTAGTCAGGAGGCAGACGCAGGAGAATCGCTTGAATAGGGGAGACAGAGGTTGCAGTGAGCCGAGACGATGCCACTGCACTCCAGCCTGGGTGACAGAGCAAGACTCTGTCTCAAAAAAAAAAGAAAAAAAAAAAAAGATGAAGTAAGTTTTACATGCTGAGATAAAGAAGAAATCTCTACAACAAAAACAGGGTGGGGGCCGGGCACGGTGGCTCACGCCTGTAATCCCAGCACTTTGGGAGGCCGAGGCGGGTGGATCACGAGGTCAGGAGATCGACACCATCCTGGCTAACATGGTGAAAACCCATCTCTACTAAAAATACAAAAAATTAGCCAGGCGTGGTGGCAGGTGCCTGTAGTCCCAGCTACTCGGGGGGCTGAGGCAGGAGAATGGCGTGAACCCGGGGGACGGAGCTTGCAGCAAGCCAAGATCACACCACTGCACTCCAGCCTGGGGGACAGAGCCAGACTCCGTCTCAAAAAAAAAAAAACACAGGGTGGGAGGCCGAGGCAGGGGCTGTTAACTGGGGACCAGGAGATCGAGACCAGCCTGGCCAACATGGAGAAACTCCATCTCTTCCAAAAATATAAATATTAGCCAGGCGTGGTAGCGCAGGCCTGTAATTCCAGCTACTTGGGAGACTGAGGCAGGAGAATCGCTTGAACCCAGGAGGCAGAGGTTGCAGTAAGCCGAGATGGCACCACCCACTCCAGCCTGGGTGACACAGTGAGACCCTGTCTCAAAAAAAAAAAAAGAAAAGAAATGGTGAAAATAATATTAATAGTATACCTACCTCATAGGGTTGGTAAAGATAAAATGAATGAATATACACAGACATACATAACATATCCATAAAATATACATAAAATATTTGAATACAATCCTGGCACATAGTAGGTGTTTAATATCTTTGTGAAGTTATTGTAAGGATAAAATTTGCTCATTGATATTAGTGCTTAGAACATAGTAAGGTCGGGCACTCTGTGGCTCACACCTGTAATCCCAGAACTTTAGGAGGCTGAGGCAGGTGGATCACCTGAGGTCAGGAGTTCGAGACCAACCTGGCCAGCATGGGGAAACCCCGTCTCTACTAAAAATACAAAATTAGCTGGGTGTGGTAGTGGGCGCCTGTAATCTCAGCACTTTGGGAGGCCAAGGTTGGTAGGATCACTGGAGCCCAGGTATTCAAGACCAGCCTGGCCAGCATAGTGAAACCCCGTCTCTACTAAAAATATGAAAAATTAGCTGGGCGTGGTGGCAGGCACCTGTAACCCCAGCTACTCGGGAGGCTGAGGCAGGAGAATTGCTTGAACCTGGGAAGTGGAGGTTGCAGTGAGCTGAGATTGCACCACTGAACTCCAGCCCAGGGGACAATACGAGACTCCATCTCAAAAAAAAAAAAAAAAGATAGAGCTGGGCATAGTGTTGCACACCTGTAGTCCCAGCTACTTGGGAGACTGAGGTGAGAGAAACTCTTGAGCCTGGGAGGTCGAGGCTGCAGTGAGCCATGATTGCACCACTGCACTCCAGCCTGGGCAACAAAGCGAGAGTCTGTCTCAAAATATATATATATATAATAGATGCTCAATAAGTAAGTACTCAGTGACAACGAATAGCATCTTCTAACTAGACTGCTAATTCCTGGGCTGTTTTTCCTCCACTGGGCACCCAGCATGCAACTGCTGAATGAATGATAATTGGGTAGCTGGATGGTAGGAGGGGGCTGATAGTGAGGGATCCATTGGCAGTGGGCAAAAGAGGGCAGTAGGTGAAGGCTAGGCCATGGAAAGGGAAAGCCCCTTTGTTTTCTTCTTCTTTTCCTTTCTTGTTGAGATGGAGTCTCGCTCTGTCGCCCAGGCTGAAGTGTAGTGGCACCATCTCCGCTCACTGCAACCTCCGCCTCCCAGGTTCCAGTGATTCTCCAACCTCAGCCTTCTGAGTAGCTGGGACTACAGGCTTGCCACCACACCTGGCTAATTTTTGTATTTTTAGTAGAGACAGGGTTTCACCAGGTTGGCCAGGCTGGTCTCGAACTCCTGACCTCAAATGATCCACCTGCTTGGCCTCCCAAAGTGCTGGGATTACAAGTGTGGGCCACCGCACCAGGAAAAGGCCCTTTGTATGCAGAAGGCAGCCCTCCCTCCTCCATGGGATTTAAGACGCCTTTCCTTCCCTTCCCACACAAGGGCACTACTTCATAGGATTGGAAGAGCTCATTGAGTTTATTTAAGGAATACAAAAGGGACTGGAAGTGTCACTGGCATGTATACCCCCACACACACACGTACACACATGCACACATCCTAAGCAACATTGCTCCAGAGGTTGGCATCATCTGCTCGAGGACTTCAGATTTCAGAGTCAGGTGTGGATCTTGGGGACTTGAAGAGATCCAGGCTATGAAGAAGAAACAGTGATGGGGAGGGGTCCAGCAGCCCTCCCCTTGCCCACCAGGCCCTAGGAGCCCTGTTCCCTCTCCCTCCCTGAGAGCCAGCAGCCACTGTCATTTGTGCCTATCTCCCTCCCTCCCCCCTTTCCCTAGGGGCAGTCCCAGCTCACCTGGCCACCTGAGGATCACCTGGCACTCCAGGTGCCCATGCGGCCGCCTCCGCCCCAGGCTGGGTCTGGCCCATCGGGATTATCCATATTCTCATAAGAGTCTGCATCTGGATAGGACCAGGGAGGAGAACGCGGGTGGTACTGGAAGTAGGCTGGGAGGCAAAGTCAGCCCAGGGGACAGCAGGGGACAGCGGCAGAAGCACCCACCTTCCTCATGATTGGGTCCAGGCTGGCCCCGAATGGAGCGGAGCTGGGGGGCTGCATACAGGAGCCCTCTCATATCCTCATAGGACTGGGACCCTGCTTGGGCGGGGGATGGAGAATTGGAGGCTAGGGCACGGGAAGTACAGCCTATGGTAAGGAGGAAGAATGACGGGCAGAGGAAGGTGAGGGGCATCACCTATGCTGTGCTGGGAAGGGGTGATTCGGTCAGCATCGGGTTTGGGGCCCCGGTTAGCTGTAGAGTCACGGCTAGATATGGGTTAGGTTATGGCTAGAGAAGGGGTCATGAACAGAACTGGGCTGGGCATGGTGGCTCACACCTGTAATCCCGGCACTTTGGGAGGCCGAGGCGGGCAGATCATTAGAGGTAAGGAGTCTGAGACCAGTCTGGCCAACATGGCGAAACCCTGTCTCTACTGAAGATACAAAAATTAGCCAGGTGTGGTGGCAAGCATCTGTAATCCCAGCTACTCAGGAGGCTGAGGCATGAGAATTGCTTGAACCTGGGAGGCAGAGGTGGCAACTGCACTACAGCCTGGGCGACAGAGCGAGACTCCAATTCAAAAAAAAAAAAAAAAAAAAAGAGAGAAAAGAAAAAACTGGAAGGAGTCAGAGTCATGAAGAAGCTGCAGAGTGAGCTGGGGTCCAAGTTGAGGTCTGCACTGAGGGGCTGAGGTGAGGTGGAGGTCAAGTCCAGGTTGATACTGGATCAGGATCGGTGTTGATATTCATAGTTAGGGAGGGGGTAAATATTGGGGGTCAGGATGGGGGATGGGGCTTAGTATTGAGGTGAGAGGAGTCAAATCCAAGGTCAGGATTGGGTTCGGGTTTGGGGTCAAGGTCAGGTCAAAGTTGGGTCTGGTGTCAGAGCTCAGGCCAGGTCACCCAAGCTGGGTAAGGCAGTCTGGTCGAAAGTATCTCTCACCCAGGGAAGTTGCTTCCCGGCTGGGGTCCCAGGCTGACCCATGGGGGCTCAGGAAGTCTGGAAAGGGAAGAGGGAGGTTACTATTCCTCCTGGCCTCCAGGCGTCCTCCACCTCCCCCCTAGACTGTTGCCATCCTCACACACACCCATTGTCCTGGCGACCGGCTGGGTCAGCTCTTCATCCTCGTTCTCATAAGACTCAGCTGTGGCAGAAGAGAGAGAACTCCAGGGACCCCTTCTAGGGGTGTCACAGCGCTGCAATTACACCTAAGTCTCTGAGGTCCCACAAAGGCCCCAAGTTACCGTTGGAGAAAGAGTCTTCATCCTCAGGACCCAGGGGCTCGTCCTCAGGGTTCTCATAGCCGCTGCCATCTGGTGGAGAAGGAGGGGTGTCCATGGGAGTCCACAGGCCACCGCAGAGAGGTGGGGGGCCACGGAGGAGGGCAGCCTTACCCTGGGAGAGCTGGTCCTGCCCAAAGTTGGAGTCGTTCTCATAGAACTCGGAGCCCTCCTCACTGTCGGGCTCCTCATAGCCCTCCCCTTCTTCTTCTTCTGGGCCTAGGGGTTTCGGGATAGGGATGGGGAACCGAGTTACGCCCCCTCTCCTCCAGGCCCCAGTCCACTATTTGGGCCATAGACCGCTCCAACCCCCTCCATGTGGGGAACGACCCTTCCCTCCCGCAATCATTCACCCGCTCCCGGAGGGCTCCGGGACCCCACGGCTCCATCCACCTGGACGTCGCTGCTTGGATTTCCGTAAGACGGGGCGGTGCCCCCCAGGCCTGCGGCCCAACGCTGGGCGCGTCCTGGCGAGAGGGGCGGGCGTTGTAATACGGGGTCAGAAGAGATGGGGGCGGTCGAGGCTAAGGATCCGCGCGGCGGGGCACGGGGAGAGAATGCTTTGGCCTCTGCGAATGGACTCTGAGTCTAGGAACCTGGCCTTGAACCATAGGGTAGGATCTAAATCTAGGGCCTAGGCCTTCAGTTCTGGGGCGAGGTTCTGCTTCTGATTTGGACTTCAGGCTCTGGGTCCTGGGGGCGTGGCTCTGAGCCCTGGAGGCGGGGCCTGGTTCTAGGGGTGGGGCTCATAGATGGGCGGGACTGCCCTCCCCGGTGGCGGAGTTCGGAGCTCCAGAAGGCATGGCGCACAGCGGATTGGAGGGATGAGGACAGTGTGGGTGGAGCCCTGGATCTGGGGCGGAGCTATAGGCTGGAGGGGCGGTGCCTCTTACCGAGGCCCGAGGTGGGTGTGGGGAGAGATAGCACGTTCCCATACTGGTTCTGGGGCCCGCTTCCTGGGGGAGGCGTCACTTTGAAGAACCTGGCGGGAGAAGGGGAAGTGCACGGTGAGGGCCGACTTGGAATGGAATGGCGGACCCACTCAAGATTCTGTCCAGGCCTTCAGAGGTTAAACGTGATCACTTGTGCTGGGGCAGCCAATAGAGGAGTCTGAGATGATCATTTCCAAGGAGGTCTTCACAGAGGAGGTAGCTTTGGAGCTGGGCTTTGAGGTTGGGCAGTATTTGAAACAGTAGAGACGGAGCAAAGAACCCCTGGGCAGAGGAAACAGTAAGTGCAAGGCATAAAGTGAAGGTGGAGGGTGTTACCGAGGGGTGCACTGGTTGCATTACCTCCTGGTGGGGTCAGTCATTCGCTTTCTTTTCCTCCTCAGGACCAGGGCTGGTGGGAGTTAAAGGGAGTGATCAGAGGAGGCGCTGCTTGGCAGGGTGAGGATTTGTGGGGCCAGGTACTGCGGAGGTCACTTGGTTCAACAGAGAAGACAGGAGTTCAAATTGCAAGGGGGACGGGCGCGGTGGCTAGTGCCTGTAACCCCAGCACTTTGGGAGGCCGAGGTGGGCGGATCATTTGAACTCAAGAGTTCGAGACCAGCCTGGCCAACATGGTGAAACCTCGTCTTTACTAAAAATATAAAAATTAGCCGGACGTGGTGGTGGGCGCCTGTAATTCTAGCTACTAGGGAGGCTGAGGCAAGAGAATCGCTTGAACCCAGGAGGTGGAGGTTGCAGTGAGCAGAGATCATGCCATTGCACTCCAACATGGGCAACAGAGCAAAAACTCCATCTCAAAAAAAAAAAAAAAAAGTTTGAGGGAGCCAGGCGCTGTAGCTCACGCCTATAATCCCAGCACTTTAGGAAGATGAGGCCAGCGAATTGCCTAAGCTCAGGAGTTCAAGACCAGCGTGGGCAACGTGGCGAAACCCTGTCTCTACTAAAAATATAAAAAATCGCTGGGCGCGGTGGCACACACTTGTAGTCCCAGATACTCAGGAGGCTGAGGCACAAGAATCAGTTGAGCCTGGGAGGCAGAGGTTACAGTGAGCTCAGATTGTGCCACTACACTCCAGCTGGGGTGACAGAATGAAACCCTGTCTCAAAAAAAAAAAAAAAAAAAAAAATGCAAGAGGCTTGGGAAGTTTGAGGGAGGCTAGAGGAAGACTGGGGGGAACAGGATTCTGGGGTCTTGCAGGGAGGGATGGGAGGAAAGAAAGATGGTTGTCAGACTGGCCAAAGCCGGCTTATCCTGGGGAAGATGGAGTAGGGTTTGGACAGACCCACTGGGGACATGACTCACCTCTTTGAAGTTGAAGAATGCCCACAAGGGAGCACAGGCAGAAGATCAGATAAGTCAAAGTCACAGCTGGGACCTTCCAGCCACCAATCCTCAGCAGCCAGTGCCATAGTGCTAGGGGGAAGGGGCTATGAGATGAGGACCCCAGGCTGGCATCTTACGTTCCAATCCCGAGATCTCAAAGAACCACAAGTCTGGGGCACAGAGGCAAGACACAGACTTGGCGAGGTGCGGTGGTCCACGCCTGTAATCCCAGCACTTTGGGAGGCCAAGGCGGGTGGATCACCTGAGGTCAGGAGTTGGAGACCAGCCTGGCCAACATGGTGAAACCCTGTCTCTACTAAAAATACAAGAAAAATAGCTAGGCATGGTGGCGGGCGCCTGTAATCCCAGCTACTTGGGAGGCTGAGGCAGGAGAATCGCTTGAACCCGGGAGTGGAGATTTCAGTGAGCAGAGATCACTGCACTCCAGCCTGGGCAACAAGAGCGAAATTCTGTCCCAAGAGAAAAAAAAAAAAAGACACACTCAAAGTCCCAAACTGTGAGAAAGGCTCTCCTCTCTCTAAGGAGTCATGTCCCAGGAGGTCAGGGATTGTCACAGAGCCTGGCACATGACATGGGGCAGTGTCTTTTGAGTAAATCACAGACAAACCATGGCTGTATTTAGAGGCAATGTGTGGATTGAGGAGAGCATAATGATCAGTTTCCTGCTGCAATTAAGGACAGTCACAGTCAAAGTGAAGGGCAGAGTTGAGTTTGCAAGGTTACAGTTGGGATCCAGCACATTGCTTGGATCAAGTTTTGAGTGAAAGTTGGAGTTGGGTTTGTAAATTGCGGTTAGGATAGCATGATAGGATTGTATGAAGGAGAGAGAACTGGCAGAACACTGTGACCAGTTTGCTGGACAGGGTGAGGAAAAGGAAGGATGCCCAGGTTCTTAGCCTGGGCAAGGGAGCAGGTGGTGGTGCCCTCTGCTTGCACAGGGCCACCAAGAAGACTATACTTGGGGAAGACATTGAGTTTGATTTTGTATCTGTTGAGCCTGAGGTGTCCATAGGACATCAAATGGCACAGGGGACGGCTGAATATGGAGCCTGGAATAGAGTCACCAAGGCATAGTGACCCAAAAAGCCATTGGGAGTCAAGGTCAAATGGGAAAGCGTGCAGACAGGGATAAGAAGAGGGCCCAGGGCTCCAAGAGTGAGGAGTTGGGGAGGAAGGAAGACTCCACCCAAGCTGGTGGGCAGGCACAAGCAATGGTAGATGAAGACCCAGAAAAGTAGTGTATTGGAAGCGAGGGAAGAAAGACTTGAAGTCTAGGCCAGGTGTGGTGGCTCACGCCTGTAATCCCAGTACTTTGGGAGGCCAAGGCAGGCGGATCACCTGAAGTCAGGAGTTCAAGACCAGCCTGGTCCAACATGGAGAAACCCCATCTCTACTAAAAATACAAAAATTAGGCCTGACCCTGCCCTGTGGCTCATGCCTGTAATCCCAGCACTTTGGGAGGCCGAGACGGGTGGATCACGAGGTCAGGAGTTCGAGACCAACCTGGCCAACATAATGAAACCCCGTCTCTACTAAAAATACAAAAAATTGGCCGGGCACAGTGGCTCAAGCCTGTAATCCCAGCACTTTGGGAGGCCGAGATGGGCAGATCACGAGGTCAGGAGATCGAGACCATCCTGGCTAACACGGTGAAACGCCGTCTCTACTAAAAAATACAAAAAACTAGCCGGGTGAGGTGGCGGGTGCCTATAGTCCCAGCTACTCGGGAGGCTGAGGCAGGAGAATGGCGTAAACCCGGGAGGCGGAGCTTGCAGTGAGCTGAGATCCGGCCACTGCACTCCAGCCTGGGCGACAGAGCAAGACTCCGTCTCAAAAAAAAAAAAAAATACAAAAAATTAGCCAGGCGTGGTGGCGAGCGCCTGTAATCCCAGCTACTTGGGAGGCTGAGGCAGGAGAATCACTTGAACTTGGAAGGCGAAAGTTGCAGTGAGCTGAGATTGCACCATTGCACTCCAGCCTGGGTGACAGTGAAAGACTCCTCTCAAAAAAAAAAATTAGCCAGGTATGGTGGTGGGCACCTGTAATCCCAGCTATTCAGGAGGCTGAGGCAGGAGAATCGCTTGAACCTGGGAGGCGGAGGTTGCAGTGAGCCAAGACAAGATGGCACCACTGCACTCCAGCCTAGGCGACAGAGCAAGACTCTGTCAAAAAAAAAAAAGACTTGGAGTCAATGTTCTGTGTGGAAGTTGGGGTTTGGGGTGAGGCTGGAAGTAGCCCTCAGGTTGGGGGAACCTAAGATTGACTGGCTTCCGCTTCTTGCCAGTACCCCCACACAGATGCCTCCCAGTTGAGAGAAACTCTACCTGGCCGAGCAGTGATCTCCAGGTAGAATGACTTGGTCCAGTTGCCACGGTGACAATAATACTTCCCAGCGTCTTGAGCTGTGGCCCGGGTCAACAACAGACCCGTGTCCACTACCCACATATCTCTGTCTGGGCGATCGTCCTTCAGCTCTAGGCTCAACAATGAGGACTTAGGCCCCTTGGGGCGCACATGGGTCCAGGAGAGGGGGCCCCTGGACACAGAGTCAGGGGGTACCCCACAGGACAGCCAGAGTGTGGAGCCAGGGGCCATGGTGAGGTCTGGGGCAGGGAGAGATAAGACGAGGAAAGCCTGATCCTCAGGGTCGCACACCTCTTCAGTTTCCCCTCCCCTCCGTCTCTGGACCCCCATTTCCCGGCACCTCCCCAGTCATCACCTTACCCTGGCTCAGGCTCTGGTTCAGGCTGTCCCTCGGTGGGCCACACACAGGCTCTCCCTCCCAGATCTCAGGTCTGTCTTTGGCCCACACATACAGCTGGGAGCTGCTGAGTTTCCCAGAAGGGGAGCTGGGGCCCTCTGAGGACCTGTTCTTCAGGCCACAGCCCAGGCCACCTAAGTCCGAAACATTCCACCGGAACAGCTCCCCTGGGAAGAGACCCAGAACCAAATGCAGAGACACCCAGGAGAGGGAGAGAGAGACTCAAAGGCAGAGATAAATAGAGACAAAGACTCAGAGAGAGAGAGACAGAGAGAGAAGGCAGTGAGAGGTGGAGGGACAGGAAGCAGCTCATGCTGAAGCCACGAAGCCCCAGGAGTCTGCCCACCTAGCTCCGAGTTTCGCCCTCAATCCCTCCAGCCCCTCTCTCCAGCTCCATTGTGGCCGCGGACCTCTTCTGTCCATGGTGGCCTCCCTTCTCTCCTCCTGCCCCTGCCCTAGCCCGGCCAGCCCGGCCCTCACCGCTGCCCTCCACACTGACTGTCCAGCCAGGCTGCCAGGCCTTCTCAGAGGGGAGCCCCGGCTGGCATAGGTAGAAGCCCCCCGTCTGGTTAGAGACGTTGAAGATTAAAAGCCAGATGCCCAGGGGCCCCATGCGGATTCCCATGCCTGGCAGCCCCAGGCTGAGATTTAAGAAGGGTTCAAACGGGGAGTCCCGACACCAGACCAGCTGCTGAGTGGGGCCATCTGAGGTCCCCCCGAGGCACTGCAGCACAGCGTTATCTCCCTCTGTGGAGAGAGAGGGAGAGAGGTGTGGGCATGACGGAGGGACCTCCAAGCCCCCCCACTCCTCACACCAGGTTATAGATCAGAGGACTCCAAAAACTGGGAGTGGAGGAGCCGGCAGAGTCCTTCCAACCCCTCCCTGAATTTCACAAATAAGAAAATGGAGGCTCAGAGAGGGTAAGTTACTCAGCCAAGGACACCCAGCCACAACCCAAGTTACCAGCCTCCATCCCTTCCCTTTCTGCCCTTTGGACATACCTTCCACCTTCACCACTAGAGGTTCCTGGGGCCTGACTTCCATGGGGGTGAGGAAGAGGAGGAAGAAGAGGAGGCAAGGAGGTGGCATGGTGGTCAGACTCCTCGGGGCACCCAGCTTCGCGCAGGGGATGCTGGGGTAGGCAGGGGCCTGGAGGGCACTGAACCATGGGTGTCTGCGGGGGCGGCAGGCAGTCCCCCCAGAGAGGAAGGGGGTGGTCACGCCTCAGGCCCCATTCTCCAGGAACCCTCCAGACTCACATTTGCCTCCTCCCTGCCACGCTGTTTTATTTTCATCCCAGCTCTCACCACCATGGGAAATGATCTTGTGGGTTTATTTGTTCATTTCTGTTTTCTGCACAAGAATATGAGCCCCTTGGAGTAGAGACCGTGTTGTTCACCACTAATTGCAAGTGCCCTAAAACAGTGCTTGGTACATAGTAGGCACCTGATAAATATTTGTCGCCTGAGCAGATTCAGCCTTCAGGGCTCCCTCCTTCTCCCTCTCCCTCCTCCTCTGAACCCCGGGCTCTGAATCCATGTCTCTTCACTCACACACACCCCATTCATTCGTTCAGCAAACATTTTACCAGTCCTCCCTCTACCTCCACATCCACCCATTAATAGACTTTGGGTTCTAGCCGACCTGAGTTTGAATCTTGCACCTCCACTATTTGGCTAAACTTCATCATTTGAAACCTCAGTTTATTTCTCTGTCAACTGGGGATAATAATATTTCTATACAGGCTGGGCGAGGTGGCTCATGCCTGTAATCCCAGCACTTTGGAAGGCTGAGGCAGGTGGATCATAGGAGGTCGGCAGTTGCAGACCAGCTTGTTCAATGTGGTGAAACCCCATCTCTACTAAAAATACAAAATTAGGCCAGGCGCGGTGGCACGCGCCTGTAATCCCAGAACTTTGGGAGGCAGAGGCAGACGGATCATGAGCTCAGGAGATCAAGACCATCCTGGCTAATATGGTGAAACCTGATCTCAACTAAAAATACAAAAAAATTAGCCAGGCGTGGTGGCCAGTGCCTGTAGTCCCAGCTACTCCAGAGGCTAAGGCAGGAGAATGGCGTCAACCCAAGAGGCGGAGCTTGCACTGAGTCGAGATTGCGTCACTGCACTCCAGCCTGGGTGACAGAGCAAGACTCTCCATCTCAAAAAAAAAAAAAAAAAAAAAAAAAAATAGCCAGGCATGGCACTTAGGGAGGCCAAGGTGGGTGGATCACCTGAGGTCAGGAGTTCGAGACCAGCCTGGCCAACATGGTGAAACCTTGTTGCTACTAAAAATAGAAAAATTAGCTGGGCATGGTGGTGCTTGCCTGTAATCGCAGGTACTTGAGAGGCTGAGGCAGGAGAATCACTTGAACCCGGGAGGCGGAGGTTGCGGTGAGCCAAGATCAAGCCACTGCACTCCAGCCTGGGCAGCAGAGTGAGACTCTGTTTCAAAAAAAGAAACAAAAGAAAACACTCTTATACAAATACTGTTTGTTTGTGAAGATTAAAAATGACAATATGTTCGGCACTATTAACCCAGTGTCCAGCACATAGCAAATCCTCAGTTAACGAGATACAGCATCAATTAATGGCTAAGAGCTCAAGTCATCCTGTCTCAGTTCCAAACCAGGCAAAACCCAGGCACAGTGGTGCATGCCTATGGTCCCAGGTCCTTGGGAGACTGAGATAGAAGGATCGCTTGAGCCCAGGAGTTCAAGGCTGCAGTGCACCATGATTATGCCTAGGAATAGCCACTGTGCTCCAGCCTGGGCAACACAACAAGACCTTGTCTTTAAAAGAAAAATTGTTTTAAAAGAACCCAGGAGTTCTAACTCCTGAATCTGTTCTCATTCTGCCCCATGCCTCTCCTCTCTCTCTGTCTCTCTCTTTGTCTCTCTCTCTCTCTCTCTCTCTAACTCTCTATGTGCCTTTGTGTCTTTTTCACTGCTGCAGGGACTCAGAAAAAGAGTTCAGGGACCCAAGAGACCCACTTTCTCAGTGGCTGATTCCCAGGCCCATCTCACCAGGCTGTGACTTCCTGTTTGCTGTGGGCAAACCCCAGGGGACCCTCCCTACAGGTGGCAGGGCCCCCACTTCCCTTTGGCCAGTTGAGGGGGCTGGGGGGCGGAAGAGTGAAGCACTGGGGAATGCAGGGGGCAAGTAGCAGGACTCAATCTGCCTTTCATTCAACAAAATCTCTAATCCTCTCATTAGCTACCCAGCTGCCCAGACTAGCTTTCACTAGAGCATGTCATTCCCCTGCTTAAAACATATCAGTTACAGCCAGACACAGAGGCTCAAGCCTGTAATCTCAACACTTTAGGAGACCAAGGCAAGAGGATCCCTTGAGGACCAGAATTTGAGACCAGCCTGTGCAACACAGTGAGACCCCATTTCTACAGAAATTTTTTTTTTTTTTTTTTGAGATGGAGTCTCGCTCTGTCGCCTGGGCTGGAGTGCAGTGGCCGGATCTCAGCTCACTGCAAGCTCCACCTCCCGAGTTTACACCATTCTCCTGCCTCAGCCTCCTGAGTAGCTGGGACTACAGGCGCCCGCCACCGCGCCCGGCTAATTTTTTGTATTTTTTTTTTTTAGTAGAGACGGGGTTTCACCGTGGTCTCGATCTCCTGACCTTGTGATCCGCCCGCCTCGGCCTCCCAAAGTGCTGGGATTACAGGCGTGAGCCACCGCGCCCGGCCAAGAAATTTTTTAAAACACAAAAAATGTCAGTTACTTTTCATCTACCTAAAATAAAAATTCCAACCCAAGGCCTAGTAGGCCAAGTGTTGCTGACCTACCTACATTTTCCACCTAATGCCTCACCACTGTGCCCCTTGCTGAGTGCTTCCCTGCCTCAGGACCCTTGCACTTGCAGCCCTTCTTCATGCATCTCTGCTGGGGGCTCTTTGGTTCTTTGCTGGACTGGTTCTTTTCATCACTCGGGTCTCAGTTCAAGTGGTACTTCTTTAAAGAGGCCTTCCCTGTGCCCCCCGGTGCTTCAAAAATATATATATTATTATTTAAAAAAATATATCGGCCAGGCGCAGTGGCTCAAGCCTGTAATCCTAGCACTTTGGGAGGCTGAGACGGGCGGATCACGAGGTCAGGAGATCGAGACCATCCTGGCTAACACGGTGAAATCCCGTCTCTACTAAAAAATACAAAAAATTAGCCGGGCGAGGGGGCGGGCGCCTGTAGTCCCAGCTACTCGGGAGGCTGAGGCAGGAGAATGGCGTAAACCTGGGAGGCGGAGCTTGCAGTGAGCTGAGATCCAGCCACTGCACTCCAGCCTAGGCAACACAGCGAGACTCTGTCTCAAAAAAAAAAAAAAAAAAATCTCAGGCTGGGGGAGGTGACTCACACCTCCCAGCACTTTATGGGGTCAAGGCAGGCAGATTGCTTGTGCTCAGGAGTTGGAGACCAGCCTGGGCAATATGGCAAAACCTATCTCTACCAAAAATACAAAAAATTAGCCAGGTGTGGTGGTGCATGCCTGTGTTCCCAGCTACTTGGGAGGCTGAGGTGGGAGGATCGGGGGATGGAGGTTACAGTGAGCTGAGATGGCACCACTGCACTCTAGCCTGGGCAACAAGAGCCTCTCTCTATAGATAGACAGATAGAAAGATAGATAGATAGATATTACATGTTGGCTGGGTGCGGTGGCTCACGCCTGTAATCCCAGCATTTTGGGAGGCCCAGGTGGGCGGATCACTTGAGCCGGAGTTCAAGACCAGCCTGGGCAAAATGGAGAAATCCGTCTTTACTAAAAATACAAAAAAATGTATTTGGGCATGATGGTGCATACCTGTAGTCCCAGCTACTCGGGAGGCTGAGGTGGGAGGATCGCTTGAGCCCAGGAGTTCAAGTCTAGCCTGGGCAACACGGTGAAACCCCATTCTACAGAAAATACGAAAAAAAGACCAGGCACAGTGGTTCATGCCTGTAATCCCAGCACTTTGGGAGGCTGAGGCGGGTGGATCACTTGAGGTCAGGAGAACGAGACCAGCCTGGCCAACATGGTGAAACCCAGTATCTACTAAAAATACAAAAAAAAAAAAAAAAGCTCATGCCTATAATCCCAGCTACTCAAGAGGCTGAGCCAGGAGAATTGCCTGAACTCAGGAGGTGAAGGTTGCAGTGAGCCGAGATTGCACCACTGGACTGCAGCCTGGATGACAGAGTGAGACTCTGTCTCGAAAAAAAAAAAAGAAAAAGAAAACTTCCTCAAATTCCCTTTACTCACATGTTTTTTTGATCTCATGCCCTTATTTCAGTCTCAGCACTTGCCCCCAATCTCAAATTATGCATGTGTATTTGCTAGTCTTCTCATCTGCCTCCTGCACCAGAATGTTCTTTCTTTGAGAACAGAAATATTTACCATCCTTAGCTGTGAACAGGCATCTAGTAGACACTCGATAGGTATTTGCTGGATAAAGGAAAGAAAAGAAGTTAGGGGCCAGGCGAGGTGGCTCATGTAATCCCAGCACTTTGGGAAACTGAGGGGGGCGGATCATTTGAGGTCAGGAGTTCAAGGTCAGCCTGGCCAACATGGTGAAACCCCATCTCTACTAAAAATACAAAAATTAGCTTGGTGTGGTGACGCGCACTTGTAATCCCAGCCACTTGGGAGGTCGAGGCAGGAGAATCGCTTGAACTTGAAAGGCGGAGGTTGCAGTGAGCAAAGATCGCGCCTTTGCACTCCAGCCTGGGAGACAAGAGCAAAACTCCGTTTCAAAAAAAAAAAAAAAACGAAAATAAGTTAGGAAGAAAACTCTCTCCCTTTTTTTGTAGAGGCGAGGAAAACTTTTTTTATTCTCCTTTCTCACTACATTGCCCAGGCTGGTCTTGAACTCCTGGGCCCAAGAGATCCTCCTGCCTCAGTCTCCCAAAGTGCTGGGATTACAGGCATGAGTCACCATACCTAGCTGAAAGAAAATTTTCTTTTCTTCTTTTTTTTTTTTTTTTTTGGAGACAGAGTCTCACCCTTGTTGCCCAGGCTGGAGTGCAATAATGCGATCTCGGCTCACTGCAACATCTGCCTCCCAGGTTCAAGTGATTCTCCTGCCTCAGCCACCCAAGCAGCTGGGATTACAGGCATGCACCACCACTCTCAGCTAATTTTTCTGTTTTTAGTAGCAACAAGGTTTCACCATGTTGGCCAGGCTGGTCTCGAACTCCTGACCTCAGGTGATCCACCCGCCTCGGCCTCCCAAAGTGCTGGGATTGTAGGCATGAGCCACTGCATCCGGCCGAAAATTTTATTTTCTCTTCTCCCACATGCACTCTATCATCTAGGCTAGTCCATTTTATATCCTAAATATTGATAGAATCAATTTTCCCCTCTGAATCCTTTCTTCACAATCAGAAGCAATTCAACAGCCTCTCTCCTGGGCTCCCCGTCTCCTGTGTCTTTTGGTTCCCATCTACACTCCGCATGTCAAGAGAACTTCTTCAATGTTAGTCATGTGCTTCCCCTGCTCAATGGCCTTCAGTGGCTCCCAGGGCCTGCAGGATAAACTCAAGCCTGAGAGCTGTCAGGAAGGCCCTCCCCAAACTGACGGGAGGCTCATTTCTAGTCATCATTTCAGCCCTTTCCCCAGAAACCCCGCTGCACGCACAGGGAGTCTGGATTGATTGACTGATTGATTTTTATTTTTTTAAACAGGGTCTTGCTCTCTCACTCAGGCTGGAGTGCAGTGGCACAATCAAGCTCACTGAAGCCTCGGCCTCCAGGGCTCAAGTAGATCTTCCCCGCCTCAGCCTCCTGAGTAGCTTGGAATACAGATGCACACCACCATGCCCAGTTAATTTTTTTTTTTTTCCCTCTGTCGCCCAGGCTGGAGTGTAATGGCATGATCTCGGCTTGCTGCAACCTCCACCTCCCGGGTTCAAGCAATTCTCCTGCCTCAGCCTCCTGAGTAGCTGGGACTACAGGCACGTGCCACCACACCCGGCTACTTTTTTGTATTTTTAGTAGAGATAGGGTTTCACCGTGTTAGCCAGGATGGTCTTGATCTCCTAACCTCGTGATCTGCCCTCCTCAGCCTCCCAAAGTGCTGGGATTACAGGCGTGAACCACCGCGCCTGGCCATGCCCAGCTAATTTTTAAATTTTTTGTAGAGATGAGGTCTCACTATGTTGTCCAGGCTGGTCTCGAACTCCTGGGCTCAAGTGATCCTCCTGCCATCGGCCTCCCAAAGTGCTAGCATCACAGGCGTGAGCCAGCACATGCAGCCAGAGGTGGCCATTTTAGTTAGGGTGATCAGGGAAGGCCTCACTGAGGAGGTAACATCTGAACCGAGACCTCGGCTCAAAGCTTGGTGGAAAACACTTGGTTTTATACTTGGTGAAAAAGTAAGTGCGTGTTTAGTTTTGTTCAAAACTGCCATACTCTTTTTCCAGAGTGGCTATACCATTTCACATTTCCATCAACAAAATATGAGAAACCCAGTTTCTCCACATACTCACAAGCATTTGGTGTTAGCGTTCTCATTTTAGCCATTCCAAGAAGTGCGTAGTGATGAAAGTGATTGTGGCTTTAATTTGTATTTCCCGAATAAATAGCTAATGATGTTTAACATCTTTTCATGCACATATTGCCACCTGTGAGAGCAGTGAAATGTCCATTCATATCCTTTGTCCATTTTCTTTATTTTAAGTTCTGGGATACACGTGTAGGATGTGCAGGTTTGTTACATAGGTAAACGTCTGCCATGGTAGTTTGCCGCACACATCAACCCATCACCTAGGTATCAAGCCCAGTATGCATCAGCCACTCTTGCTAACGCTCTCCCTCCCCCCACCCAACCCCCACCCCATAGGCCCCCAAGTATGTAGTCCCCTCCCTGTGTCCATGTGTTCTCATTGTTCAGCTCCCACTTATAAGTGAGAACGTGTGGTGTTTAGCTTTCTGTTCTTGCATTAATTTGCTGAGGATAATGGCTTCTAGCTCTATCCATGTCCCTGCAAAGGACATGATCTCGTTCCTTATTATGGCCGTATAGTATTCCATGGTGTATATGTACCACATTTTCTTTATCCAGTCCATCATTGATGGGCATTTGGGTTGAGTCCATGGCTTTGCTATTTTGAATAGTGCTGCAATGAACATACTCGTGCATTTATCTTTGTAATAGAATGATTTATATTCGTTTAGGTATATACCCAGTAATGGGATTTCTGGGTCAAATAGTATTTCTGGTTCTAGGTCTTTGAGGAATCACCACATTGTCTTCCATAATGGTTGAACTAATTTACATTCCCACCAACAGTGTAAAATCGTTCTACCTTTGGCCATTTTCAAACTGCATTGTCTGTTTTACAAAAATCACTCCAGCTGCTTTAAGGAGAATTAATTAATTAAAGAGCCAAGTCGACACTGTGGAAGTTCAGGAGAGGTGATGGGAGCTGGGACGGAGTGCTAGCGCTGGAGATGGAGAAAAAGGGGCACATTCTGGAATAGTCAGCATATTGGAAGTAGAGTTTACGGGACTTGCAGGAGGACACGAAAATCAAGGACTTCCAGGTTCCTGGCGTGTCCTTTACAGAGGGAGAAAAAGGTTTGGGGGAAGGGGAACCAAGGCTCTGGACATAAATCTGAATTGCCTGTCACCGTCTGGGTGGAGGTCACAGATAGAGCCTGATCTAGACACAGGCGGAGAGGAGAGGAGGGATTTGAAGGCGCTGGGAGGGGGAAAGGGGGGCCAGCAGGAAGCGGTGACTGGCTGAATAACAAAATGGGGGTGGGGACGTGCAAGTTTCAGACTCCGACTAACTACTCGGGGGCTCCGAAGCGCTCAGAAAAATGAAGCCGACCCGGCCCTGCCCCGAGGGACACTCCACGAGGGCGGAGGTGCAGGGAGGGCCCCGCCACAATTCGCTGTAACGCAAGCCAGGCTCGGGCGGAAGGGCGGCCGGAGCCGATCAAAGGCTGGCTCCGGGCAGGAGCAGCGAGGGAGCGAGGGGGAGCGCTCCGCAGGCCGGTGTCCCAGAGGAGGCATAATTGGAGCAGGGCTTCCGAGGTCACGGAGAAACGCCTGGGAAGACCTCTTAAGGATCCTCGTCGGGGCTTGAAACGAAGGAGTACTCCCAAACCAGCCAAGAAGAGCCGGGGCGGGGCCGGAGCCGGGGGCCGACTCGGGAATCTCCGGCCGAGGCTCGGCAATCCCCCCATCCTCCGTCCGGGGCCTCCAGCCCGGGGCCGATCCGGAAACAGCCGAGCGGATCCGGAAACAGCCGAGAGGACCCGGAAGCGGTGCGCTCCGTCACCAGGGAGTGCGGGAATCCGCCGTTTGCTCTGAGGCAATGGCGGCAGCTGCGCCGGTGGCCGCGGACAACGACGAGCGGCGGCGGCGGCCGGGGGCTGGTACGTGAGGGGGCGTCCGTGCACGCAGAGGGCGGTGAAACTGGGGGCGGGGCCGAGCTAGCCACCTGCGGATGGGGGGTGGAGAGGGGTGATGGAGGAAGGGGCGGGGCCACGCCGTCGGAAAAGGGGGCGGGGCCTAGAGCTCTCGGCGAAAGGGGGCGTGGCCCGGCCATTCAAGGGGTAGAGCCAGTGACAGGTGCGAGGTGGGGCCCGGTGAGGATGGGGCGCGGCCATTGGGGGGGCGGGGCCGGGTTGGACTGAGGAGAGGATTGAGTGAAACTGGCCACCGCGAAGAGATGGAATGTAGGCAGCACCCGGCAGAGCCAGTGGAAAGGGGGCGGGGCAGGGGCGGTGCCAGGTGAGCGGGGCGGACCCAGGTGAAGGCGGTCCCGGGTGAAGGCAACATTACTAGGTTGCAGGACTTGCTAAGCCGGTAGGTGGCCTGGGGTGTTAAGAGATGGGAAGAGAAGCTTATCCCTGTCCCCCACAGCACTGGAGGACCCCCAGCCCCAGGAAGGGGCAAATGGTGAGGCCGAGTCAGGTGAGCTCAGCCGGCTTCGGGCTGAGCTGGCAGGCGCCCTGGCAGAAATGGAAACCATGAAGGCTGTGGCAGAGGTGAGCGAGAGCACGAAGGCCGAGGCTGTGGCTGCGGTGCAGCGGCAGTGCCAAGAGGAGGTGGCCTCGCTGCAGGCCATCCTGAAAGGTGAGACGGGGGAATCACCTAGACTCCCCATCAGCCCCATACTGGGGAGTGCATGACGAGAAAAGGATGCGGGGGCACAGATAAGCTGTGGGATAAGTTAGCAGGGCTGCCTAGCTCAGGGCATGCCTATGGCCGGAGGAAGGGCCGCCCTTTTAAAATTTGCATAGAGGCACTCCATGTGATAGCAACAACTCTGTCAGTTACAGCTAAGTTTAGCTCCCAGCTTCTATCTGTTGCCTTGCCCATGTCATTTCTTGTCCCTCACTGATGATTGATCAACCCTGAAGATGGGTGAGAAACTTCTCAGTTCCCCAGACCAACCTTATTTTAGTCTGGACTTCTGGGAAATAGAATCAGCCCTGGCCCAGTCTCTGTGAGTCTAATGCTCTGCTCTCTAGCCTTCCCCAGACACTCCCTCCTCCACCCCACGCCATGCACCAGCTTCCCTGCCTCCACCCCATGTTCTCTGTACTTGCTCCTCTGGCTCCAGAAGCCCCAGCTGCTCATCCTGTTTTCTACTCTCCTTCCTCTAGCAGAAGCCAGAGCCTCTGAAACAGATGTCAGAGCTGCCCCGCTGCTCTGCCCCTGCTGTGGTGGGGCTCTTGTCAACTCTCTCCTGGACTTTTGTCCCAGCCTTCTCACGGATCTCCCTCTATAGTCTGGCCTTGACATTGGCTTCCAGAGTAAACTTCCTAAAATTCCCTTCCCACCATGCGATTTCCCTTTCTAACAGCTGCTCCTGGAGACTTCTCTGGGGCTGTATTTCCCACATTTCAGGATCCACGTGCCTGTGCAATGTAGATACATCCTTGTACAACTTACTCTGCTATTTACTTAGTATTTGTTCTTTAAATAGATCCATATTTTTAAATTTTACATACATTTATTAAGAGAAACTCGTTATCTCTACTATATGGGAAAAACCAGGTGTGTCCTAAATAATAACAATAGCTAGCTTTTTTTTTTTTTTTTTTCTTGAGTCAATAAGAGTTTCACTCTGTCGCCCAGGCTGGAGTGTGTCACACCACGCTGGTGTGATCTCAGCTCACTGCAACCTCCACCTCCTGGGCTCAAGTAGATCCTCCTACCTCAGCTTCCCAAGTAGCCAGGACTACAGGTGCATGCCACCATGCCTGGCTAATTTTTTGTACTTTTTGTAGAAACAGGGTCTCACTATGTTACTCAGACTGGCCTTGAACTCCTGAGCTCAAATGATCTGCCAGCCTTGGCCTCCCAAAGTGCTGGGATTACAGGTGTGAGCCACCACGCCTGGCCAGGTAGCATGTTTTGAGCACTCACTATGTGCCAGGCACTGAGCTAAATGCTTTATGAGTAACTAATCTTCATAACAAACTCTGTGAGGCAGGAACTATTATCCATCTCCATTTTACAGAGGAAGCTCTGAGGCCGGGAGAGGTTAAATAACTTGCCCAAAGTCATACAGCTGGAAAACAGCCAAGCAGCCTAACAGCTGAACCTTTTTTTTTTTTTTTTTTTTAAGATGGAGTCTCACTCTGTTACCCAGGCTGGAGTGCAGTGGTGCGATCTCAGCTCACTGCAACTTCTGCCTCCTGGGTTCAAGCGATTCTCCTGCCTCAGCCTCCCAAGTAGCTGAGACTACAGGTGTGTGCCACCATGCCCGGCTAATATTTTGGGTATTTTTTTGTTTTGTTTGTTTTGTTGGTTTTTTTTTTTTTTTTTTTTTTTTTTTGAGATGGAGTCTCACTCTGTCACGCAGGCTGGAGTGCAGTGGCACGACCTCGGCTCACTGCAAGCTCCGCCTCCCAGGTTCACGCCATTCTCCTGCCTCAGCCTCCCAGCTAGCTGGGACTACAGGTGCCTGCCACCACGCCCGGCTAATTTTATTTTACTTTTACTTTTAGCAGAGACGGGGTTTTACCGTGTTAGCCAGGATGGTCTCAATCTCCTGACCTCGTGATCCACCTGCCTTGGCCTCCCAAAGTGCTGGGATTACAGGCGTGGGCCACCACGCCCGGCCCCATTTTTTGTATTTTCAGTAGAGATGGGGTTTTACTGTGTTAGCCAGGATGGTCTCGATCTCCTGACCTTGTGATCCACCTGCCTTGGCCTCCCAAAGTGCTGGGATTACACGAGTGAGCCACCACACCCGGCCCAGCTGAACCTTTACTTCTACTGTTAGTGCACAGTAATAGGTCAATCCCTATACAAACAAAAAAATGACCAGGTTTTACCAAAAACAAAACAAGTCCATGTTACTCAGGTAAGAGGATCAGTTGAGGTCAGGAGTTTGAAACCAGCCTGGGCACCAAAATGAGACCCTTAGCTGGGTATGGTGGCAAGTGCCTGTGGTCCCTGCTACTTGGGAGGGTGAGGTGGGAGGTTCACTTGAACCCAAGAGTTTAAGGCTGCAGTGAACTATGATTTCGCCACTGCACTCTAGCCTAGGTGACAGAGGGATACCCTGACTCTCTTTTTTTTTGTTTTCTTTTTTTGAGACAGAGTCCTGCTCTGTCACCCAGGCTGAAGTGCAGTGGCACAATCTCGGCTCACTGCAACCTCCGCCTCCTGGGTTCAAACAGTTCTCCTGCCTCAGCCTCCCAAGTAGCTGGGATTACAGGTGCCCACCACCACACCTGGTTAAATTTTGTGTTAGTAGAGACAGGGTTTCACCATGTTGGCCAGGCTGGTCTCGAACTCCTGACCTCAGGTGATCTGCCCACCTTGGCCTCCCAAAGTGCCGGGATTACAAGTGTGAGCCACGGCGCCAGGCCCTGACTCCCTAACAACAACAACAAAAAAGTATATAATCTATCCAACATCACCTCCATCTCCTGCTGACCTGTAGGATAAGTTTCAAACCTCTTGGCGTCACATGCAAGGCCCTGGGAGCCACCTACTGCCTCCTTTCCAGTGTCTCCTTGGGTGCCTTTGCTGTTCCAACACCTCCAGCATACCTCACCATGCCGCAACCATGCCAGCCGCTCTTCCGCTGCTCACACTGGTCCTGTTAACTCATGCATCCTTTTCCTCCTTCACTGTCTACCACTGTCCTCTCCTGCCTGGGCAGGCAGGCAGAGTGAGGGCTCCTTCCTCTGCCATCTCCAAGCCCAGGAAGGGTCCTCTCCTTTACCTCTTCCCATACTGCATCCTAACTATTGCCACAGCCGCCCTCTTCATTGGACTGTGAGCTCCCGGTGGCAGGCTTTCTGTTTGATTGATTTCTGTATTTCCAGAGCCCAGCTCAGAGTCTGATCCAGTGTAAATGTTTATGACTATGATTAAGGGCCGGGTGTGGTGGCTCATGCCTGTAATCCCAGCACTTTGGGAGGCTGAGACGGGAGGATTGCTTGAGCTCAGGAGTTCCAGACCAGCCTGGGCAACATGGTGAGACCCTGTCTCTACAAAAAATGCAAAAATTAGCCAAGCATGCTAGGGTGTGCCTGTCGTCCCAGCTACTCGGGACACTGAGGTGGGAGGATTGCTTGAGCCCAGGAGGCTGAGGTTGCAGTGAGTCATGATTGCGACACTACACTTCAGCCTGGGTGACAGAGTGAGACCGTTTCTCAAAAATTAAAGAAAATGAGGCTGGGAGCAGTGGCTCACACCTATAATCCCAGCACTTTGGGAGGCCAAGACAGGTGGACCGCTTAAGGTCAGGAGTTCATGAGCAGCTTGGCCAACATGGCAAAACCCCACCTCTACTAAAATGGAAAAATTAGCTGGGCGTGGTGGTGGGCACCTGTAATCCCATCTACATGGGAAGCTGAGGCAAAAGAATCACTTGAACCCAGGAGACGGAGGTTGCAGTGAGCCAAGATTGAACCACTGCACTCCAGCCTAGGTGACAGTGAGACTCTGTCTCAAAATAATAATGATAATAATCAAAAAAAATTCTTACTGTTCTTAAATATTGACTGTTCCTGGTATATATTAATAGGAACAGTGTCACATCTTCTGTGTGCCTGAGAAAGGACTGGACACCTTGCCTGTGTCATCTCATCTATTTTTATTTTTTATTTTTTTGTACACTATCTTATATATGTCATCTCATTTAATCTGTAGCCACCAGAAGGATGATCAGTAGTTTCCCCATTTTGCACCTAAGGACACTGATGCACAGAGAGGCTGAGTGATTGCCCAGGTCAATTTCTGCAAAGCCTGCCATGGCAACCACTATGGTAGATTGTCTCACAGAAAGAGTCAGTGCATCAAGGTCCCCTGCTCGCCCACAGGCAGGACCGGCTCATTGACCCTCCCTCTCCCCCACCAGACTCCATCAGTAGCTATGAAGCCCAGATCGCCGCCCTGAAGCAGGAGCGACAGCAGCAGCAGCAGCACTGTGAGGAGAAGGAGCGGGAACTGGGCCGCCTGAAGCAGCTGCTGTCCCGGGCCCACCCCCTGGACTCCCTGGAGAAGCAGATGGAAAAGGTTGGGGTTGGGATGGTTTCCCCACTGCCCTGGGATTTGGAAGGATGTTAAGGACTGTGGATGTCCCATTGCCCGGTCATGGGGTGCAGGGCACCCAGCAGTGATTCTAGGAATAGCACAGAGTTACCAGGTGTTGTTGAGAGCTTCGCTCTGTGCTCCATAGGGTCCTGGCTTGCCCCTTATTAGTGGGTGACCAAGTTCGCTTAGCTCCAAAATTAAGTTATGTAGAGGAAAGGAAACTTACACTTAAGGGTAACAAAAAAATTTCTTACTGTTATTAAATATTGACTGTTCCTGGCGGACATTACCGCTTGGTGATATATTGTTACCTCCTGGCTTGGTGCAGTGACTCACACCTGTAATCCCAACACTTTGGGAGGCCAAGGCAGGTGGATCACTTGAGGTCAGGAGTTCGAGACCAGCCTGGTCAACATGGTGAAGCCCTGTCTCTACTCAAAATACAAAAATCAGCCTGTAGCGCACACCTATAATCCCAGCTACTCAGGAGGTTGAGGCAGGAGGATCACTTGAACCCAGGAGGCAGAGGCTGCTGTGAGCTAAGATTGTGCCACTGTACTGCAACCTGGGCAACAGAGCGAGACTTCGTCTTAAAAAAAAAAAAAAGATGCCTCTGATGCTTTAGGCACTGTGCTTAGTGCTTAACAGAGTTAACCTCCCCAGTCTATTCCCTGTAAGGGAGGTCTATTAGATCCATTTATCAGCTGAGTACGGTAAGGCTCAGGGAAATTCAGTACTTCTACTGTTTATGCACATAAAAGGGAATGGAGTTGAGATTTTAAAATCTAAGCAGAAGCCTGACTCATGCTTATAGTCCCAGCACTTTGGAAAGGCAAGGCAGGAGGATCACTTGAGGCCAGGAGCTTGAAGCCACAGTGAGCTATGATCTTACTACTGCACTCCAGTCTGGACACCATAGCAAGATCCCATCTGTAAAAAATTTTTTTGTTAAATTAGCTGGGCATGGTGATGCACACGTGTAGTCCCAGCTACTCAGGCTGACATGGGAGGATCGCTTGAGCCAGAAATCAAGCCTGCAGTGAGCTATGATCACATCACTGCACTCCAGCTTGGGTGACAGAGTAAGACCCTGTCTCTTAAAAAAAAAAGTCTAGGCAGGCTGGTTTTATTTACTGATTTATTTATTATTGAGAGAGTCTTGCTCTGTCACCCAGGCTGGAGTGTAGTCGCGTGATCTCGACTCACTGCCACCTCTGCCTCCTGGGTTCAACTGATTCTCCTGCCTCAGCCTCCTGAATAGCTAGAATTACAGGCACCTGCCACCATGCCCGCCTATTTTTTTTGTATTTTTAGTAGGGGCGGGGTTTCGCTGTGTTGGCCAGGCTGGTCTCGAACTCCTGACCTCCAGTGATCAGCCCGCCTCTGCCTCCCAAAGTGCTGAGATTGCAGGCGTGAACCACCGCGCCCAGGCTGATTCGAAAGGGTTCTTTTTTTTTTTTTTTTTTTTTTTTTTTTTTTGAGGCGGAGTCTGGCTCTTTTGCCCAGGCTGGAGTGCAGTGGCCAGATCTCAGCTCACTGCAAGCTCCGCCTCCTAGGTTCACGCCATTCTCCTGCCTCAGCCTCCCGAGTAGCTGGGACTACAGGCGCCCGCCACCTCGCCCGGCTAGGTTTGTTTTTTTTTTTTTTTTTTTTTTGTATTTTTTAGTAGAGACGGGGTTTCACTGTGTTAGCCAGGATGGTCTCGATCTCCTGACCTCGTGATCCGCCCGTCTCGGCCTCCCAAAGTGCTGGGATTACAGGCTTGAGCCACCGCGCCCGGCCTCGAAAGGGTTCTTAATCTCTATGATATGTCACCTCCTTTACTATTGCTGTTATTAACAATTATAGGAAGCACATATTTATTATCACATGCTTCGTCTTTCAAAGCAAATTTGCATTGTTACTTCATTTGATCCTACAGCAGACCTGTGAGATAGATACTTCAATTAATATTGTTATTTCATGCATAAGGAAACTGAGGCTCAGGTATGGTGTCAATTACCTAGTTAGAAAGACAAAGATGAAGACAGGAGCCCATGAAACAAAGACCTTCAAGCCACATCTTTGCAGCATCCGGGCTGCCCCGTGCATCCGGAGTGTTCCTCAGGGAGCACCTCAGCAGGTTGGTAAAGGACAGGGCCCCGCTCAATGAAAGCCACCCAACACAGTGAAGGGAGCATCAGGGCTGGGCGTGGTGGCCCATGCCTGTAATCCTAGCCCTTTGGGAGGTTGAGGTGGGCAGATCACTTGAGGTCGGGAGTTTGAGACAAGCCTGGCCAACATAGGGAAACCCTGTTTCTACTAAAAAAGTACAACAATTAGCCAGGCATGGTGTCGGGCGCCTGTAATCCCAGCTACTCGGGAGACTGAGGCAGGAGAATCTCTTGAACCCAGGAGGCAGAGGTTGCAGTGAGCCGAGATCACACCACTGCACTCCAGCCTGGGCAGCAGAGCAAGATTCCATCCCAAAAAAAGAAAAAGAGATTTGGAGGATTAAACTGAGCTTGTTTGAGAAGATTTCAAGTGATTCAAGAAGTGGAAAGGGCATGAACTAGAAGTGAGGAGTGACGGGGACAGGGATGACTGGCAGATTTCTGCCTTGAACAGCTTGTGGCCAGCAGCGCCGTTCTCGCTGACTGAGTGCTTGTGGCAGGAAGAACAGCATCCCTGAGTGGTTTGTTTTGGATGTCTATGGTTAGAGGAGCCTGAGGGACATACAAGTGGAGATGTGTAGAGGCTGTTGGCTGCTCAACGTCAGCAGGATCCTAAGCTTGAAAAGAGATGGGAAAATATGGTCAGCTCTGTGGTGGTGGTGTTAGTGTGGGAGAACAAATCGATTAGGATGAAATTTGCCTGCATGTGATTGAAAACCCAAATTAACAGTGGCTTAAATGTGACATCTTTTTATTTTTATTTTTATTTTTTTTTTGAGACAGAGTCTTGCTCTGCCGCCAGGCTGGAGTGCGGTGGCACCATCTCAGCTCATTGAAACCTCCGCATCCCAGGTCCCGGTTCAAGCAGTTCTCTGGCCTCAGCCTCCAAAGTAGCTGGGATTACAGGCGCGCACCGCCACACCCAGCTAATTTTTGTATTTTTAGTAGAGACGGGATTTCACCATGTTGGCCAGGCTGGTGTCGAACTCCTAACCTTGTGATCCGCCCACCTTGGCCTTCCAAAGTGCTGGGATTACAGGCGTGAGCCACTGCACTTGGCCAGAAATTTTTTTTTTTCTTTCAGAGATGGAGTCTTACTCTGTCACTCAGGCTGGAGTTCTGTGGTGCGATCTCGGCTCACTGCAACCTCCACCTCCCGTGTTCAAGCTATTCTCGTGCCTCAGTCTCCCTGAGTAGCTGGGATTACAGGTGCCCACTGCCACGCCCGGCTAATTTTGTATTTTTAGTACACACAGGGTTTTGCCGTGTTGGCCAGGCTGGTTTCAAACTCCTGACGGTGATCCGTCCGCCTTGGCCTCCCAAAGTGCTGGGATTACAGGCATGAGCCATTGCACCTGGCTCAGAAATTTGTTTTTTCCTTCAAGTTCAGAGGTAGACATTTCAGAACTGGTAAGGCAGCTCGACAAGTTGTCAAGCAGGCTCCATCTATATTGCTGTTTTGCCATAGGTAATATATTGCCTCATGGTCCAAGATGACTGCTTGGGTGCCAGCCATCATGTCCACATTCCAGCCAGCAAAAAGGAGGAGAAGGAGGAATAAAGAAAGGCACACCCTCTTCCTTTAAAGAGTTGTCCTAGGCCAGGCACGGTGGCTCACACCTGTAATCCTAGCACTTTGGGAGGCTGAGGCGAGCAGATCATTTGAGGCTGAGGTGGGTGGTCTCAGGAGTTCGAGACCAGCCTGGCCAACATGGTTAGACCCCCTTCTACTAAAAATACAAAAATATTAGCTGGGCGTGGTGGCGTGCACCTGTAATTCTAGCTACTTGGGAGGCTGAGGCAGGAGAATTGCTTGAACCTGGGAGGCAGAGGTAGCAGTGAGAGGAGATAGTGCCATTGCACTCCAGCTTGGGCAACGAGAGTGAAACCTCTTTTTTTTTTTTTTTTTTTTTGAGACAGAGTCTCGCTCTGTCCCCCAGGCTGGAGTGCAGTGGCGTGATCTCGGCTCAGTGCAAGCTCTGCCTCCCGGGTTCACGCCATTCTCCTGCCTCAGCCTCCTGAGTAGCTGGGACTACAGGCGCCCACCACAGCGCCTGGCTAATTTTTTGTATTTTTAGTAGAGATGGGGTTTCACCGTGGTCTCAATCTCCTGACCTTGTGATCCGCCCGCCTCGGCCTAAGAATGAAACTTCTTATCAAAATAAATAAAAGTTGTCCTGGGCCAGGCACGGTGGCTCACACCTGTAATCCCAGCACTTTGGGAGGCTGAGGTGGGTGGTCTCAGGAGTTCAAGACCAGCCTGGCCAAAATGGTGAAACCCCATCTCTACTAAAAATACAAAAATTAGCCGAGCGTAGTGGCGGGGTGCCTGTAATCCCAGCTACTCATGAGGCTGAGGCAAGAGAATTGCTTGATCCTGGAAGGCGGAGGTTGCAATGAGCCGAGATCATGCCAGTCCTCTTTAGCCTGGGCAACAAAGTGAGACTCCATCTAAAAAAAATGTAATAATAATACATATAAAATAAAGAGTTGGCCGGGCGCAGTGGCTCAAGCCTGTAATCCCAGCACTTTGGGAGGCCAAGACGGGTGGATCACGAGGTCAGGAGATCAAGACCATCCTGGCTAACACAGTGAAACCCCGTTTCTACTAAAAAATACAAAAAACTAGCCGGGCGAGGTGGTGGGCGTCTGTGGTCCCAGCTACTCCGGAGGCTGAGGCAGGAGAATGGCGTAAACCGGGGAGGCGGAGCTTGCAGTGAGCTGAGATCCGGCCACTGTACTCCAGCCCGGGCGACAGAGCGAGACTCCATCTCAAAAAAAAAAAAAAAAAAAAAAAAAAGAGTTGTCCTGGAAGGTCCCCTTGGCTCATCTGTTTCTATCTCAGTAGCTGGAACTTAGCCAGATGATCTGTTTAGTTGCAAGGAAGCAGGTAAATGTGGATGGTATTCTAGGATTTAGACTACATGCCCCGCTAACAATGTGAGGTGCGCTGGGCATTGGTGTAATCCTAACCCAGATGCTGGGAATTACACTTGTAATGCCCAACCTTGGGAGGCTGAGGTGCGAGGATCACTTGAGTCCAGGAATTCAAAACCAGTCTGGACAACATAGCAATATCCTGTCTCCACAAAAAATATAAAAATTAGCCCATTGATGCACATGCCTGTGGTCCCAGCTACTCAGGAGGCTGAGGCAGGAGGATGGCTTGAGTCCTGGAGATGGAGGGCTACAGTGGGATGTGATTGCACCATTGCACTCCAGCCTGGGGAACGGAAAGAGAGCTCATCTCTTTAAAAAAAATTTTTTTAAAAGCCGGGTGCGGTGGCTCAAGCCTGTAATCCCAGCACTTTGGGAGGCCGAGGCTGGCAGATCACGAGGTCAGGAGTTCGACACCAGCCTGGCCAACATGGTGAAACCACGTCTCTACTAAAAATACAATTAGCTGGGCATGGTGATGCGTGCCTGTAATCCCAGCTACTGGGGAGGCTGAGGCAGGAGAATGGCTTGAACCCAGCAGGTGGAGGTAGCAGTGAGCCGAGATCGTGCCACTGCAGTCCAGCCTGGGTGATAGAGCAAGACTCCATCTCAGGCCGGGCGCGGTGGCTCAAGCCTGTAATCCCAGCACTTCGGGAGGCCGAGACGGGTGGATCACGAGGTCAGGAGATCGAGACCATCCTGGCTAACACGGTGAAACCCCGTCTCTACTAAGAAATACAAAAAACTAGCCGGGTGAGGTGGCGGGCGCCTGTAGTCCCAGCTACTTGGGAGGCTGAGGCCGGAGAATGGCGTGATCCCAGGAGGCGGAGCTTGCAGTGAGCTGAGATCCGGCCACTGCACTCCAGCCTGGGCTACAGAGCAAGACTCCGTCTCAAAAAAAAAAAAAAAAAAAAAAAGACTCCATCTCAAAAAAAAAAAAAAAGGTAAAGTTCTATGACAAAAGGAAAAAATGGATATTGGGGAAGGAAGATATGGTGAATGACAGGGCCACAGGAAGAAGTCATGACCTTCATCCTTGCCCTTATGCCCTGGGGCAAGTCATGGAAGCTTCTAGAGCCTCTGTGTTCTTATCTCTGGAATGAGGGTAGACAGCACCTTCTAGGGAGGATTAGGAGAGCTGATGTGCTTGCAGAGGAAGCTCTGAACAGACCTGGGACTTCAGCACTCGGGAGGGGGGAACTACTGCTGCCAAACGCCACTCCCTCCAGGCCCACGAGGACTCGGAGAAGCTGCGGGAGATCGTTCTGCCCATGGAGAAGGAGATCGAGGAGCTGAAGGCGAAGCTGCTGAGGGCCGAGGAGCTGATACAGGAGATCCAGGTGAGGGTGCGGCCAGGGGGTGCTGGGGAAGGAGGGGTGCCAGAGGACCCTGGCCCCCCAGCCTCTTCCCTGCCCCCTTCCCTAGAGACGTCCCCGGCATGCCCCTTCCCTGCACGACTCCACGGAGTTGCTGCCCCTGTCCCGGGACCCATCGCCCCCACTGGAGCCTCTGGAGGAGCTGAGCGGAGATGGGGGTCCGGCAGCTGAGGCCTTCGCTCACAACTGCGATGACAGCGCCTCCATCTCCTCCTTCTCTCTTGGCGGTGGGGTCGGCAGCAGCTCCTCCCTGCCCCGCAGCCGCCAGGGCCTAAGCCCTGAACAGGAAGAGACGGCCTCGCTGGTGTCTACGGGCACCCTGGTTCCCGAGGGCATCTACCTGCCCCCTCCTGGCTACCAGCTTGTCCCAGACACCCAGTGGGAGCAGCTGCAGATGGAGGTGAGTGTTGTGGGCAGGGTAGCGGGGTGCGCCATCCCCCTCTCTGCTGGATGCTTCCCCTGCACCACCTGTGTTCAGACCCAGAGCTAGAGCCGGAGCTTCCACAGGGAGAAGAGAGGCCCCCCTCCTAGTGAAGGCAGGCAGATGTAAACATGCACAGGGGCCGGGTGCGGTGGCTCACACCTGCCATCCCAGCCACTCGGAAGCTGAGTGGGAAGATTGTTTGTGGCTAGGAGTTCAAAGCCAGTCTGGGCAACATAGTGAAACCCTGTCTCTTTACAAAAATTAAAAAAAAAAAAAAAAAAAAAAAAGCCAAGTGTGCACCTGTAGTCCCAGCTACTTGGGAGGCTGAGGCAGGAGGATCGCTTGAGCCCAGGAGATTGAGGCTGCAGTGAACCAAGATCGTGCCACTGCACTCCATCCTGGGTCACAGAGTGAGAACCTGTCTAAAAAAAAAAAAAGAAAGAAAAAAGAAAAGGCCAGGTGCAGTGGCTCATGTCTATAATCCCAGCACTTTGGGAGGCCGAGGTGGGTGGATCATCTGAGGTCAGGAGTTCGAGACCAGCCTGGACAACATGGTGAAACCTCATCTCTACTAAAAATATAAAAATCAGCTGGGTGTGGTGGTGCATGCCTGTAATCCCAGCTACTCGTGAGGCTGAGGCAGAAGAACTGCTTGAACTGGGGAGGCGGAGGTTGCAGTGAGCCCAGATCCTGCCATTGCACTCCATCCTGGGCAACAAGAGTGAAACTCTGTCTCGAAATATAATAATAATAATAGTAATGTGATGCAAAAAAATGAATTGTACATTTCACATGGGTAAATTATATGGTAAAGAACTTATAACTCAGTAAAGGTGCTTTTAACAAAAATGCACATGGATACATGGGGAAGACATTGTCACCAGGGAGATGCCCAGAAAAAAAACTAAAGAGGGTTTTGGGATAGAGACGGGCAGTGAGGGAGACTGACCTGGGTTCAGGCTGGAGCTGAGACCCAGATGGTGGGAGGAGGAGCTCTTAAAGGGCAGGCTGGGCATGGTGGCTCACTCTTGTAATCCCAGCACTTTGGGAGGCCGAGGCGGGCAGATC
The DNA here is from genome assembly GCF_047675955.1 of Chlorocebus sabaeus. NCBI lineage: Eukaryota > Metazoa > Chordata > Mammalia > Primates > Cercopithecidae > Chlorocebus > Chlorocebus sabaeus. The sequence continues at coordinate 26,392,968 of NC_132908.1, forward strand.
ACCTGAGGTTGAGAGTTCAAGACCAGCCTGACCAACATGGAGACAGGCGTGGTGGCGCATGCCTGTAATCCCAGCTACTTGGGAGGCTGAGGCGGGAGAATCACTTGAACCCAGGAGGCGGAAGTTGCAGTCAGCCAAGATCGCGCCATTGCACTCCAGCCTGGGCAACAAGAGAACAAGAGTGAAACTCCGTCGCCAAAAAAAAAAAAAAGACCAGGGCACAAGGACCTGTGAGTTCAAAGGCCCTGAGGATGGAGAGACCACAGTGCATCTGAGGAACAGGAAGGCCACCGGGGAGGAGAGAAGAGGAGATCAGAAAGAAAGGCAGGACCACATGAGTCCGGCCTTGGGGGCCGGTTGTGCGTTGTGCATCTTAGGAGATGTGGGAAGCACCTGCAGTGTTAATTTTAAGCAAGGGAGAAGCCTCCCAGCTCCAGGCTTTCAAAAGCTCACTTGGGGCCGGGTGCGGTGGCTCACGTGTGTAATCTCAGCACTTTGGGACGCTGAGGTGGGCGGAATGCTGGAACCCAGGAGTTTGAGATCAGCCTGGGCAACATGACGAAACCCTGTCCTACAAAAAATACAAAAAAGTAGCTGGGTGCGGTGGCACATACCCATGATCCAGGCTACTCTGGGAGGCTGAGGTGAGAGGCTTGCATGAGCCCAGGAAGTCGAGGCTGCAGTGAGCCGAGATCATGCACCACTGCACTCCAGCCTGGGTCACAGAGTGAGACCCCATCTCAAAAAAAAAAAAAAAAAAAAGCTTACTTGGGCGTGTGTTGGGGTAGGGGCCACAGGAGAAGCTGAGAGGCTGGGACTGTGGTGTACGGGAAGGTGATACCTTGGACCAGGGGATGGCCACAGAGACAGGAAGAAATAGGTGGATGTGGAATCCACTTTTTTTTTTTTTTTTTTTTTTTTTTTTGAGACGGAGTCTCGCTCTGTCGCCCAGGCTGGAGTGCAGTGGCCGGATCTCTGCTCACTGCAAGCTCCGCCTCCCGGGTTCACGCCATTCTCCTGCCTCAGCCTCCCGAGTAGCTGGGACTACAGGCGCCCGCCACCTCACCCGGCTAGTTTTTTGTATTCTTTTAGTAGAGACGGGGTTTCACCGGGTTAGCCAGAATGGTCTCGATCTCCTGACCTCGTGATCCGCCCGTCTCGGCCTCCCAAAGTGCTGGGATTACAGGCTTGAGCCACCGCGCCCGGCCTTTTTTTTTTTTTTTAGATGGAGTCTCGCTCTGTCGCCCAGGCTGGAGTGCAGTGGCACGATCTCGGCTTACTGCAAGCTCTGCCTCCCGGGTTCACGCCATTCTCCTGCCTCAGCCTCCCGAGTAGCTGGGACTACAGGTGCCCGCCACCATGCCTGGCTAATTTTTTTGTATTTTTAGTAGAGACACGATTTCACTGTGTTAGCCAGGATGGTCTTGATCTCCTGACCTCGTGATCCGCCCACCTTGGCCTCCCAAAGTGATGGGATTATAGATATGAGCTACCATGCCCGGCCCTGTTTTTTTTGTTTTTTTTTTTTTTTTTTTGAGACGGAGTTTCACTCTGTCACCCAGGCTGGAGTGCAGTGGCGCGACCTCGGCTCCCTGCAACTTCTGCTTCTGGGTTTAAGTGATTCTCCTACCTCAGCTTCCCAAGTAGCTGAGATTACAGGTGTCCCACCACCACACCCAGCTAACTTTTTGTATTTTTAGTAGAGATGGAGTTTCACCATGTTGGCCCGGCTGGTTTTGAACCCCTTACCTCAAATGATCCGCCCGCCTCAGCCTCCCAAAGTGCTGGGATTACAGGCATGAGCCACTGCACCTGGCACTGTGGAATCCACTTTGGAGATGGACCCGGCAGGGCCTGCTGATGGGTGGGGAGTGAAGGGAAGAGAATGGATGGCTGGGCCTGTAACTCGGTGGACTGTGTGGGTGAGGGCACCTCCCTGCAGAGGTGGGCCACGAGAAGTGTGGTGAGGGGGTCCTAAGTTCCCAGGAGATGCAGGCTGAAGGCAGGGTCTGTGGCAGGGCCGACAGCTGCAGAAGGACCTGGAGAGCGTCAGCCGCGAGCGGGACGAGCTCCAAGAGGGCCTGAGACGGAGCAACGAGGACTGTGCCAAGCAGGTGGGTCCCTGCCGCCACTGCAGCCCCAGCCAGGCCTCTGGTTGCCTTCCACCCCCCGACATCCCCCTGCCCTCACTTTCACCTTCCCTCCAACCCAGATGCAGGTGCTGCTGGCCCAGGTCCAGAACTCCGAGCAGCTGCTGCAGACCCTGCAGGGGACTGTGAGCCAGGCCCAGGAGCGGGTACAGCTGCAGATGGTGAGTACCTGGGAGCCCCGGGGAAGGAGGGTGAGGAGTCCAGCAGGAATCAGTTGCGTGTGGTGGAAGGGGGCACGTGGGAAGTCAAGGCACCTGTCCTGTCTCCAGCTGCTCAGGCCGCACCCCGTAACTGGTGCCAGGTAGGTAGGAGGGCTTTGGGGCAGCTGGTGCCGTGGCCAGAACAGGGCCTTTGCAGCCACACAGACCTGTTTGATCTTGAGCTAATCCCAGACTCCCAGCCTCTGTCTCACCATCTATAAAACTGACATAATGGGGCCTAGTTTGCAGAGTCATGAGAATTAAAAGCAAATCTGGCTGGGCAAGGTGACTCATACCTGTAATCCTAGCACTTTGCGAGGCCTAGGCAGCTGGATCACCTGAGGTCAGGAGTTCGAGCCTGGCCAACACAGCAAAACCCCATCTCTACTAAGAATACAAAAATTAGCCAGGCATCGTGGCAGGCACCTGCAATCCCAGCTACTCAGGAGACTGAGGCAGCAGAATCGCTTGAACCCGGGGACAGAGGTTGTCGTGAGCCAAGATCACGCCATTGCACTTCAGCCTGGGTGAAAGAGCAAAACTCTGTCTCAAAGAAAAAAAAAAAAAAAGCAAATCAGATGCTGACCAAGACTAGGGAGGAGACATATGTGATTGAACAGGGCCAGGTGTAGGGCAGGAGGGCAGTAGGCAGCCTGGAACCAGAGGTTCCTGCAAGGTGCTCCTGCCTCTGGGCTCTGCTGACCGTGGCCTCCTAAGAACACAGGTTCACTGCTGCCAGATTTTCTGATTTTTCAAGAGAAACCAAAAATATGAATATTTGTGTATCGTCTGCTATTTTTTTTTAAGAGATGGTGTGTTGCTGCTCAGCACCCAGGCTTGAGTGCAGTGGTACAATCATAGCTCACTGAAGCCTCAACTTGCTGGGCTCAACCAATCCTGCAGCGTCAGCCTCCTGAACAGCTGGGACTACAGGCTTACACCACCATGCCCAGCTAATTTATACATTTTTTTGTGGAGCTGGGGTCTCACTATGTTGCCCAGGCTGGTCTCAAACTCCTGGCCTCAAGTGACCCTCCCACCTTGACCTCCCCCGTAGCCAGGATTATAAGTGTGTAGCACCACACCTGGCTTGTCTCTCAATTTTTAGAGTTGGCAACTACTTTAGGGTTTAAGAAATATATATGGGCCGGGCACAGTGGCTCACACCTGTAACCCCAGCACTTTGGGAGGCCGAGGCAGGTGGATCATCTGAGGTCAAGAGTTTGAGACCAGCCTGACCAACATGGTGAAACCCCGTCTCGACTAAAAGTACAAATATTAGCCAGGCATGGTGGTGGGCGCCTGTAATTCCAGCTACTTGGGAGGCTGAGGCAGGAGAATCGCTTGAACTTGGGAGGCCGAGGTTGCAGTGAGCTGAGATCGCACCGTTGCACTCCAGCCTGGGTGACAGAGGGAGACTCTGTCTCAAAAAAACATGTTTTTTAAATTTAAATTTATATATATTTAAATAAATGTGTATATGTGTGTGTGTGTGTGTGTGTGTGTGTGTGTGTGTGTATGGACCAAATAAAATACCCAGCTTGGGCCCTGGCAGCAGCCTGTAACCTGCATGTTAGCAGGGACGGGGTGTCTGAAGAGCTTGGTAACAAAAAGTGGTCCTTCCTTGCTCAGGAGCAGAGGGGGCGTGGGCTCTCTTGCTGTCAGCCTGGGAGGAGGGTTCAAGGAGGTTTGGCCTCCTAGGGACTGGAGACGCCTGTCCTCTTCATTACCTTGTACTAACTGTCCATCCACAGGCAGAGCTGGTCACCACCCACAAGTGCCTGCACCACGAGGTAAAACGGTTGAATGAGGAAAACCAAGGGCTCCGGGCCGAGCAGCTGCCATCCTCAGCCCCCCAGGGCCTGCAGCAGGAGCAGGGCGAGGAGGAATCACTGCCCAGCTCTGTGCCAGTAAGCCGAGTGTGGGCACTGAGAGCCTGGAGCCACCGCGAGGGCCCCTCCTCCCCAGGCAGAGCAGAGCATTGGTCGGGACCAGCCAGGGTGCTGTATATTTGCTTGGCCAACTCATTTGCCTTCTCTAAGGCTCAGTTTCCTCATCTGAGAAATGGAACCATACACCCTTTCCAGCACTGGCATCAAAAGAAAATGAGTTAACGGAATGCTTGGCAGGAAGGAAGCAGTCATTTGGTTGGTTTGCTGTTTTTAAGTGACACATGAACCACAAGATTGAATTCATCATAATCTTTGGTTCATAGCAAGCTGCCATCATGGATCTATGTCTGGCCTTTGTCAACTTAATTTCTTTATAATATGGCTTATTAGCCAGGCATGATGGCTCACACCTGTAATCCCAGCACTTTGGGAGGCTGAGGCGGGCGAATCACTTGAGGTCAGGAATTTGAGACCAGCCTGGCCAACATGGTGAAACCCCATCTCTACTTAAAATACAAAAAAAATTAGTCAGAGCCGGGTGCGGTGGCTCACGCCTGTAATCCCAGCACTTTGGGAGGCCAAGGTGGGTGGATCACCTGAGGTCAGGAGTTTGAGACCAGCCTGCCCAACATGTTGAAACCCCATCTCTACTAAAAATACAAAAATTAGCCTGGTGTGGTGGCGGGCACCTGTAATCCCAGCTACTCGGGAGGCTGGGGTTAGAGAATCGATTGAACCCAGAAGGCGGAGGTTGGGGTGAGCTGAGATTGCGCCATTGCACTCCAGCCTGGGCGACAAAAGCGAAACTCTGTCTTTAAAAAAAAAAAAAAATTAGTTGGGCATGGTGGCTCATGCCCATAATCCCAGCTACTCAGGAGGCTAAGGCAGAAGAATCACTTGAACCTGGGAGGTAGAAGTTGCAGTGAGCCAAGATCACACCACTGCACTCCAGCCTGGGCGACAGAGCAAGGCTCCATCTCAAAATAATAATATGGCTTATTAATAAATTGATTAGAAATAGATCACCTGGTGGCTGGGTACAGTGGCCCACGCCTATAATTGCAGCAGTTTGGGAGGCTGAGGCAGGAGGATCATTTGAGCCCAGGAGTTCGAGACCAACCTGGGCAATAAAGCAAGATCCTGTCTCTATAAAAAACTAAAATAAAAATACTAGCTGGGCTTGGTGGCTTGTGCCCATAGTCCCAGCTACTTAGGAGCCTGAGACAGGAGGATCACTCGAGCCCAGGAGTTCAAGATCAACCTGGGCAACATAGTTGAGACCCTGTCTCTACAAAAAATACAAAAATTAGCCGGGTGTGGTGGCCTCCACCTGTAGTCCCAGCAACTCAAGTGTCTGAGGTGGAACGCTTGAGCCTAGGAGGTTGAGGCTACAGTGAGCTGTGATCGTGTCACCACACTCCAGCCTGAGCCACAGAGTGAGACCCTGTCTCAAAAAAAAAAGCAAAAGACAAAAAACAATAAAAAAGATCCCTGAGGTGCCCTCCCCACCCTGAGATCCGTCCACTTCCGGGCACCTCCTCCCCATTCCTTGACTCTGCTTTGCCCTCGCGGTCTTCTTTGGTGGTGTTTTCATTACATGTACAGTGTGGTGCTTAACTTTCATTGTTCTTGAGTTTTACGAAAGGGTTTATTGTATTTTATTTTTAGAGACAAAGTCTCGCTCTGTCGCCTAGGCTGGAGTCTAGTGGCGCCAGCTCGACTCACTGTAACCTCCACCTCCTTGGTTCAAGCAGTTCTCCTGCCTCAGCCTCCTGAGTAGCTGGGATTACGGGCGCAGGCCACCAGCTGGCTTTTTTGTTGTTGTTGTTGTTTGTTTTTGTTTTTGTTTCTGTTTGAGACGGAGTCTTGTTCTGTCGCCCAGGCTGGAGTGCAGTGGCATGATCTCAACTCACTACAGCCTCCGCCTCCTGGGTTCAAGTGATTCTTCTGCCTCAGCCTCCCGAGTAGCTGGGACTACAGGCGCACACCACCACGCCCAGCTATTTTCTGTATTTTTAGTAGAAACGGAGTTTCACCATATTGGCCAGGCTGGTCTCGAACTCCTGACCTTGTGATCCGCCGGCCTCGGCTTCCCAAAGTGCTGGGATTACAGGTGTGAGCCACCGTGCCCGGCCTAATTTTTGTATTTTTAGTAGAGACGGGATTTCATCTTATTGGTTAGGCTGGTCTCGAACTCCTGACCTCACGTAATCCGCCCACCTCGGCCTCCCAAAGTAGTGAGATTACAGGTGTGAGCCCTCGTACCCGGCAAGGGACTCTTGCTGTAGATAATCTGCTGAACTTTCTGGTTGGGACTGTTCCTGAGTGCCCTCCACGGTGTGGGGTGTGACCGTATGTCCTGAGCTTCCTCTGCTGGGCTGTAGCGCGCCTATCCGCCTCCCAGACGTTGGGCATTTTCGGCTCTTCCCTGCTTTAGCCATTTGCTTCCATCCTTCCTTCCTTACCCGTTCCTCCCCACAATCCCCGTCTGGCTAGTGGCCCCTGCCCTGCTGCCTTCCTGCCCCGGCCCAGCAGGTGACTCCTCGCGTCCCTTCCAGGAGCTGCAGCAGCTGCTGCGCCGCACGCGGCAGGAGGCGAGGGCCCGGCTGCAGGCCCAGGAACACGGGGCAGAGCGCCTGCGGATCGAGATTGTGACGCTGCGGGAGGCTCTGGAGGAGGAGACGGCAGCCAGGGCCAGCCTGGAGGGGCAGCTGAGGGTGCAGCGGGAGGACACAGGTGAGGGGAGGGGCACGAGCCCCCAGCCCCGGGCCCAGGGCCCCTGTCGGCCCTGCAAGGAGCCACCGGGGCTCCTTGGCAGCAGCTGGGAGGGGAGAGAGGCGGTGGGGGAGAGGCGGTGGTGCACCACTGGCCTTGACCTCTCTCTTTTTCCTTCCCACAGAGGTGCTGGAGGGTGAGTATGTGCTGGAGGTGATCTTGGGGATCGCCCACCCTGGCTGGGCTAGGTGGGGAAAGGGAGAAGGCGTGGCCCTGACTTCTCGCCCTGCACTGACTTCCCAGCCTCCCTGTGCAGCCTGAGGACGGAGATGGAGCGGGTGCAGCAAGAAGAGAGCAAGGTGAGGGGGAGGGCAGGGGGACTGGGAGGAGAGGGACCCTCCCCTGCCCCTCCCGCCCTCTGTGTCTCCCTCAGGCCAGGTGGGAGGAAGCCCTGGGGCAGTGGCTGGGCTTGGCCAAGCCAGACAGAGGAGGTTGGAGTCAGGGGCGGTGTAGAAGGGGCTACTGTGTTGGGAACTCCCGTGCTGGGGCCACACACCCTCCCATCTGGCCCAGGCTGAGCCAGGCCGAGCTCAGTGTGGTGTCTGTCCCCGCAGGCCCAGCTCCCAGACCTCTCAGAACAGAGGGCCAAGGTGCTGCGGCTGCAGGCAGAGCTGGAGACCAGTGAGCAGGTGCAGAGGGACTTCGTGCGACTGTCCCAGGCCCTCCAGGTACGGCCTGTCCCAGCCCTTCCGGACTGGCTGGCTCCACTCCGGGTGACCTCTCCGGGGTCTTGCAAGGACAGTCCCCTGGTTAGGGGAGTCCTTTCTTCCTCCTGGGGCTGGCATGGTCCTGTCCTGAGCTATTGCTCAAAAAACCCTGAAACTCTCGTGTGCACCTTGGTCAGTCACCTGAAGCCCTCAGTACAGGGCATGGTGGACGCTCAGGGCATTTGTGGCCTCAGCCCCAAAGAGGTGGCCCCTGGGTCCACTGGTCCCAGGCCCTGCCCTTGGGGGCTAGCAGGTGGGGTAGAGGCTGCATTTCCCCACCAAGTGCCCTCTGCTCCCCTCGTCTGACCGCGCAGGTGCGCCTGGAGCGGATCCGCCAGGCAGAGACCCTGGAGCAGGTGCGCAGCATCATGGATGAGGCGCCACTCACGGACATCAGGGACATCAAGGACACCTGAGGGGGTCAGGGTGTCCCCACCCCTGCCCTGGGAAAGACGCCTTTCCCCACTCCAGAACCGTGAGGCCTGGCTCTGGGGTCTTGGGTGGCTTTTCCACCGTCCCCGAGCCTGGGGTTGAGGGGACTGATGGGGCCACCACTGCCCTACCCTCCAGCGCCTCCTCCCAGGGTGGCTGGGCCTCCTGCTCTCAGGGATTACACCTGGGTGAGGGGCCCAAGCCCCTCTTGGAACCAAAGGTGCAGGCTCAGGCCTGCGACTTTCTGGCTGCTGTGCTGCCTCCTGGGCTCCAGCCCTCCCCTGCCCCCAGCCCGTCCCCTGCCCAGGGCACAGCCGAGCTATGGGGGCTGAGAGTCCCCATCAGAGGCAGTGAGGTGGGCCCTGGCCCTGGGACAGGCAGCTGCCTTCTGGTCTGCATGACACTAAGACGCTTGTCCACAGCGGCGACCCACGCCTCCAAGCGCGCACAGAAGCAAGGCCAGACTTTTCTGTCATTTATTTTCAATAAATAAGCAGCTCAGCGCAGTCGGTCGCCTTGTCCCTGCAAGCCCCTCGGGGTTGGGAAAGGGGATTTACAAGGTTGAGAGGGAGGTGGGTGGCCAAGGGGGAAGGAAAGGGAAGGGGTTGTGTTTATAAACAGACACATGACGGGGGTGTGGGGGACAGGACGGGGGTCTGTGCCACAGCTCTGCCTGAAGATGCGTCACTATCAGGGTGGGGAGGACAGGGCAAAAGGACGTTCACTTCCTTCTTTCATCTTCTGGATCTGGAAGGGAAAAGAGAAAGGATGAGGCAGGCGGCGGGAGGGCAGCGAGGTCCCTCCCAGGTGCATCTTCTAGGCACATACTTACCTGGAGGCTCAGAAGCTTACCACCGCGCCAGTTCCTCCCTTACTCACCTGCGTCCCCAGACACCCCGCCCCCCCACTGCAGCCCCACAGCAGAGACAGCCCAGCACACAGCCAGCGCAACGCAGCGCAGCAGACGGGCCCAGAGGCTGGCACTGCCCGGGGCCTGGGAGCCGAACTGACGCCCAGTGGGAGGCCAGCGGCCCACCCCGACTGGAAGCACGGCAGCAGCAGCGGCAATGGCTCCAGGTGGAGCTGCGAGCGCAAGTGACCTTGGATGCGATGCGCAAGGGGCTGAGGGGGCGCGGGTGGCAGGGGCACAGCAGCTGGGGTGAGGGCAAGGGGGTGATACCTGTGACACGGGCTCAAAGAGATGGAGGAGGGGGAACAGTTATCCTATGGCCAGAGAGGACAAGAGGCACCGTTATCAAGGCGGGGAGGCAGTGTGGGGGCTGTGGGGGCTGAGGAGGCAGTGGGGCTGCCCTGGAGATGTGGCCCCTGCAGGCGCAGGGGGAACGGGCGGACACGGGTCCTGCCAGGGCTGAGGAACTTAACCACCTGCAAAGTAGGGGGCAGGGCGGGGCAGGGGCAGCGTCGGAGGGAAGGGGCTGTGGTGGAGCCAGGGCTTGGGGACAGAGAGGGCACTCCTTACCCTCTAGGTAGTTCCGAGCAATGAACTTGAGGATTTCGTCGAGCCCAATGACCGGCAGTGAGATCTTGAGGACCATGAGCCAGTGGGCGAGGTCCAGGGCCTGGAGCTTGAAGATCATCTGGGGCAGGGGACAAGCACCCTCTCAGGAGCGGGTGGGGAGAGAGCCAGAGACCCGCACTGCCCAGCCCACTCCCAGCAGCCTCCCACATCGGCACCCCTGGTGGGAGTGGTCATGCCGTGGGCTCCCCAGCGCTGGGGTGGGTGGCCCTGGGCGGGAGTAACCTCACCGGCAGGGGGTCAACGTAGAGGATGAGGAAGTGCAGGGACATGGAGAGGCAGATGGAGCCCACCAGCCAGATGTTCACCCAGGGTGGCATCCGCAGCAGGGACTGGTTCTCGGACAGGCTGCAGAGAGAAAGGGGAGGGAGAAGGCGCAGTGAGGAGGGAGGAGGCAGGTGGCACAGTGGAGGACATGGGCAGTGGCCTCAGGGGAGGGTGGCGGGCATAGCGTGGGAGGGCCCACCTGTTGAGTGCGTTGCACATCTCGATGGTCACCAACACGGACAGGGCCATGGTCATGGGCTCAGAGGCCTCAAAGACCTCACAGTCTACGCCCTCGAAGTGGGCGTTGTCCTCGGTGCACTGCATGAAGTGAGTCTGCAAGGAAGGTATGGGAGACCGAGGTCCAGGGCCACCTCCATGCCACCCTCCTGGTCCCCTCCTGCATCCCCGCACCCTCCTGGTCCCCTCCTCTGTGGCCTCCCCCTACCAGCTGGCTGTAGTTGACATGAGGCCCGTCCTCAGCGTACATGAACCACCAGGCAGCCGCTCCCACGGTGGCTGCACCCACATAGCCTGTGGTGGAGAGAGGGGAGTTGGGGGTTAGAGCTGGGGAGATGGGAGGCATCGAGGGTTGAGGGCCTCAAGTGGCCATGGACAGGCTGGCCAAGGAAGAAGACCCTCTCAGCACCTGTGTGGGGAAGCTGGTGTCCCAGAGAGGGGGTTAGTCCCAAGGGGTGGGGAGGATCAAGGAACCCCCCCAGCTCACCCCCGATTGCCATGTAGCGGAAGAAGAGCCAGCCACTGATGAGAGGCTCCTTGGGGCTCCTCGGGGGGCGGTCCATGATGTCCAGGTCTGGTGGGTTGAAGCCCAGGGCTGTGGCTGGGAGCCCGTCAGTCACCAAGTTCACCCACAGCAGTTGCACCGGGATCAGGGCCTCGGGCAGCCCCAGGGCAGCAGTCAGGAAGATGCTGCGGGAAGGAGGTGGTCACATCTCTGTCCTGCCTCCCAGACTTGCAGCCACCCCACCCTGACCCCGGCTTCCTCCTGGACGCCCACCCAGCTGCTCACCAGACCACCTCGCCCACGTTGGAGGAAATGAGGTAGCGGATGAACTGCTTCATGTTGTTATAGATGGCGCGGCCCTCCTCCACAGCAGCTACGATGGTGGAGAAGTTGTCGTCGGCCAGCACCATCTCAGAGGCAGTCTTGGCCACAGCGGTGCCAGATCCCATGGCAATGCCAATCTCGGCCTTCTTCAGGGCAGGGGCGTCATTGACACCATCACCTGTCTGAGGGAGGAGGAGGAGGTGGGCTTAGGGCACCTTCCCACATCCCTCCTTTTTAAAAAAGTTTTTATTTTAGGGATGAGGTCTCACTGTGTTGCCCAGGCTGGTCTCGAACTCCTGGGTTCAAGCAGTCTTCCTGCCTCAACCTCCCAAAGTATTGGGATTACAGGCATGAGCCACCACACCTGGCCAAAAGCTCAGTTTAGAACAAAAATTGGCATACTTTTTTTTTTTTTTTTTTGAGACTGAGTCTCACTCTGTCACCCAGGCTGGAATGGAGTGGCACAATCTCGGCTCACTGCAAACTCCGCCTCCCAGGTTCAAGCAGTTCTCTTGTCTCAGCCTCCCGAGTAACTGGACTACAGACACATGCTACCACGCACGGCCAATTTTTGTATTTTTTGGTAGAGATGGGGTCTTGCCATGTTGGGCCAGGTTGGTCTCAAACTCCTTACCTCAGGTGATCTGCCTGCCTCAGCCTCCTTAAATTCTGGGATTACAGGCGTGAGCCGCTGTGCCTGGCTTTTTTTTTTTTTTCTTTTTGAGATGGAGTGTTGCTCTGATGTCTAGGCTGGAGTGCAGTGGCGCAATCTCGGCTCACTGCAAGCTCCGCCTCCCAGGTTCATGCCATTCTCCTGCCTCAGCCTGCCGAATAGCTGGGACTACAGGCGCCCGCCACCACGCCTGGCTAATTTTTTGTATTTTTAGTAGAGATAGGGTTTCACCGTGTTAGCCAGGATGGTCTCGATCTCCTGATCTCGTGATCCACCTGTCTCGGTCTCCCAAAGTGCTGGGATTACAGGCTTGAGCCACTGCGCCCGGCCTTCATTTTTTTTTTTTTTTTTTTTTTGAGAGAGGGTCTCACTCTGCTGCCTAGGCTGAAGTTCAGTAGTGTAGTCATAGCTCACTGCACCCTCAAACTACAGTGCTCAAGTGATCCTCCCACCTCAGGCTCCCAAGTAGCTAGGACCACAAACATGTGCCACTGTGAGGCTAAATTTATTTTTAAAATTTTGTTTTAGTAGAGATGAGGTCTTGCTATGTTGCCAAGGCTGGTCTCGAACTCCTGACCTCAAGTGATCTGCCCACCTCAGCCTCCCAAAGTGCTAGGATTACAGGCCCAGCCCACATATCCTTCTTTAGACTCTTCCTTCAGGATCTGAATCCCCACCCTTCTTGCATCTTACCAGGGCCCTCCTGCCCTGGGCCCCACTCTCCCCAGCACAGTCATCTGGTCATCTCCATGAACACTAAGGCCCAGCCACCTGGGGCCTCTCACCATGGCTGTGATCTCATCGAAGGACTGCAGATACTCCACAATCTTGGACTTGTGTGAGGGCTCCACGCGGGCGAAGCAGCAGGCACGTCGGCAGGCTTCCCGCTGTTCAGGCAGAGGTAGGTCATCGAACTCTCGGCCGGTGTAGGCACGATCGGCCACCTCCTCGTTCTCCCCAAAGATGCCAATTCGCCGGCAGATGGCAATGGCTGTGCCCTTGTTGTCCCCAGTGATCATGATCACCCGGATCCCAGCATCACGGCACAGCTGGATGGAGCCCATGACCTCCTTGCGTGGAGGGTCCAGCATGCCCACCACACCCACGAATGTCAGGTCCGTCTGGGGAGATACAGCAGAGAGCCACCGGTCAGATGGGGATCTGGAAAACTCCCCTAGAGGAAGCTGGTAGCGGGTGGGGATGGGGTGAAAGGTCAGGAAGTGGTGGTGGGGGGCGGGAAGACTGAACCCTAGACTTGCAGCCTCAGGGCCTGGTGTCAGACCTCAGTGGGGCCTTGGAAGAGCAGAGGCAGGAAATGTCTCATTCATCTAAGCACCTGCGGGTGCTGATGGTGCCAGGCCCATCATGGGTCCAGATCATACCTTTTTTTTTTTTTTTTTTTAGAGACAGGGTATTGCTCTGTCTCAGACTGGAGTGCAGTGGTGCAACAGAGTGATCATAGCTCGCTGCAGCCTCAATCTACTGGGCTCAAGCGATCCTCCTACCTCACCCTCCCAAGTAGCTGGGACTACAGGCATGCACCACTGTGTCCAGCTAATTTTTTTTTTTTTTTTTTTTTTAGTAGAGAAAGGATCTTGCTATGTTGCCCAGGCTGGTCTCACACTCCTGGGCGCAATAGATCCTTTGGCCTCAGCCTCCCAGTGTGCTGGGATTACAGGCATAAGCTACCATGCCCAGCCCAAATTGTGTCTCTTTCCTTTTTTTCTTTTTTTCTTTTTTGGTTTTTGAGATGGACTCTTGTTCTGTCACCCAGGCTGGAGTGCAATGGCAATGGCATGATCTCAGCTCACTGCAACCTCTGCCTCCCGAGTTCAAGCGATTCTCTGCCTCAGCCTCCTGAGTAGCTGGGATTACAAGTGCGCACCACCATGCCTGGCTAATTTTTTTATTTTATAGTAGAGACCTGGTTTTACCATGTTGGCCAGGTTGGTCTCAAATTCCTGACCTCAAGTGATCTGCTGGCCTTGGCCTCCCAAAGTGCTGGCATTATAGGTGTGAGCCCTGATACGTGGCCCCCAAATTGTGTCTTTTTTTTTCAGGATGGAGTCTCGCTCTGTTGCCCAGGCTGGAGTGCAGTGGTGCGATCTCTGTACACTGCAACCTCCGCCTCCTAGGTTCAAGCGATTCTCCTGCCTCAGCCTCTGGAGTAGCGGGGATTACAGGTGCCCACCACCATGCCTGGCTAATTTTTGTATTTTTAGTAGAGACGGAGTTTCACCCTATTGGCCAGGCTGGTCTCAAACTCCTGACCTTGTGATCTGCCTGTCTTGGCCTCCCAAAATGCTGGGATTACAGACATGAGCCACCACACCCAGCCAAAATGTGTCTTTCTTTTTTTTTTTTTTTTTTTTTTTTTTTTTGGAGACGGAGTCTTGCTCTGTCGCCCAGGCTGGAGTGCAGTGGCCGGATCTCAGCTCACTGCAAGCTCCGCCTCCTGGGTTTACGCCATTCTCCTGCCTCAGCCTCCCGAGTAGTTGGGACTACAGGCGCCCGCCACCTCGCCCGGCTAGTTTTTTGTATTTTTTAGTAGAGATGGGGTTTCACCGTGTTAGCCAGGATGGTCTCGATCTCCTGACCTCGTGATCCGCCCGTCTCGGCCTCCCAAAGTGCTGGGATTACAGGCTTGAGCCACCGCGCCCGGCCAATGTGTCTTTCATAGAAAGAATGTGAACTGGAAGTGAGGTACTGCTTTCTGCTTTTGGCAGTGCCACTATGTGACCCACAACTTAAAAGAAATCCGGCCGGGCGCGGTGGCTCACGCCTGTAATCCCAGCACTTTGGGAGGCCGAGGCGGGCGGATCACAAGGTCAGGAGATCGAGACCACGGTGAAACCCTGTCTCTACTAAAAATACAAAAAATTAGCCGGGCGCGGTGGTGGGCGCCTGTAGTCCCAGCTACTCAGGAGGCTGAGGCAGGAGAATGGTGTGAACCCGGGAGGCGGAGCTTGCAGTGAGCCGAGATCGCGCCACTGCACTCCAGCCTGGGCGACAGAGCAAGACTCTGTCTCAAAAAAAAAAAAAAAAGAAATCCCCTGTATAAAATGAAAGGAGGGACTAGTGCTGTTCTGGGTGCTGGTCCAGTACAAGTAAGGAGTCTTTGCCAGAACACAGATCAATTGCCTCAAGACAGTCTCGCTACAGAAAACACAATAGCTGAACCCCCTATGTGCTCAGTGGCATTGGCTCATGTTCTGGTTCCAGTGGCTCACCTTGTCACCGAGCGCAGATCACAATTAGAGTAACACTGGGCTAGACGATTCCCAAGGTTCATTCTCTCTTTTTGTGTGTGTGTGTGTTTTTTTGTATTTTGTTTTTAGAGACAGGGCCTTGTTTGTCATGCAGGCTGGAGTGCAGTGGTGTAATCATGGCTCACTGCAGCCTCCACCTCCTGGGCTCAAGTGATCCTCCCACCTCAGGCTCCCCAGTAGCTGGGACTACAGGTGTGTGTCACCATGTCCAGTTCATCTCTTTTCTTTTAACATTTTTAAAAATGTATTTTACTTTTTACTCAGACCCCCATGAATTTAACCAGCTAATTAAAAAAAATTTTTTTTTTTATAGAGATGGAGTCTCACTTCATTGTCCAGGCTGGTCTTGAACTCCTGGGCTCAAGTGCTGTTCCCACCTCAGCTTCCCAAAGTGCTGAGATTACAGGCGTGAGCCATTGCACCTGGGCCTTCCAAGGTTCTTTGAAACTCTAGTGTCCTGTGATTCCATGGCCTGCACTAAGGAGCCATCGACTTGACTGACAAGGTAGGAAATGAGCCGGGTGGTGGAGCTGTGAGTGGACGGCTGGGGCCCGGCCCTTCACCAGCTTCATGAGAGTGGGAGGCTCCCAGCTGCTTACCTCATATTCTAGGAACCTGGCAGAATCATCCAGGATCATTTCCTCTCGCTTCGGGGGGGTGTCCCTTGTGGCCAGGGCCAAGCAGCGCAGGGTGTCCCGGCCAGTGCCCCACTCCTTGATCACTGCCATGATCTTCTCCTTCACTGGCCCCGTCAGTGGCACCCGGGTGGTGCCAACTCGCACATAGTTACAGCGGTCGATGACGCCCTCGGGGGCACCCTAGGATACCAGAACAGCATTCAGAGACCACCACTTTCCTTCCAGGGCACAGTGACAGGGGCCAGGAGTAGGAAGAAGAGGGGGCTGAGGCGCATTCTAATTTCTGACCTTGACAAACATCTTGTTGCCCACAGCAGCCCGGGAAGATTTGGCTGGGGAGCAATAGACAGACATGGACTTCCTGTCTCGGGAGAACTCCAGGGTGAATTCCTTCTTCATTAGCTGGCGGATCACCTGGAGAGGAGACAGGGAGGGGAGACCAGGTCTCTTAAAAACGGTTAAAAAGAATCTGGAGGTCAGAGCAGACCCCAAGCTAAGGCTGAGACAAACGCTAAGTCTGGTCCCTACAGCACAAAAGGAGAAAATCCCAAGGCTAGTGTTGCCATGGTGCTTCAGGGTCCCAGGTTAAAGCACAGGAGAAACAGGATGGCCTATTGTGGCACTGTCCCATAGAACTTTCATTATTGGCCAGGTGCGGTAGCTCATGCCTGTAATCCCAGCACTTTGGGAGGCTGAGGTGGGTGAATCACTTGAGGTCAGGAGTTCGAGACCAGCCTGGCCAACATGGTGAAACCCCGTCTCTACTAAAAATACAAAAATTAGCCGGGCACAGGTTTCAGTGAGCCAAGATCGCGCCATTGCACTCCAGCCTGTGTGACAAAGCAAGACTCCGTCTCAAATAAAAGAAAAAAAACTTTCATTGTTTATTTTTATTTACTTATTTTTTCTTTAGAGACAGGGTCTTGCGCTGTCTCCCAGGCTGAAGTACAGTGACGTGATCATGGCCCACTGCAGCCTTGGCTCTGGCAATCCTCCTGCCTCAGCCTCCCAGTCAGCTGAGTAGCTGGGACCACAGGTGTATGCCACCACTCCAGGCTAATTTTTAAAAAGTGTTTTAAAGATAGAGTCTCCCTATGTTGTCCAGCCTGGTTTCACTCCTGACCTCAAGCAATCCTCTTGCCTTGGCCTCCCAAAGCATTGGGATTACAGGCATGAACCACCACACCTGGCCCTATAACTTTCAGTAATGATAGAAATGTTCTGTGATCTGCACTGTACAATTGGTACAACTGAGCAATTGCTGTGGAGCATTGGAGGCGCTCTGTATATTATTTAATTTGAATTAATTTTTATTTATTTATATTGAGATGGAGTCTTGCTCTGTTGCTCAGGCTGGAGTGCAGTGGTGCAATCTTGGCTCACTACAACCTCTGCCTCCCAGGTTCGAGCCATTCTCCTGCCTTAGCCCCCTGAGTAGCTGGGATTTTAGGCACACGCCACCACGTCCAGCTAATTTTTGTATTTTTTAGTAGTAGACCAACCTGACCAACATGGAGAACCCCCGTCTCTACTAAAAATACAAAATTAGCTGGGCGTGGTGGCACATGCCTGTAATCACAGCTACTCGGGAGGCTGAGGCAGGAGAATCACTTGAACCTGGGAGGCGGAGATTTCGGTGAGCCGAGATCACACCATTGCACTCCAGCCTGGGCAACAACAGCGAAACTCTGTCTCAAAAAAAAAAAAAAAAAAAAAAAATGAAGGCCCGGTGCAGTGGCTCACACCTGTAATTCCAGCACTTTGGGAGGCTGAGGCAGGAGGATCATGAGGTCAAGAGTTTGAGACCAGCCTGACCAACATGGTGAAACCCCATCTCTACTAAAAATACAAAAACTAATTGGGTGTGGTGGTGCATGCCTGTAATTCTAGCTACTCAGGAGGCTGAGGCAAGAGAATTGCTTGAACCTGGGAGGCGGAGGTTGCGGTGAGCCGAGATCGCTCTACTGCACTTCGGCCTGGGCAAAGGAGAAAGACTCTGTCTCAAAAAAAATAACCTCATCTCTACTAAAATACAAAAAGTTAGCTGGGCGTGGTGGCTTGCATCTGTAATTCCAGCTACTAGGGAGGCTGAGGCGGGAAAATTGCTTGAACCTGGGAGGCGGAGGTTGTGGTGAGCTGAGATCGTGCCACTGTACTCCAGAATGGGTGACAGAGCAAGACTGTCTCAAAACAGACAAACAAAAAGAATGAAAGCCTTTTTCACAAAATGTATCATGGATACTTCTCCAAAAAACAAAACAAAAATAAAAGGAACAGAAAATCAATAGCCAGGAGAAGTGGTGCATGCCTATAGCTTCATCTACTTGAAAGGCTGAGGCAGGAGGACCACTTGAGGCCAGGAGTTAAAGGCCGCAGTGCGCTATGATCACACCTATGAATAGCCATTGCACTCCAGCCTGGGCGACAGGCCAAGACCCCATCTCAAAAATAAATAAATAAAAATTTATGTTTGCATTATAATTTATAAATTTTTAAAATTAATCCTCTATTGATAGGTATTTAAGTTGTTTTCAGTTTGTTTGTTTATTTTTAAGACAGGGTCTCCCTCTGTTGCCCAGGCTGCAGTGCAGTGGTGCAATCACTGCTCACTATAGCCTTGACCTCCTAGGCTCAAGCAGTCCTTGCACCTTAGCCTTCCTAGTAGCTAGTGGACAGTTTTGCACCACCACACCCAACTAATTTTTTTCTTTCTTTATCATTTTTTTTTTTTTTTGAGACGGAGTCTCGCTCTGTTGCCCAGGCTGGAGCGCAGGGGCGCAATCTCAGCTCACTGCAAGCTCCGCCTCCCGGGTTCACGCCATTCTCCTGCCTCAGCCTCCTGAGTAGCTGGGACTGCAGGCACCTGACACCATGCCCAGATAATTTTTGTATTTTTAGTAGACATGGGGTTTCACCGTGTTAGCCAGGATGGTCTCGATCTCCTGACCTCGTGATCCGCCCGCCTCGGCCTCCCAAAGTGCTGGGATTACAGGCATGAGCCACCGCGCCTGGCCCTTTTTTTTTTTTTTTTTTTTTTTTTTGTAGAGATGGGGTCTCACTATGTTGCCTAGGCCAGTTTTGAACTCCTGGGGTCAAGTGATCCTCCCACCTCAGCCTCCCAGAACGCTGGAACTACAGGCGTGAGTCTCTGTGTCTCACCTGCTTTTTTGTTATATTAAATAAAGTAGCAATGAGCATTTTGTACATACAAAAAAAGAGAGAAAGAGAGAAATGTGGGGAATATAATTCACCAGAGAGAGGCGCTTAATGGAGACGTTCAGCAAGTATCAATAGCAATAACTGGGAGTGACAGTCCCAGAAGTGGCTGAGTTCATCTGGGCAAGGAAAGGCTTTCCCTGTAGGTGCAGCAGCCACATTTCCTAAATCCTAAGTCAGGACTCATGATCTGCTGAAAGCAAGTGTGCTTCTAGAAACAAAGGGATAACAGATGAAGTTGGGGCTGCTCCTGGATGGGTCCCTTGTAGTTTCCGTGTCCAGCTTTGTCCACTTCAACTCAGGACACAGCAGGCAGAAGTGATCATAGATCCATCAAGGGCATAGCTGCCAGGCAGCCCCAGGGACAATGGGTCCCACCCACATCAGCCTGCGGAGAAGCTGCGGGGGGCCGTCCACTGCCTGGGTGGGGTCCCAGCACAGGCACTAGGCTCTACCCAGTCCAACCAGGGCCTCTGCCTTCCTCTGGTCTGTGCAGCATAGAGTGGAGATGGCCCTGTGGCAGGGGCTCTGCAGGCTCACCGAGTTGCAGGCGTTGGCTCTCTCCACCTTCGAGAGGCTTCTCACATCTGTGTTGAATACATTCATCTTCTCCACCAGGGTGGTGAGTGCTGTCTCGGTGGCCTCGCCAACCTTCTCATAGACACCTTTGGCCTGAGATGGGCAGAGGAGGAAGAGGAAGTAGGTGCCCCAGGCTCCCACCTGTCACACCCACCTTCCACCTAGTGTAAGAAGGAAGCAAGCCACTGCCTCCCTTGCATGCTGGCAGAGGACTGGGTGTACTGGGTCCCCTTCCTCCAACCCTTTCCTCCTGGCCTTCAGAGGAGGCTCAGACTCTGAGCCAACTGGAAGGGGAAGGAGAGGTTACCTCGTTGAAGTCCAAGGAGGAGTCATTGCAGAGGGCACAGATGGTGGCCAGCTCCACCAGCCCGTCATACTGCCCTGGCCGGACTGGCTTATCATTCTTCAAGCTGGCAGCAGGGTCGGAGGAGGAAGGGACAGAGACAGTGGAGAACAGGGAATGAGATGCAGAGAGCGCACAGGAAGAGCAGGCAGCCGAGGGTCAGGAAGGACAGTAGGGAGAGCCAACTTGGATATCAGGAGAGAACAAGGTCAGGGAGGAAGGGGAGAGTGAAAGGAAAGCAAAACCACATGGAGGGTCCCAGGGAGAAAGGGGGTGTGGGGAGGGGCGTGAGGAGCTGGGGAGAAGTTGCCTGGGTGACTTACACCTCTCCCTCTGGAGCGTAAGTGGAGCCGGTGATGGAGAACTCATTCAGGAGGCAGATGTCCCCATCCACCTTATCAATGATAAACATCTGCAAGGGAGAAGGGCAGGCACACAGATGTCCACCTCTCCCCATCCCGAGGTGGGCGCCTGCATCAAAGGAGGCCTGCGCTGCCAACACCTACCCTCCCACCCTCCTACTCACCCCTCCCTGTCCCCCACCCCCCGTATACCCTACCCACTTCCCACCAAGCTGTTGCAATCATTCTCCATCAAAGCCTTAAAACAATCGTTACTGAGGCTGGGCGAGGTGGCTCACACCTGTAATCACAGCACTTTAGGAGGCTGAGGCAGGTGGATCACCTGGCAGGAGTTCAAGACCATCCTGGCCAACATGGTGAAACCCTGTCTCTACTAAAAATACAAAAATTAGCCAGGCACGGTGGCACGCGCCTGTAATCCCAGCTACTCTGGAGGCTGAAGCAGGAGAATCGTTCGAAGCCGGGAGGCAGAGGTTACAGTCAGCCAGGATCGTGCCATTGTACTCCAGCCTGGCAACAAGAGCCAAACTCTCAAAAAAATAATAATAATAATAAAAAATAAAACACACGCACACACACAAACAAGAGTGACTGCAAGCTATGCTGGAGCTTCTGTAGATCAGTTAATAAAATAAGATGGAACACAATAAGGTGTGGTAGGGACTGTGGCAAACGGCCGACCTGTTGGCACCTGGACCGTCTATAGCTCCAGCTGCATGTGGCCAGATCTTCCAGTTTTGCAGGAAGAGCTAGAAAATCAGGTTATCTTCCTGTGAAATCTCTTGACTTTTTCTTTCTTTCTTTCTTTTTTTTTTTTGAGACAGGTTCTTGCTCTGTTGCCCAGGCTAGAATACAGTGGTGTGATCATAGCTCATTGCAGCCTCGACCTCCCAGGCTCAAGTGATCCTCCCACCTCAGCCTACCCAAGTAGTTGGGGCCACAGGCACATGCCACCATGCCTGTCTCTCTCGGTCTCTCTTTTTTTTTTGGTAGAAATTTGGTCTCACTATGTTGCCCAGGCTGGTTTTGAACTCCTGGGCTCAAGTGATCTTCCTGCCTTGGCCTCCCAAAGTGCTGGAAGTACAGGTACCCACCATGATGCTGGGAGTACAGGCAACCACCATGCCCAGCCTCTTGACTTTCAAAAATATGGGCAATTCTTTTTTTTTTTCTTGAGATGCAGTTTCACTCTTGCTGACCAGGCTGGTGCAATCTCGGCTCACCGCAACCACCGCCTCCCGGGTTCAAGTGATTCTCCTGCCTCAGCCTCCAGAGCAGTTGGGAGTACAGGCAAGCACCACCACACCCAGTTAATTTTTGTATTTTTAGTAGAGACAGAATTTCGCCATGTTGGCCAGGCTGGTCCTGAAATCCTGACCTCAAGTGATCCACTCACTTTGGCCTCCCAAAGTGCTGGGATTACAGGTGTGAGAATTCATTCATTTTTATGAAACACAACAGGAGCCGAGTCACACAAGTCTGTGGTCTGGCTTTGTGGCCTGTGCATTAGAGGGATGTGGAGAACGCAGTGCCCAGGAGGAGTGGCCTGCCCTGAACCCTGGGCAAACGCAACAGAGACTGGGCTTTTCATTCCCGAGAAGAGAGATTGTTAAGATGGGTTCCAAGACAAAAAAGTTCTGTGGTCAGAAAAAAACTTGGGAACCTCTGGGTTAAACAAAGCAGAATCCGTCTTCTTTACACAGTCAGCCTCCTCTAAGGCTTTCAAATACCAGCAGGCGTTACGGGTCTCTCCCAGGAGCCAGGGTTACAGCCTTTCTTGCCCTGATCTGACCACACAGCCCTCGCTTCTCAGAACAGCAATTTCTAGTTCATGGGTGTAGTCTTCCACAAAACTCTGTGTAGGGCAGGGGTTCTTGGCCTGAGGTCAGTGGAAGACCCCTCAAGGAGCCCAAGAACTGAGATAGCCAAGAAAAAAATGACAGCTTTTCTTGTTCTCAAGCTGACATTTGACATTTCCTTCCAGTTATGCATGTTGTCAACAGACCACATTAGTATTAGCAAAACCTGTGACTGTCACCAATTTAATCACAGATACTTTCCTCCTATCACATTACCGCTGTTGCAGATCTCTCAAAATAGCATAATTTATGCTCACCACTGCTTCAACATTATGATAGTGCTTAGACCCACTGCGAGAACTCCCTATTTAATGCCTTAATAAAGAAGCATGCATGTTGCCAAATTACAAAATTGTTTTTAAAATATTTTGATAGAACTATATTTCACAATCATTGGTTTCCTCTGTAACCCTATGTATTTTTCATATGTATTTTTATATTTTTTACTTTGTTATTTTCATTTTTTAATTATTATTATTATTGTTATTTGAGACAAAGTCTCTCTCTGTTGCCCAGGCTGGAGTGCAGTGGTGCGATCTCAGCTCACCGCAACCTCCGCCTCCTGGGTTCAAGTGATTCTCCTGCCTCAGCCTCCCAAGTAGCTGGGATTACAGGTGCCCACCACCATGCCCGGCTAATTTTTTGTATTTTTAGTAGAGACAGGGTTTCACCATGTTGACCAAACTGACCTCAGGTAATCCGTCCGCCTTGGCCTCCCAAAGTGCTAGGATTACAAGTGTGAGCCACCGCATCTGACTACTTTTTTTTTTTTTTGAGACAGAGTTTCGCTCTTGTTGCCCAGGCTAGAGTGCAATGGCACGATCTCAGCTCACCGCCTCGGCCTCCCAGGTTCAAGTGATTCTCCTGCCTCAGCCTCCCAAGTAGCTGGTACTACAGGCATGTGCCACCACGCCCAGCTAATTTTGTATTTTAGTAGAGACAGGGTTTCTCCACGTTGGTCAGGCTAGTCTCGAACTCCTGACCTCAGGTGATCTGCTCACCTCGGCCTCCCAAAGTGCTGGGATTACAGGCGTGAGTCACTGTGCCTAGGCTTTTTTTTTTTTTGAGATGGAGCTTTGCTTTTGTTGCCCAGGCTGGGGTACAATGGCGTGATCTCAGCTCACTGTAACCTCCACCTCCTGGGTTCAAGCGATTCTCCTGCCTCAGCCTCCTTAGTAGCTGGGACTACAAGCATCTGCCAACACACCCAGCTAATTTTTGTATTTTTAGTAGAGACAGGGTTTTGCCATGTTGGACAAGCTATTCTCGAAATTCTGACCTCAGGTGATCCACCTACCTTGGCCTCCCAAAGTACTGGGATTACAGGCGTGAGCCACTGTGCCTGGCTTCCTATGTATTATTATTATTTTTTTTAGATGGAGTCTTGGTCTGTTGCCCAGGCTGGAGTGCGGTGGCACAATCTCGGCTCACTGCAAGCTCCACCTCCCAGGTTCACGCCATTCTCCTGCCTCAGCCTCCCAAGTAGCTGGGACTACAGGCACCTGCCACCACGCCCAGCTAATTGTTTGTATTTTTAGTAGAGACGGGGTTTCACCGTGTTAGCCAGGATGTTCTCGATCTCCTGATCTTGTGATCTGCCCGCCTCTGCCTCCCAAAGTGCTGGGATTACAGGCGTGAGCTACAGTGCCCTGCCTCCTATGTCTTTGTAAAACAGAATCCTGGCCAGACGCAGTGGCTCACTCCTGTAAACCAGCACTTTGGGAGGCCGAGGCAGGCAGATCACTTGAGGTCAGGAGTTAGAGACCAGCCTGGTCAACATGGCGAAACCCCGTCTCTACTAGAAATACAAAAATTAGCTGGGCGTGGTGGCGTGTGCCTATAGTCCCAGCTACTTGGGAGGCTGAGGAAGGAGAATTGCTTGAACCTGGGAGGTGGAGGTTGCAGTGAGCTGAGATTGTGCCACTGCACTCCAGCCTGGGTAACAGAGTGAGACTCCATCAAAACAAAAACAAAAAAACCAGAATCCTGTTTTGTTTATTTATTTTTTAATTTTCTATTTTATCTTTAAGAAGATGTGGTCTCACTGTGTTGCCCAAGCTAGCCTAAAACTCCTGGGCTCAAACGATCCTTCTGCCTCAGCCTCCCTAAGTGCTAGGATTACAGGCATGAGCCACTGTACCTGGCCCTATTTTATTTTACTTTTTTTTGTGTGTGTGAGGGTCTCGCTCTGTTGTGCAGGCTGGAGTACAGTGGTGTGATCACTGCTCACTGTAGCTTTGACCTCCTGGCTCAAGCAATCCTCTGGGTTCAAGTGATTCTCCTGCCTCAGCCACCTGAGTAGCTAGGACTACAAGTGCGCACGACCACATCAGGCTATTTTTTTTTTTTTTTTTTTGTAGAGATGGACTCTCACTATGTTGCTTAGGCTGGTCTCGAACTTCGGGGCTCAAGTGATCCCCATCCTCCCACCTTGGCCTCCCAAAGAGATTACAGGCGTGAGCCACCACCCCCAGCCTGTTTTATTTTATTTTATTTCTTTGCATTTCATTTTATTATTTAAGACAGAGTCTTACTCTGTCACCCAGGCTGGAGTGCAGTGGAGCGATCTTGGCTCACTGAAACCTCTGCCTCCTGGGTTCAAGCGATTTTCCTGCCTCAGCCTCCCCAGTAGCTGGGATTACAGGCACACACCACCATGCCCAGCTACTTTTTGTATTTTTAGTAGAGATGGGGTTTCACCATGTTGGCCAGGCTCATCTCGAACTCCTGACCTCGTGATCTGCCCACCTTGGCCTCCCAAAGTGTTGGGATTATAGGCGTGAGCCATTGCGCCTGGCCTGTTTTATTTTATTAATATGCATTTGAAATATTATACTGAGAAGACCTCAACTGCAAAGGGGTGTGAGGCACAGAAAAGATTAAGAGCCACGCTTTAGGAAATGCTGTTCACGGTCAGTGTTGGCAGGCTGGGCGGGCCCTGTCATGAATGACCATTCAGGAGAGCCATCCACTTCACAGGCAGAAGCTTTGGGGCCACACAGACTTGAGTTTGAAACTCAACTCTGTTACTTATTAACTGTGCATCTTGGGGGAAGTCATGTAATCTCTGAGCCTTTTTCCTCTTCTAAAAAAGGAAGTTAGGCTGGGTGCTGTGGCTCACACCTATAATCCCAGTACTTTGGGAAGCCAACGGGGGCACAACACTTAGACCAGGAGTTTAGGACCAGCCTGGCCAACATGGCAAATCCTGTCTCTATGCAAAAAAATTAGCCGGGCATGGTAGCAGGCACCTGTAGTCCCAGCTACTAGGGAGGCTGAGGCAGGTGAATCGCTTGAACCCAGGAGGCAGAGGTTGCAGTGAGCCAAGATCACACCACTGCACTCCAGCCTGGGTGACAGAGTGAGACTCTGTCTCAAAATCATAATAATTTTCTTTAATTAAAAAAGATGAAGTTAATGAGACCGTCCTCTGAATGGGCTATTGTGGGGGATGAGAGACAATGTGTGGCAGTGCCTGGTGCATGGATGGTTGTCAGAGTGAGCTGTCTGGCTGGGACACAAGGGTCCTCTCTGATCCCCTTCATGGCAGACAGGATGGTGTTCTACTGCCCTTTGAGCATTTTGCAGGCCCAGATGAGAAGCCAGCAGTGATGAAGGCAGACCTCTATCTTTGGAGGGCCCATTTTACCCCCACAGGCAGCCTTCTGACTGAGTGCGCTGCCCACACTGCTCCTGACCTTGCAGACAGACATCTGGTTGGTGGTGAGGGTGCCTGTCTTGTCGGAACAGATGACAGAGGTGCAGCCCAGGGTCTCTACGGAGGGCAAGCTCCTTACAATGGCGTTCTTCTTTGCCATCCGGCGGGTACCCAGGGCCAGGCAGGTGGTGATGACTGCAGGAAGACCTGTGGGGAGGGAGGGAGGGTGTGAGGGAACCTGCAAGGGGAGGGAGGGTGTGGTCTGTAGTCTGCTAAATAGTAGCCCCCAGCTACTACTGGTGCACACCTGTAATCCTAGCACTTTGGGAGGCTGAGGTGGGAGGATCACTTGAGGCCAGGAGTTTGAGACCAACCTGGGCAACACAGCGAGACTCCTCTGATAAGATTTAAAAATTAGCTGGGCATGGTAGTGATTGCCTGTGGTACCAGCTACTTGGGAGGCTGGAACAGGAGGATTGTTTGAATCCAGGAGTTTGAGATTACAGTGAGTTATGATTGTGATACCATGCTCCAGCCTGGGCAACAAGAGTGAGACCTTGTTTCTATTAAACAAACAAACAAACAAACAAACAAACAATAATGGTCCCTAAAGATACCAGATCCTAATCCCTGGAGCCTGTAAATGTTACCTTACTTGGAAAAGGGGTCTTTGGGCCGGGCATGGTGGCTCATGCCTGTAACCCCAGCACTTTGAGAGGCCAAGGCAGGTGGATTGCTTGAGCCCAGAGTTCGAGACCAGCCTGGCCAACATGGTGAAACCCCGTCTCTACTGAAAACACAAAAATTAGCCGGGCCTGGTGGCATGCACCTGTAATCCCAGCTACTTGGGAGGCAGAGGCAGGAGAATCACTTGAACCCAGGAGGAAGAGGTTGCACTGAGCCGAGATTGCGCCACTGCACTCCAGCCTGGGTGACAGAGAGAGACTTGATCTCAAAAAAAAAACAAAACAAAAAACAGGCGCGGTGGCCCACGCCTGTAATCCCAGCACTTTGGGAGGCCAAGGCGGGCAGATCACGAGGTCAGGAGATTGAGACCATCCTGGGTAACACAGTGGAACCCCGTCTCTACTAAAAATACAAAAAAATTAGCCAGGCGTGGTGGCGTGTGCCTGTAGTCCCAGCTGCTGGGGAGGCTGAGGCAGGAGAATGGCGTGAACCCGGGAGGCGGAGCTTACAGTGAGCCGAGATCGCACCACTGCACTCCAGCCTGGGTGACAGAGCAAGACTCTGTCTCAAAAAACAAAAAAGAAAAAAAGAAAAAAAAGAAAGAAAGAAAAGGAGTCTTTGCAGATGGGATTGCAAATGGGAGGAGAAAAGAAAGGTTTTCGTACCTTCGGGGATGGCAGCCACAGCCAAGGCCACAGCAATCTTAAAGTAGTAGATGGCCCCGCGGATCCAGGAGCCCCCATGGACAGGGTCATTGAAGTGGCCAATGTTGATGAGCCAGACAGCCACACAGATGAGGGAGATGACCTTGGAGAGCTGCTCCCCAAACTCATCCAGCTTCTGCTGCAAAGGGGTCTTGTCCTGTTCTGTGGCAGCCATTTGGTCTCGGATCTTCCCAATCTCAGTGCTCACGCCGGTGGTGGCCACAATGCCCAAGGCCTTGCCAGCTGCAATGTTGGTGCCCTGGGAAGGGAAAGAGGAGGCAGGGAATCAGGCAAGAGGTGACCTTCATGCCGCATTCCCCCACGCCATCTCTTCTCACACCGCCATGTTTCTCTCCAACCCGGGCACCTGGCTTGACTAAGCGTGTGACAGCTGGTCCCAGATTGCTCACCGAGAAAAGCATGTTCTTCTTGTCCTGGTTGACAGCTCGGGGGTCAGGAACGGGCTCTGTGTGCTTGATGACAGATACAGACTCGCCTGTGGAGAAGGGGCCAAGGGGTTTTCAGATGACATCATGT
Source organism: Chlorocebus sabaeus (assembly GCF_047675955.1). Lineage (NCBI taxonomy): Eukaryota > Metazoa > Chordata > Mammalia > Primates > Cercopithecidae > Chlorocebus > Chlorocebus sabaeus. The sequence continues at coordinate 26,420,519 of NC_132908.1, forward strand.
CCTTCTCCCAGGCTTCCCGTGCCTAACTCCCTGCTCAGCAGGACAGCTCCTGGTAAGGACCAAGTAGCCATCCTGGGGGATGTCTGGACTCTGGAAAAAGCTGCTGAAGGCAGCTAGGAAGTCCATTGCTCCTTTTTTTTTTTTTTTTTTTTTGAGACAGAGTTTCGATTTTGTCACCCAGGCTGGAGTGCAGTGTCAAGATCTCAGCTCACTGCAACCTCTGCCTCCCAGGTTCAGGCAATTCTCCTGCCTCAGCCTCCCAAGTAGCTGGGATTACAGGCACATGCCATCACACTTGCCTAATTTTTTTTTTTGTATTTTTAGTAGAAACAGGGTCTCACCATGTTGGCCAGGCTGGTCTCGAACTCCTGACCTCAAGTGATCTGCCCACCTCAGCCTCCCAAAGTGCTGGGATTACAGGTCACCGTGCCCGGCCAGAAGTCTACCGCTCTTAAAAAGACCTTGAGCCGGGCGCGGCGGCTCAAGCCTGTAATGCCAGCACTCTGGGAGGCCGAGACGGGTGGATCATGAGGTCAGGAGATCGAGACCATCCTGGCTAACACGGTGAAACCCCCATCTCTACTAAAAAATACAAAAAACTAGCCAGGCGAGGTGGCGGGCACCTGTAGTCCCAGCTACTTGGGAGGCTAAGGCAGGAGAATGGCATAAACCCCGGAGGCGGAGCTTGCAGTGAGCTGAGATCCAGCCACTGCACTCCAGCCTGGGCGACAGAGCGAGACTCCATCTCAAAAAAAAAAAAAAAAAAAAAGACCCGAGCTCGGCTTGACCACTAACAAGCTGTGTGACTGATCACCTAACTTCCATGTGCTCCTCTGTAAAATGGGGACAAGGACATGTACACTGCAAAACAATATATTGGGTAAAAATCAAATAAGTGGACATATTTGGAACCACACTTTCAACTGTCAAGCATGTTTCTGGGAGGAAGGGGGACCCACCCTTAGAACCATGCCTCCCTCACCCTAAGAGCAGGGGCTCAGCAGCAGGCCTGGGCCAGCCTAGCCCTTGACCCCTGGGACCATGGGGAATGTTTTCTGCCTCTTCTTCGCTTCTCCCTGCCAGTGCAGAAACAGAAGCAGCTATGGTGGTTTTATAGAGACAGGGTCTTGCTCTGTTGCCCAGGCTAGAATGCAGTGGTGTTATCATAACTCACTACAACCTCAAACTCTTGGGCTCAAGTGATCCTCCCACCCCAGCCTCCCAAACAACTGGGACTACAGGTGTGCAGTACAATGCCCAACTAATTAAAGAAAAAAATTTATAGAGATGGGGTCTTGCTCTGTTGTTCATGCTGGACTGCTGTGGTAATCATAGCTCACTGTGGCCTCAAGCTTCTGGGCTTAGGCAATCCTCCCACCTCAGCCTCCCAAGTAGCTGGGACTACAGGTGCACATCACCACACCCAGCTAATTTTTAAAATTTTCTTTATAGAGATGGGGTCTCACTGTGTTGCCCAGGCTGGTCTCAAACTCCTGACCTCAAGTAATTCTCCTGCCTCAGCCTCCCAAAGCACTGGGATTACAGGTATGAGCCATCACGCCCTGCCTAGCAGCCATGGTTTTCAGTGTATCTGAACCCCCTATCTTGTCGTAGAATCTCATGTCTCCTCCCTGGAGGATTTTTGAGGAGGCTGAAGGAGACAGGACAGTTCTCGAGGTGTGTGTGACCCTATGTCCATGTGGAAGGGGTGGGCTCGCGGCTATCTAGAGAGTAGGCAACAGCATCCAGCCTTCTCCCACTACTCATCCCATTTCAGGCTTGGGACAGAATGGAAACATCAAGCAGGCTGGGCGCAGTGGGTGGCTCACACCTGTAATCCCAGCACTTTGGGAGGCTGAGACAGGTAGATCACGAGGTCAGGAGTTCAAGACCAGCCTGGCCAAGATGGTAAAACCCTGTCTCTACTAAAAATACAAAAATTAGCTGAGTGTGATGGTGGACGCCTGTAATCCCAGCTACTCCAGAGGCTGAGGCAGGGAATTGCTTGAATCTGGGAGGCAGAGGTTGCAGTGAGCCGAAACTGCACCACTGCCCTCCAGCCTAGGTGACAGAGCAAGACTCCATCTCAACAAAAAAAAAGAAAACCTCAAACAGTGCTGCCACCACTGCCACAGCCACTGCTAGTGAGCCAGGGGGAGGCCCTGGTGCTGGTTTTTTTTTTTTTTTTTTTTTTTTGAGATGGGGTCTTGCTCTTGTTGCCCAGGCTGGACTGCAGTGACCTGATCTTGGCTCACTGCAGCCTCAGCCTCCTGGGTTCATGCGATTCTACTGCATCAGCCTCCTGAGTAGCTGGGACTACAGGTGCCTGCCACCATGCTTGGCTAATTTTTGTATTTTTTGGTAGAGACAGGGTTTCACCATGTTGGCCAGGCTGGTCTCTAACTCCTGACCTCAGGTGATCCACCCACCTTGGCCTCCCAAAGTGCTGGGATTACAGGCATGAGCCACTTTGCCCAGACTTTTGTTTGTATTTTGATAGAGACAGGGTTGCCCAGGAAGGAGTGCAGTGGTGTGATCACAGCTCACTGCAGCCTCGACCTCCTGTACCCAGGTGATCCTCCCGCCTCAGCATCCTGAATAGTCAGGACTATAGGCACTCAACAACATGCCCAGCTAATTTTAAAAAATTTTTTTAGGCCGGGCGCGGTGGCTCAACCCTGTAATCCCAGCACTTTGGGAGGCCGAGACGGGCGGATCACGAGGTCAGGAGATGGAGACCATCTTGGCTAACACGGTGAAACCCCGTCTCTACTAAAAAATACAAAAAACTAGCCGGGCGAGGTGGTGGGCGCCTGTAGTCCCAGCTACTCGGGAGGCTGAGGCAGGAGAATGGCGTAAACCTGGGAGGCGGAGCTTGCAGTGAGCTGAGATCCGGCCACTGCACTCCAGCCTGGGCGACAGAGCAAGACTCCGTCTCAAAAAAAAAAAATTTTTTTTAGAGACAGGGTCTCTCTATGTTGCTCAGAGAGTGAGGGTTCTCTGTCTTTCCACTCACCTCCCCCTTGTTGCCTCTTCCTTCCCACATCCCTCCCCCATGCATCTTCCCACCCAAGCCAGCAGACCTGTCAGGATGGACTGGTCAACCCGCAGGGTGGTGGATTTGATGGCGAGGATTCGGATGTCTGCAGGGACTTTGTCTCCCACTGTGGAGAGAGTAGGGAAGAGGGAGGTCACTTGGGAATGGAATTTTCTTCCTTCCTAAGAAAAACCCAATTGTGTCTGACTCATTCTCCTCATCCATCCTTCAGGTCTCAGGGAGGCTCCCAGGGCTTGCATCAGGCCCTTGGCATGAGCTCCTGAAGCTGGCAACCACCCATCGTGACACCCATCCCTTCTGCCCCCATGTCCATGGCGAGCTGGAGTCTCATTCTGTTCTCAGGTTGATCTTGAATTCCCACATCTCTTCCCACTGGCTGTGAGCCCTGAGAAGGGATGGGCAGGCATACTGCTCAGCACATAATACATGCTAAATAAATGCCCACTGAATGACTGGAGGCGAAATTAAGGACAGTCCAGCTGTAGGACAAGAAGCTAGAATTGAGAATGGGAGACAGGAGTGAGAAAGGCAAAGAGGAAAGGCAAGGAAAGAACTCAGGGAAAACAGGGTGTGTTAGAGAGAAGGGGTATTGGGGTGAGAGAATGAAGTGGACAGCCAGGGAAGGCAGGGAGAAATGGGAAAATATGGAAATTGAGAAAATCGAGGGCAACCAAGAGAACAGTGGAGGGCAAGGCAGGAGAGGAGTGAGCGGAAGGTATGAGTGGGCAGGACTCAAGGCAGCAGGGGGCATAGGGTGGTCATGGAGGGGACCACATATCAGGAACCTGACAGCTGGGTCTGAGCATCTCAGGGAGGCAGGGAGGTGAGGAGCTGGGGAGAATAAGCTGGGAACATGGACAAGACAGGACGGATGGGGCGAGAGAGAAGCGGGGGGGGGGTGGGGGGTGAGCAGGAAACAGGTGTGGAGGAGCAGGGCCGGCAGCACAGGCTGGAGAGTGAATGGGTGGAGGTGAGGCCAGGGAGATGCACAGGTGGGTTGACAGGCACGTGGAAACCACCTTGGGGGCGGCTGGAGAGGTGGATGCCCAGCCAGACTCAGAGACCTTAGGAGGAGCCTAAGAACCTCCCAGGGCCGCTGCCTAATTCCACACTGGTCCCACGGATGGTACTGGGGACCGGATCCAATCGCTTTCCTTTCCCTCTGTTTCTAAGGCCCCCTCCTGTGCCAGAGGAAATGGACCCAGGAGGGAGGAGGGAGGTCGGGATGGAGTCAGGCGGGACGGCCTGTCACCCAAGCCTGTGTGATATTTATAGACATTCATGGCGCTGACTTCATGCTGTCACGGCGGTAATGGGGTGCCGGGGTCTTCGGCCTGCCCTCACTCCCTCTCCCCAGGCTCCCTGGGGTGGTGACTCGGGTGTCTGCCACAGGGAAGGAGGCCTCAGAAGAGCCATTCCCCCTGGCAGGGGCCTGGAGCTTCGGAAAGGCCTGCTCAGGGCAAATATAAAAACCGCTGAAGGGGGCAGAATCCCAGTAATCTTAGCCACCCAGCCCCCACCCCTCCCTGGCCAGGCATTAAGTGTCCCTTGCCTCGGGCGGGGCCCTCCTTGAGCTCCCTCCTCCCCAGTCCCGTGCTCCGTGCAGGGCCTGAGTTTCCCTTACATGGCCGGGGGCTCGAGCCTTCGGCCTCCCTCCTCCCTTCTGCCCTCGCTCCTTCCCCTTTGAGAGGCCTCAAGGGCACGGAGAGGTCAAGACTGAAAGCTGACCAAGCTTGGGGTGGGTGGAAGGAGGGGGAAGCCAGGCCCCGGGAGGGGGTGGAGACGGGGCCGTTGGCAGGGACCGAGTTCCACCTGTTGCCTGCAAGTACGAGTGCAGGGTGAGAGGATGGAGAGCAGGGGGTCTGCCTGCAGCCTCAGGGACAGGACTGGCTGTTCCTGCTGGGACTCTGCTAGCGAAGGGGGGCTGTGGCCGGAGTGGCCTGGGATGACCTTCTGAGGAGTCGGAAGGAGAAGCAGACTCCGCCATCTTCCTGGACACCGGGATCTGAGCCTGACCAGCCCCCAGCGTCTCCTAGGCCTCGGTCCCAAAGCTTCGCATCCTGGACCAGCCGTCCCTGTCACTCACCAGCCACCTCCACGATGTCCCCGGGGACGATGTCCCGAGCCTTGATCCTTTGCACTGCCTTGCGGTCAGCCCGGTAGACCTTCCCCATCTCTGGCTCATACTCCTTCAGGGCCTCGATGGCATTCTCTGCGTTCCGCTCCTGAGGAGACAGGGTGGAGGAGGCATGGTTATGCACAGGAGGCAGGGTTATGGAGTTGTGGCTCCTGGCACAGGGGAGGCAACAAAACCCCACATGGGCAGGGGTGTGTGTGTGTTGAGGAAACTGTCACCTACAGCTGAAAACAGGTAAGAGGGTTTTGGGGAGAGAACAAAGAAGAATCAAAGAAAATCAGGCTGGGCGTGGTGACTTGCACCTGTAATCCCAGCACTCTGGGAGGCCGAGGCAGGTGGATCACTTGAGGTCAGGAGTTCAAGACCAGCCTGGACAACATGGTGAAACCCCATCTCTACCAAAAGTACAACAAAACAAAACAAAACAAACAAACAAACAAAAAACAAAGCCTAGCGTAGTGGCACGTGCCTGTAATCCCAGCTACTTGGGAGGCTGAGGCAGGAGAATCACTAGAACCCGGGAGGCAGAGGTTGCTGTGAGCTGAGATCACACCACTGCACTCCAGCTTGGGCGACATAACAAGACCCTGTCTCAAAAAGAAAAATCTAAATAAAAAATCAAAGAAAATCAGAGGCTGTCCTGTAGATGTTGTCCTAGACCTGCCAGCACCACAGACACAGTGGCTCTGCTGTACCTGTAACACTGGGGCAAAGAGAAAGTGCTATTTCTTTTTTTTTCTTTTTTTCTTTCTTTTTTTTTTTTTTTTTTTTTTTTTTGAGACAGGGTCTCACTCTGTTACCCATGCTGGAGTGCAATGCAATGGCACAATCTTGGCTCACTGCAACCTCCACCTCCCTGTTCAAGTGATTCTCCTGCCTCAGCCTTCTGAGTAGCTGGGATTACAGGAATCTGTCACCATGCCCAGCCAATTTTTTGTATTTTTAGTAGAGATGGGGTTTTACCATGTTGGCCAGGCTACTCTTGAACTCCTGACCTCAAGTGATCTGCCCGCCTCAGCCTCCCAAAGTGAGAAAGTGGCTATTTCTATCCTCAGTGTTCAGAAACCAGTGAGCACCAAAAAATGGCTTATAGCCTGACATTTCTTAGAACCAAAGCAAGGTAGCATTTGGGTTTTCACTATGGAAACGACCTAAAACAAAACAAAACAACAACAAGAACAACAACAACAACAACAACAACAAAAACCCAGGAAGCAGAGGACAGGACATGTAGAGGGTGGTGAAGTCAGAGGAAGAAGGAAATCAAGCTAGCGTCTATTGAATTCTTACTGTGTGCCAGGCACATCCATCATCTTAGTCGATTTCACACTGGATTGCTAGCCCCATTTTATGGATGAAGAAACTGAGGCTCAGAGGGATGAAGGAACTTGCTCAGGGTCACACAGCTAGGAAGTGACAGTGGGTCACAGTCTCCCACCTCTTCCCCACACTCCATCCCATTCCAGACCAGGGGATAGGACCAGAGGAAGAGGCAAGTATGGGGGAGGTGATGGAGGAGGAGGAGACTGGAGGGATGGTTGGCCTCTCCTTCAGTGTTGGGACATGAAGGGGTGAGGAAGGGTCAAAGCTAACCTGCCAAACCCCCACGATGGCATTGGCAATGAGGATCAAGAGGATGACAAAGGGTTCAACAAAGGCAGTGATGGTCTCTTCACCTTCCTCAAACCAGGCCAGCACCTGGAGAGCAGGGGAAAGAATGACAGGTAATGAGGCCCCGAAAGGGGTGGAGAAAGGAAGTGGCCCACTGCAGAGGGGAGAATTGCGCAGTAGCCAGCAGGGGGACCGGGTATGGTGGGGACGCTGTGGCCCCACATTCGTCTGTGGGTCTGTCCACCCACTGCAGGCCCTGCCACCGCCTTACTCAGCGGGATGGGCGCGCACAGACTTGCACCAGTAGGGGGATTAGCTGGGAATGCTTTCAGGTTTCCCTGACCAAGCTGCTGGCTTAGAAGCGAAGCTCAGGCCAACTCCCCGCACAGCCACATCCATCCCACAGGAGCCAAAACCCGAGAGGAAAAACCCTGTGGTCCTCGCAGGCCGTCTGATCCCCGCAGCCCTCCCCCTCGGCCAAGGCAGGGAAGCTCCGGTTTCACGAGGGAGCCAGAGCGGGGATAGGGTTACGGGGCCTCCTGCGCGCGCCCCGCCCCAGCTGTTGCCACCGCCAGGCAGCAGGCAAATGTCAAGGAGCAAATCTGAGAAGGGAAAGGAGAGGCCCTGCCAGCTTGTGCTTAACGCAACGGGGCCTGCGTTCGGAAACCAAGGTACAGGGAGGCTTTTGTTGCCTCCAGAGGCCCCAGCAAGACTCATGCTGGAGAAGAACCCGCGATACGCAGATGGACTGCGGGATGGGAAGTAGCCCCCAGGGCGGGAGAGGAGGCAGGGCCCTGGGGATGCCCCGCGGCGGTGGGGGGGCCTAGGGAGCGCGGGGAAGGGCTAGGGCCAGGCTGGGCGGGTGAGGCGAGGGATGTCAGTGCCCTCCCTGACTGGGCGCCGGGCTCCGTGGAGTCATCCTCGCACCGCCGCGCTTTCCCGCCACTAGGAGCGAGTCCTCCTCTCGACCAATCAGCGTCAGGCGGCCGGGGAGGGCAGGGAAGGGGCGCCAGCGGGCGCGGGGATTGGTGGAACGGCCGCCCTCCCGGGGCATGCCGGGAGTGGCAGTGGCCCCCAGCTGCAGCCGGCATCGCTGCGGGACCCGGAGCCCGGGGCTTGCGGGGGTAACCCGAGCCCTCCAAGCTCTTGAAGCTGCGAGGGTGGCTTAGCCTCGGTGTTTTGGCTGAGAACACCCTTAAAGCTTAAAATAAAACCTGCCTGTGGGGTGCGGGGGAGGAGAGAGGAGGAAGCGAATCACACCCGCTGCTGCCCCCGAGCCCGCCCCGTCTGTACAATGGGATGCTCGGGGCTCGGACGGGAGGATCCAGTGACTGCGAACCCCGCATTCACCCGATCCCAGCCCCACACCCCCAGCCAGCCCCCAGAGACCCTCCCACACTTACGAAGGAAATGCATGCGGCCAGGAGGAGGATCCGCACCAGGAGGTCTTCAAACTGCTCTATCACCAGCTCCCACAGGGTCTTCCCTGGGGAAGGAGGCAAGGCGAGGGCCCCGGGTTAAGGTCTAGGGGGTGAAGGTCTGGGATGGAGCCCCCTGGACTCCGGCCTGCAGTGAAGAGGCTCTAGGGTGGTGGGCAGGCAGCTTGGTGCCCAGAGAAGGGCTGAGAATCTCGCCTAGAGTACAGAAACAGACTCGGCAAAGTGGGGAGCAGTTCAAGGGTTGGATGCTTCAAGGAGAAAGTGCCTGGGAGACTTCTGCCCTGGACAGGACTCTAACCTTTAGGGAGGGAGATTTGCCTTTTGGGAAGGGGTATTTGCTCAAGGAATCTAAAGAAAAGGCAGGGAGGAGGGAGTGGGATGGGGCGGGAGAGAGGGGTGGTCATCTATGAGAGTTCAGGGATTTCAGTAACTTACCTTCCTCAGCAGGGAGCTCTACCCAGGAAAAAGAAGAAAAAGACAGATTCATTTGGGGTTCAGCCTCATACCCCCCACACCCAAGACTTTGTGGCTAAGGTAAGAGAATCAGGCCACCTTGAGGTTCATCAAGGTCATCCCATTAAAACCTCCCAAAACTCTGGATCTCGGGACTCTTGTTTTCTCAGTATCCTCTTACCCCTGCGAGCATTGGACAACGGCCTAGCTCTTCCTTAAGATACCGTGAAGGGAGAAACGCGTGCATGCGTGTGCGTGTGTTTTGGGGGTGCAGGAGGACATTAATTACCAGCCTCTCTTCCAGGGGACACTTACCATTGGGGCCGTATTTCTCCAGATTCCGCTTAACTTGGTCCGGGGTGAGGCCCGTGGTCTCACTCACCCCAAAATAGGCCAAACATTCCTCCGTGGTTTTAGCGTGAGCGGCCTCCATTGCGCTCCCTTCCTGGGGGCTGGGGCCGGTGTGTTCCTTCCAAGGGGTTCCCACTCGTGGGGGGTCTTCCTCAGTGTGTCCAACTGCCTGTCTGCCTGGGTTTCTTCTTTTTACTCTCCTGCCCCCTCCAGGTTTTTCTTCCTTCCACAAAGCTCTGACCCCCGTCCCACTTGAGCAGCCGGCCACCCCCCGGCCCCCGGCTGGTCCTTATGAGGGAGCAGGGGGGAGGCCGGGCTCCCCCCTCCTCCAGATCAGGGATTGGCTGGCTGAGACTCCAGCAGGAGGGGTCAGAAGAGAGATATTTCTGCTGACAGAGGGGGAACAGTGGGGCTGCAGCCTGAGATGTCACTCATGAGGGACGCAAAGGTAGCCCCAGCCCCAGGGAAGTGGGGTAGGGAGACTTCACTTTCTGTCATCTGCTACTGACCCTGCCCCCCATTGCCTCGACTTCCCCAGTTGCATTGAATTTCCCATTCCAAACTCATCCCCCTAGTTCCTCCCTGAACCCTCTTCCATCCCCAGCCTCACCTGTCCCTTTCCTCACACCCCACTTCCTGCCTCATCTGCCCGGAGCCTGTTTCCATTGCTGCAGTCTCCTTCCTCCTCACCTGCTTCGCTGAAGGAGTGGCAGAGATACCCCAAGCCTTTGGGGGACTGATGAAGGGAGACATCTTTTGGGGGCTAGAGGAAATGGCTCCTAGAGGGACAAGGGGAAGTGAAGAGGGGAGAGAGTCAAGGGGACAGGGCCGAAGATGGTAACCCTACCCTAGGGAGGGGTTGCCACAGCCATCAACAAGGGATTTAGTGTCCAGGCCCTGGTGAGCACTGCCTGTCTCTCCCCAAAACTGCCCCCCCTTCCCCATCGCTCTAACTCAGCCTCCGGGAACAGAGCCCTCAGGGCCGCCCCATCCTGGATAGGGAATCCCCACCCCCCCCCCCAAGAAAATGGGACACCAAGGCAGCCAAGTAACCCAAGAGGCTACAGAATGTGCTGATGGCAGAGGGGGAAGGGTAACTGTCTCAGGATGGGGGCAGGGGTCACCCCAAGTCGTGCACTGAGGGTCACCTCATCCCACACTGTGCTCTAATCCACGGGGTTTCCATGGCCAGCCCCAGAGGCCTGTGGTCTGTGCTGCACTCTGCCCTGCTGCATCTGCCCACAAGGGGAACAGGATCAGGCCCATGCTGTGTGCGCCGAGGAGCTGGGCAGGCCCCACAGAAAGGTGTCGGGGCCTGGGGAAGCCGGACCAAGAAGGGGTTCCAGATCAAAGGAATGGGGAAGGGTGGACTTCTGGGGACAGGTCTGGGGGAAATGAGGACAGATTAGACCTAGGGAGAGAGGGAGCAGAGACACAGAGTAACCAGGGTCAGAGGGAAGTCTGAGGAGCAGTGGGGAAGAGGGACAGCAGGGAGCCAGGTGGGCGGGGACCCCGGCGCTGGGTGCAAAGCCACAAGTTGTTGCTGAACGCTGGCCTTGGTGTCAGCTTCCTCAGAGAAGCAGCTGCTTTGAGCTGCCCCTCCCCACCCCTGCTCCAGGATGGGGGCGTCCCTTGGTTACCACCAGGGCAGCTGCTGGAGAAGCCGAGGGAGGGTACCGGGGTGCAGGAAGGGGAGGACAGGCAGGCAGAGGCTGGATGAGAGTCAGTGTGAAAGGTCGGTGAGGGGAAGGGGCCTGGTGCCCTGGGCTCAAGTCCATCCTCCATCTAGGCCTGTTTCCTGAAATGAGCAGAGGCATGTGGACTTCCTAAGTGTGACTTCTTAAGGCTGCTTTCCATTCTGGGGCTGAAACACCGAGGCAGAGGACAGAATAGGAGACAGCAGAGCAACGAAAAGGGAGGCCTCCACTTTTGGGGAGGGGGATGGCAGCAGGGGTGGATGGAACTTGAGGGTTCAGCCTCCCAGATGCATCTCTTCTGCCTGAACTTGGGGGAGGCGCGGCCTCCCGGGTGAGTTGAGGACAAGGCGTTCCTTCCCGCCTCCTTTTCACAGTTCCAACAAACCCCTCCCCTGAAGCAGAGTCCTGCTGTGACCTGAGGGGAGTGGGGGACAGTGGGCTGAATTGAGGGTGCAGGAGGGAATTAATTAGCAGCCTCTTTTCCAAGGGACACAGCCCCCGGCACCTCCACACGGCCCGGCACCCACCATCTCTGCTGGACTCAGGCTCACACCCGCCAAGGCTTTTGGCGCTGGCCGCCGTCTCCCCACCAGCACCTGGAGGAGTGACAGGGGCTACTGTCTTACAGCAGTGGGAATGCCCAAACATGGAGAGGGGCAGACGGAGAGATGGGCAGCTTCAAGGGAGTCAAGAGCCTGAGACAGAGGGCAGGGGGCAGGCTTGGCAGCACATTCCTGCCAACAGGCCTTTAAGGTTATTCATTTCTACCTCCCCCGGCTTCCCAGAGGGGGAAATAAGCCAGGGAGGGAAAGCCATCCGCCAGGAGCTGCGGAAGGGCCACCCTCGGGGAGGCTGCGGATGTGAACTGCCATGGAGGAGGCTGAGCCAGAGGCGCCCTTGGGGATCCCTTCCCACAGGGGTCTTCAAGCCCAGGGATGGAAAGTGATCCTCCTATCACACCTGAGGGCTGGAGCTAAAAGCATGGGACACGGAGACAGCCTGGCCAGTCCCTGATGAGTGCAGAACTTTGGTTTAACCATCTGTAAAGAAAGGCTTAGAGCGAAAGTCTCTCAGGCCCCAACAGCCAAGACGTGTCGGTCTGAGGAGTGGGTGGGTGTCCCCGTCCCTCTCCCCTGCCCATCTTTAAAAGGCAGGTCCCTGGCAGGGCTGGGGGAGGGGAGCCTCAGAGCACCAGTTGCTGCTGGAAGATTAGGAGGGGATCAGGCCCTGCTTACCCCCGGGCGCCACAGCCTTCACTGGTCATCTCACTAAGAACACAGCACCCGGCTCTCCAAAGCTTCCCCCACTTTCAAGGCTGGTCCTATCCCCAGTCTCCTGAGGCCAAGGTTTGGGGAGCCCCAGGAATTAGAGTAAGCAGGAGAGCCAGCAGGCTTCCCTCTGCTAGCCCCCCGCCTGGGTGGCCTGGAAACCCAGCTGTCTCCTGTCCATCTCCCGACAGGACACGAGGCCCAGAATAGCAAGGTCATGAGCGTGGGTAGGGCCTCCTGGAGGTGGGGGCTGAGGCTGAGGGGCATGAGGGTGTGGGCTCCATGCTGCCTGGGCAGGGAGTGAGGCAGGATGCTGAAAGGCAGAGTTGGACAGTGGGGAAGGGAGAGGGCCGAGCTCAGTGGGTGGGATTCTTCAGCCCCAGGCCCCTCCTTGTTGGCACCCACTGCTCCCAGAGCTGGGAAGCCCAGGGGTGCCCTCTGTTGGAGGGCACAGCCGAGGATCAGGAAGACTGATTCCAACAGCAGAGCCTGTGTCTGAGGTGGAGGGGTGTGCCACAATGTGGGTGGTGTTATAAACTCAAATGCCCACAAGGCCAAGCCCTCCCAGGGAGCAAAGTGAGCTGGTGGGGATGGGGCAGATGTGGAAGTGGACCTGCACTACTGGATCTTCTGATTTTTAAGAGAAGCCAGTGTATTTTTTTTTTTTTTGAGACAGAGTCTTGCTCTGTTGCCCAGGCTGGAATGCGGCGGTGCAATCTCCACTCACCGCAACCTCCACCTCGTGGGTTTAAGAGATTCTCCTGCCTCAGCCTCCTGAAAAGCTGGGACTACAGGTGCATGCCACCATGCCCGGCTATTTTTTTTTTTTGAGACAGTTTTGCTCTTGTTGCCCAGGTTGGAGTGCAATGGTGCCATCTCGTCTCACAGCAACCTCCGCCTCCTGGGCTCAAGCCATTCTCCTGCCTCAGCCTCCTGAGTAGCTGGTATTACAGGCGCACACCACCACACCCGGCTAATTGTTTGTACTTTTAGTAGAGACAGGATTTCTCCATGTTGGTCAGGCTGGTCTCGAACTCCTGACCTCAGGTGATCCACCCACCTCAGCCTCCCAAAGTGCTGGGATTATAGGCGTGAGCCACTGCGCCTGGCCTGTGATCTGAATTTTTAATGTGAAACTCAAATGGACACCATGTCCAGGCCAAGCAAACCATGTCAGCAGATGAAACTTCATATGTCACAGATGAGGATGCTCAGGCCCAGCGTGGCTACGCCTTGCCCACGCCAGTGAGTGGCAAAACCAAGACAGAAGCCAGTGCTCTCTGCTGTCCACCCCCAAGCCTGGCTCTGAGAAGGGGGGCATCGGGCCCCTCTGCGACTGCCACATTCAATCTCTCCCAGCACAGCCACTGTGTCCCCCATCTCTCGCTGCCAGCTCTCTCTAGGGTAGGAAGCCATAACTCAGGAAGGGCCGCTGGAGATCCCTATGCCTGCCATTCACAGCACCGTCCCATGACAAGAACTCACAGGAGACCCTAAGAGCATCATTTAGCGCTCCACAAACAAGGCTGTCAGAGACAGGGATGGCACCGAAAGCACAGCACTGCATAGTGACAGGGACTCAGCCTGGGCCAGCCCTCTGACCTGTGGGCACTGAGTGAGCCGCCTTCCCAACCCAACTGCCCCAGTCGCCATAGCAAACACTGGCCATAGCCATCACGATAGAACCGAGATAAACCTTTTTATTTATTTATGCTTCTCC